>NC_081830.1:51998467-52301929 GCF_030867095.1 Alligator mississippiensis | reverse complement strand
ACTGTACTCGGCCTTAGTGAGGCCGCAGCTGGAGTACTGCATCCAGTTCTGAGCTCCGCAATTCAAGAAGGATGTCGAGAAGTTTGAGAGTCCAGAGGAGACCCACATGCATGATCAGAGGGCAAGAGACTAAGCCTTATGAAGAGAGGCTGAGAGCAATGGGACTCTATAGTCTAGAAAAGCACAGGCTCAGGGGGGACCTGGTGTCTGCTTATAAGTACATAAGGGGTGTACATCAGGATCTGGGAGAATGTCTGTTCACCAGAGCGCCCCAAGGAAAAACAAGGACCAACAGTCAAACTCCTCCAAGACCATTTTAGGCTAGAAATAAGAGAAATTTATTTATGGTCCAAGCCCCCAAGACCTGCAATAAACTCCCTCCAGAAGTGGTGAAGGCACCTACTCTGGACTCATTCAAGAAATGCTTGGATGCTTATCTGACTGGGATCCTTTGACCCTAGCTGACTTCCTGCCCCTGGGGCAGGGGGCTGGACTTGATGATCTTCGAGGTCCCTTCCAGCCCTAACGTCTATGAAATCTATGAAAAAGTGTGCGTCTGTGTGTGTGTGTGTGTGTGTGTGTGTGCATTTGCTTGTGTCTGTGTGCATCTGTGCATGTGTGCAATAGGGCTGTGCGAAGCTTCAGTTGCTGATTCAAGTCGGCAGAGATTCTGCCCGATTCAATGGCCGAATCTCCAAATCCGAATTGAATCAGGAGATCCTTTAATCTCTCCAGATCAGAACCTTCTGAATAGATTCAGAGATTTGGAAAGATTTGATGATTCAGACATAGACACAGCTTTAAATGTTTTTTCTACAAACCTCAAGGTACCAGGTGGCTTGTGAATGCTGAGATGGTGGGGCAGATGGAGTATCCCACAGGAACACAGGGAGGTCCCCAGCGTGCTTGGAAGCAGAGCTGGAAGTGGACCAGAAGCACTTCCAGTCCACTTCCGGGTTTGCCAGGGAGCACGCTGGGCCCCCACCGCGCACCCCTCCAGCTCAGCAACTGGTCCCTCCTGAGTCTGGGGGGGCACCCAGGATCCCCCTGAAGCTGATTTCCAAGGCAAGGGGGCACAGGGGAAACCTATTGGGCACTTAGCAGTGGACCCAAGTGGAAATACCTCTGGTCCACTTTTGGGTTTGCTGCCGAGCACACGGGGGGGGGCTCTGTGCTCCTGTGTGATGCTTTATCCGCATTATAATCCATGTTTGCTACCTCAAGTTATGTAGAAAAAACATTTAAAACTGTGTCTATGGCCGAACCGCTGATTCTTTGAATCAGCATCAAATCTTTAGATTCGGATTCAGCCAAATTGAATCAGGACAATGATCCGAATCAACTAATTGAATCACTGTCCCCGATTCAGACCAAATCCAAATCCAAATTGAATATGGTCCTTTTTGCACACCCCTAGTGTGCATCTCTGCATGTGTCTGTGTATGTCTGCATTTGCTTGTTTGCTTGTGTCTGAGTGCATCTTTAGGTGTGTGCATCTGTTTGTGTGCAAGCGTCTGCGTGCATCTGTGTGCGTGTGTGCATGCATCTATGCGCCTGTGTGCACGTTTGTGCACCTGTATCCGTCTGTTTCTGTGCACTGTGCATATGTTCACATGCATGTGCACGTATCTGTTTATTTCAGGGAGAGTGTGTTTGTGCCTATGTGTCCATGTGCAGCAAGTGAGTTGAGTGTGCACCCGTCTGCGTCTGTATATGTGCTCGTCTGTGTATGTGTGCCTGTGTTCATGGCAGGGAGAGTGTGTTTGTGTCTGTGTGTCCATGTGCAGAGAGTGAGTAGGAGTAGTGTGTGTGTCCATCTGTGTGCATGCCCATGTGTGCGTGTGTATGTTTGGCCATAGTGGTGGGGGTGGGGAAGAGCAGGGAGAAGAGCAGGGAATGTGCAGGGTCCACCCCCACCCCCTGCCAGCACCAGGAGGGAAAGGGGCCCTTCCCCTCAACAGCCCAGCTCCCATGTGGGGAGGAGGCCTCCAATTTTGTGTTTCCACAGGACCCCAGTACACCTTAATCTGCATCTGGATAGCAGGTCAGCATAAAGCAACCATCCATTCATGTATTTTAATAGATCAGTATCAATATTCCTTTTGCACAAATTCATAACTGTATTATATCTTTTTTGTTTTCCATGTAGAGAAACGGCTTGTCAAACTTGAAACTGCAAGTCCTAAACCCATATCCTTAGAGACACTGAACCTCAGACAAGCACAGAGGACCTGATTCTCTTTTTTTATATCACTGTAGATCAAGAGTCAACCTAATTCCATATCCCTTTTCTAGAGTGGGGTAGAATACACCCTTCAGTATTGTACCAACCTGAACTCCTTGTCAATTCAAGCTAGATGCCAGATGAGAGTGTAAGATAGGAAAGGTGACTTTAGCATGCATTTCTCTTCCCCTGATCCTGTTCCAAGAGCCAAAACAGCCTATTACAACTTACAGAAATTGTAGGCTGCTCTAAATTACTCCAAATCCAGCTAGTAAATATTAAAGGATCGAATATAGTTCAATGTGTTCAGGCCTTGCCTTGTGATGAACACATCAAAGTGCTCTGTTTTTCTACCCTGTATACCAAGATTAGAAAGTTTTGCTCTGTACTCTGTTTTTCTACCATGTATGCCCTCGTTTGCCATTTCATCTTACTTTTCCATTTGTGTGCTGCTGTCTCAATGCATAGGAAAACCATATGCATAGGAGTATTTGACCAGGCAAAATTCTAGATAGTGAAGGATCAGATACACAGGGACTTACCAAAGCGTAATGTACAACCTCATTTTGCATTTCTCCTAAACTGCTACAGCTCATGCACTCAGGGTCCAAAAGAAAGGAACACAGCAAGAAACGATAGGGAGGAGGTTAGAGGTATAAGCTACAGTAACTGCTACCCTACTATAATTCACAATTTTTTTAACAGTTTGTTATGATTTGGTCCAGGTCACTGGCTGGCAGGTGACAACAATGTAAATTCCATTAGACATACTTTTTTAATCTCGGAGTATTAAGGAGTCAAAGCAATTCCAATAGGAGTCTAACAACATAAAGGACTCTATCTATGCTTGGGCTGTGAAAATAACAGATTTCTTCAGCTTGTTCCAAACTAGAAAAAGAAATTGAGAAAAACAATTCCAGCTTAATCAGTTTTTTTCAGTTCTCTCACCGAACGTAAAAAACGAAAAAAAAAGGTTACATTTTGTTGACTTACTCCTGAAACCACATTTTTGGCAAAAATACTTTGCTCAGTGCTAGTCTAGACTACATTACTTTAACATCACCAAACACTAAATGTGTACCCTAAACTCTCCAACTCAAAAAAATTAAGGGAAGATGAAGTGGAAAGCTTTTTCACTTTATGGAAAGTTAGACTCTGTAGCTAGATAGTAGTTGGTGGAACAAGTTATAACACATACAAAGTGCTGGAGCACTTTGCTGTGGGGTTTGGCTGGGCTTCTATAGAAAAATATGCTTTTATGTGTATTCACCATGCTTTTCAACTGTTATAATGTATGCTTATCTGCACATGTGTTTTCCTGAATTGCTTATTGTTTCTCACAACAGGATACCAGACAATGAGAAGGCCATTGATAAGCTAAAGATGAAAGAGTTTCAGTACTAGTGATGAAGACTTGCAAGTAACTACAGAGCCATAACATTAGACAGTTATGACATCTTTACTGCAAACTCCCTGTTCAGCTTCAAAACTTTAAAAGCATATTTGCAGATTGAGAGAACAAACTGAAAAGAAACCTATTTTACTGGCTCTATCTAAAAGACACCTCATTTGTTTCAGAATGTGATTTCTAACCAGAATCTGCCTTTGTATCTGTGATTTGAAGGCTAGAACTAATACACATGAGTTTACTTAGCCACATTTTTGTTTTAGGTTGATCTATTAAAACAGATGAAAAAGGCAAAAAAGTTATATTTGCAAAGCAATACAGCTGCAAACCAAAAGTAGTAGAAAGTGGGTACTGGTTTTAAATGTATTTCAAATATATGTAAAGTGGAGTATTTTATTTTTGTTCCAGGTACAGGTGCCAATATTTAGCCATCTGCTTTTCCTTCAGGCACTTTGGGGTTGTTGTTTTTTAATAGACATTCTTCAATTGCAAAGCATAGAGAAAGAAAAGAAAAGCCTTTCTTTAATCAGAACTACTGAAGGTATAAACTGTTGTGCCATTGTTAAGCCCATTTGAAACATTCAGCAAATAAAATTTCTGTTGCCCAATGAATTTGTTGTTATCCCTCTTAAACTTTCCTATTCTCTTTCCATTGTTGCTCACCCCACTGACCAGATGGCTAGACATTTATAATTAATAGTATTCATTTTAAAAAATAGAGTATCCTGAATTTTTTAATATGACCATTTTGTAGTCTTTGTAACAAGTCAGATTTTTTTCTATAAAGCAGATGGGTATTCACTTGGTGATATACCCGGGGGGGGGGGGGTAGAGTAATTTAGAATTTAATATCAGTTGATTATCACTGAACCTAGAGCAGACAAATATGGTAAAAGTTTCCACTTATTTGACATACAATTCTGGATGATTAAAAAAAGAATATCTAAGTGATATACAGGCTCCAAGCCCACTTCATGTAATCACTGAGAGCTTGATCCTGTGAGGTTTTGAGCACCCTCCACTCCCACTGAATCCAAAAGCCTCAAATCACAAACAATAGGACTGAAAGGCAAAGGTATAACAAGATCCAGCAGCTGGATGTTGAAACTAGAAAAAAAATTCAGACAGAAAATAAGGTTAAGTGTATTAACAGAAAGGGTAATTATTCACTGGGACAATTTACCAAGCATTATGCACAATCCTCTATTACTAAATATTTTCAAATCCAGGTTGGATGTCTTTCTGAGACAGTTAAGTACAAACAAAGAGTAGCTAGGTAAATGACTGTGTTTACTGTTATATTGAAGGACAGACTACATGCTAAAAATGGTCTCTCTGCTTTTATAATCTATTAATCTAATATGACGTATAAAAACAAAACAAAAGTTTGGAGACTACAGTCTAAGCTAAGGTTGTTGAAGTCAGTTTATATTTAAATATCATGAACAAGGATTACATGGAGCACATCCATTTTCCATATACATTAGAAGGAATAATTTCTAAGGCACACCCTTCACATATTTGTGACATACTGTGAATATTTCCATCCTACTTTAACAGAGTTTTCTAATGACAGGTACGGTCTTATTTTCTCTGTCCATAAAATTGAAATGTTTTGTGCTTTACCAGCAACCAAAATCTTGTCAGATTTTAACATCCATTCATTTTTATTCCCCTTTCCTTGTTTATACAAGTCACCCCAGCTTGTTATTCGTCAGGATTTGTATCTGTGAATATAATGGAAATGCACTTCTCAAAATCATCCACACTGTCAACAGTTCTAATTTGTTTATGTCAAATCAGTCTTTCCCCCCCCCACATTTACCCTTCTGTTTCATACCATTTATATTAGATTATCATTTTTTTCCTTCCCCAGAAGGACTGTTTCTGTGAAATTTTGATGGCAGAAGGGATGCATAGCTCAAAGGACTAGTAATAAGATACAAATCTTTTCAATGCTAAGCTATTAGTTCCAATCCAGTCCTGCTTAATAGTAAGCAGAAATTCTGAGAATCTTATTTATTTATTATTGAAAGATTTTTTTTTCTTTACTTTGCATTCCTTGCAAAGAGCTATTTCATCACTCATGCCATCCGAGCTAGCTAAGACAAAGGAGGGGGTCCCATTTTATAACCATTAGCCTAATGATTAGGGGGGCTGTAAAGATTTTAACAGCAGTAACTTAGGACTAATTTACACTGTGTTGGTGGCATCCTCAGCAGGCACATTCCCAAGCACTCATTTGTGCCCACACAAACACTGATCCAGAAGTACTGTATATTGGAAAAGTCTCAGGATCACCTTCATAAGGACACCCCCGAGTGGCTTCTCCAGTTTATTTTCAAGTTTGGAGTGTTTTAACAGGAGCAGTCAGATGGGTTGTGATCAGGAATGGCCTTGGCTGAGTCATAGTCATAGAGAAGTAGGGCTGGAAGGGACCTCCAGAAACCATCTAGTCCAACCCCCTGCCTGAGGCAGAGTCATCACTATCCAAACCATCCCATACAAATCATAATCTAAACTCTACATAAGTACTGTCAAACCTGACACAACATGGACCTAACATCTTAACCTGCCATAGGTAAAGCAAGGGAACCACTGCAGCCAATGTCCTGCTTCTATAAAATGTTGTTAATATATGCTCAAGAAGTCCTGGGTAGAGGGCCACACTTACCGCTACAGAGAAAGACTAAAAAAAACTCAACAGTCCACACCAATCTGACTACAGGGCAAAATTCCTTCCTGACCCCAAATATGATGATCAGTCTGACCCTGAGCAAAGGCATCCCACATCTTCTAGACCCACCCTCAGGTGCTTAGGAGTTTCAAGTGCTTACATAGTGAGGTAGTAGCTGAATGTAGATTTGGTGAATGCCAGTAGCACCTAAATATTTGGCTTATACATTGAGAGGGGTGCTGACAGCACTACCTCCCAGTATTGTTCTTGTTCCCCAACTTTAGGAGCACTCACAAATACCCGCTACAAACATAAGCATAAATAAGAAATTATCTTTTGTAATAAGGGGTGTACTTGGTAGCCGTGTTGGTCTGAGACAAGAAAGCATACAAAAAAAACTAGAACTCTTGGTTCCAAAATGATACCTTTTATTAGACCAACTGGGAAATCGCAAGAAAATTGTCCTTTTCTACAAGCTTTTGGGAGTCCCTTTGTCAGGCTCTGGGAAAAGTATCGATGGTACAAGATGTAGATGTATAGATGTGCTATCTATACTTTTCCCAGAGCCTGACAAAGGGACTTGGATCCTGAAAGCTCGCAAAAAAGGATGATTTTCTTGCAATTTCCCAGTTGGTAATAAAGAGTATAATTTTGGAACCAATAGTTCTAGTTTTTTGTATGTCTTTTGTAATAATAATTTTGTATATGCAATATGCACAGTTTTTACACATAAAACAATATCTGTTTAAAATAAATTAAAACCATTTGGACTGCAAACTCATTCTCATTTATATTACAGTAGTACTTTGAAGTCCCACTCATGGACTAGGAGTCAGTCATGCTAAGTGCATATAAATTCAGATCAAAGGCAGTCCCAAAGACTGTCAAATCTCCACAAAACTTCCTGAAATGGTCTGAGCAACTAGCTACATCATGTGGGTAAATGATGTACTAACAGTATACTCAAAGCATGAGGCAAGGATTTATTAGGGTATTATCTTTATCCCAACTACATACATGGTCCAAAAAAAAGTTAGACAAGCTTTCAAATGCAAGACATGAAGTAGACCTGAGGAAGAATGCCTTGCATTTGCAATATCCGAACTACATATCACCCTAAAGATATCACCCCAAGAAATCTTTGCCTCTCACATAATTTCTGGACCATCATGGCTACAACATCACTTTCACACTACTGTACTCAAAGCATGTAATTTAGGCACTTACTCGGCCGAGGGTTTATGTACGTGTTTAAGAACATGCTTGTGTTCCAGTGATTTACAAGTGAGCACATAATTAACATTCAACTGAACTGGGGCCCTAAGAAACCAAATCATGGACCAGAAGACTGCCCAAGTAGCTGCACAATCTGTTGTATTTCTCTGAAGGCTGGAAAGAAGGGAATGAGTCAGTCCATGTGTTAGCCTGTGATGTCTACCCACAAGCCTACGGCTACCATAGTTCTTACAGCCCTTCTATGGGTGACAACAGCTAGTTCACCTCTATAGTGTCATAACCAGATGAGTTGAGTGCCCCTGTTACAATAGAACTGCTGAAAGACCACAGTTATTAATACCCTTAGTTGGTATTTTACTTTGTGTTTGTGTTGGATGTTGTATCTTGAACACACTTAAGAACTCAAAGGTATCAAATGTAAAACACCAGGGTGAACTATGCTCGGAGTGTGAGGGAGTCATGATGAATGCATGATCAAATAGCCTCAGCAAATCAGGGGTTACATGAGGGGCATGACCACATGGCCAGCAGTCACAGCCTTCTGAGAGTCAGCAGATACACGGGACACATTTTGATTGGCTCGGTAGCTTATAAAAAGGGACAGAACACAAGCACAAGGGGGATCCACGAGTCAGTTTGGAGGGGCCTGATCACCCTTTCCAGGATCCTGCGTCCACGAAATCCCTTTCCCCCGGACGCCCCCATCACGACCGAGTATATCATTCGAACGTGTTTAGAGCTCTCGAGTTACCAGCGAGTTTAATCTTGAAACTGCTATAAAGGAAACCACCTATATGAAAGTGTGAGTAAAGCATTTATTTGTTACACCGCCTCCTTAATTGTTTTTCTGTCAACGGGAAGAGAGATAAGAGAAGGAGAAACAAGGTCCCGTAACCCTTTCGTCCCCGGCCTATTTGCGCAGCACCTTTCTGGGTCCAACCACCCACTGTCAGGTTGGTCATATAGCAATGCATCCACTCTTACCCCTTTCCTTTCTACAGCCTCCCTTCACTTTTCTGCCAAATTTCCCATCCCCCACCGTAGAACAGCATACTAACAAGAATGAACACCATGCAGGGTTCCCCATGTGCGCACACAGCTCCCAGAAACATGTCAAGCATAGCTCTTTCTATTCTTCACTCTCTAGCTCTTGTATTGTTTGAATGAAGCAACCTTAGATAGAAGCTGCCTTTATCAATGCTCCTAGCTTATATCCATATATGCCAGCCTGAAAATCATTTGTAGGCCAGCTTGCTGTTCTTAGCTGTTTGTTGTTCAGTACCTTGAATATTTAGCACACTGTTTATTTTCATGTATGTTTCTTTTGGTTTTTAACTCTTCTTTGGAGAGTGGCTTTCTCAATACTGGCAGGATTTATCATCACTGGAAAACCTGCAAACTCTTAGCAAAATGATTAATGTGCTGTACTTCTGGAAAGTATAACAAACCCCTTTGTAGAAAGATGACAAAAATGGCACATTTCATTTGTTCAGACTGAAAATATGCCATTTTATAATCTGTG
Organism: Alligator mississippiensis; assembly: GCF_030867095.1. Lineage (NCBI taxonomy): Eukaryota > Metazoa > Chordata > Crocodylia > Alligatoridae > Alligator > Alligator mississippiensis. The sequence goes on along the minus strand of NC_081830.1, from coordinate 52,292,862 downwards.
TAACTGAGAGCCCCATAGTTTATACATTTTTAATTACTAAAATTTTCCCCACTGAAATCTTAAATGTTATATCAGCTAATAGTAATATTGTTACCATGTCAGTGGTTCCAATATAAGCTACCATTGTAGGGATTTATAGATCTTCTTGGTTGTAAAAAAGAAGAAGATGCTTCAGGCTAAATTTAGCTCACAAGAATTTAAAGTATGCATAGGGGGAAGGGATTTAAAAATCCTAGGCAATGAAATCACTGCCACTGATTTTTATAGGACAGTATTTTATCCCAAGTGAACACTTATTTTTGCTCTACAGTTTTTAAGATAGAAAAAATAACTTAAGGATGATCCAGGATGATGATTCTCCCTGTAATAAAAATAAATTTTACTTTCTATACAATTAACTTCCATAACAGTTTGGAGAATCTGATTTTAACTTATTTAAGGAATTTTTCCTATCCTGGGAACCTAACAAAGATTTTTAATCAGTAGTACTTTTTCTGTGCATACCATAGCACCATAAGTACAGTTCAAATTTCAAACCTGCTGCAAGTTTTCTTTTTTTCTCTGTTTGGAAGAGTTCATCCTAAATTTTGAAGCAAACCTTGACATTTCTACTTTCATATTTAGGGCTTGAGACCCCTTTAAATAAAACTATGGCTGAAAATGCCTGAAAGCCAAAAAGAGGTGTACACCCGGTGTAAGGGAGGAGCTATCACCAAAGAGGAGTATACCTCCATCGCTCGGGTTTATAGGGGGGCTGTTAGGAAAGCTAAGGCAGATACAGAACTAGGGCTAGCATCAAGGATCAAGGACAACAAAAAGTCCTTTTTTAAATAGATAGGGAGTATGAAGAAAGCACCGGGTAACGTGGGGCCCCTGCAGGATATGCTTGGCAATCTGGTGGTTGCACCAGAGGAAAAGGCAGACCTTTTTAACAATGTCTTTGCCTCCATTTCTTTTGTGCAGGGATTGGAACTCCCCCACTGAGATTCAGAACAGACTCAGGAGAGACTCTGCCAGGCCTAGGGGACTGAGTTAGGGAACTTCTGGAGGGGCTGGACATGCTCAGATCAGCAGGTCCTGATGCTCTCCATCCCCAGGGTTCTGAGGGAATTGGCAGGAGTCATGGAGGGGCCCCTTGCACAGCTTTACGAGCACTTGTGGTGCTCTGGTGAGGTGCCAGAAGACTGGAAGAATGCCAATATGGTCCCCATTTTCAAAAAAGGGAAGGGGGAAGACCCGGGCAACTATAAGCCCATTACTCTTACTTCGATTCTGGGGAAGCTCTTTGAGAAGATTATCCAGGAGCACTTTTGCGAAGGACCAGCAGGGGGGGATGATGCTCAGGGGTAACCAGCATGGGTTCATTAGAGGCAGGTCCCGTCAGACCAACCTGATTGCCTTCTATGATCAGATCACAAAACCATTGGACGCAGGTGTTGCAGTGGATGTAGTCTTTCTGGACTTTAGGAAGGCCTTTGACACTGTCTCTCACCCCATTCTCATTAAAAAGCTAGGTGACTGTGGCTTTGATGCCTACACAGTTAGATGGGTCGCAAATTGGCTGAGGGGTCGCACCCAGAGAGTGGTGGTGGATGGGTCATATTTGACCTGGAGGGATGTGGGCAGTGGGGTCCCCCAGGGCTCAGTCCTCAAGCCCGCACTGTTCAATCTCTTTATTAGCAACTTGGACGAGGGGGTGAAAAGCACCCTGTTCAAATTCACTGACGACACCAAGATTTGGGGCAAGGTGGGCATGCTAGAAGGAAGGGACAGGATACAGCTGCATCTGGAGAGGTTACAGGGGTGGGTGAATGAGAATAGAATGGGATTCAATACTGACAAGTGCAAGGTACTGCATTTGGGTAGGAAGAACCAGCACCATATCTACAGGCTGGGGATCTCCCTTCTCAAAAGCACAGTGGCAGAAAGAGATCTTGGAGTCATTATCAATTCCAAAATGAACATGGGCCGCCAATGTGAGGACGCAGTCAGTAAGGCCAACTGCGCCTTGTCATACACCCACAGATGCATCACAAGCATGGCCAAGGAGGTGATCCTCCCCCTCTACATGACACTGGTCGGGCCCCAGTTAGAGTACTGCATCCAGTTCTGGGTGCCATACTTTAGGAGAGATGTGGCCAGCATCAAGAGGGTCCAGAGGAGGGCCACTCATATGATCCAGGCGCAGCAGGGCAGACCCTGTGAGGAGAGGCTACAGGACCTGAATCTGTTCAGCCTTCACAAGAAAAGACTGAGAGGGGACCTGGTGGCCGTCTATAAACTTACCAGGGGGGACCAGTGGGGAATGTTCACCCGAGCACCTCTCGGAGTAACGAGGAATAACAGCCATAAGTTGTTTGAAAGTAGGTTCAGGCTGGACATTAGAAGACACTATTTCACAGTCAGGGTGGCTAGGATCTGGAACCAACTTCCAAGGGAAGTGGTGCTGGATCGTACCTTGGGGGTCTTTAAGAGGACGATTGACAATTACCTAGCTGGGGTCATACGAGTCCAGTATTCTCTCCTGCCCAGGGCAGGGGGTCAAACTGGAAGATCTACTTAGGTCCCTTTTGACCCTACATCTATGAATCTATGAAAACTTCAAAGCTGCCCCAGGAATTTGGATGTGCATTCAGATCCCCAGTTAGGTTGGGAGGCCTCAGAGTTCCAACTCAAAGACCGCACACACTTTACTAAGTATTGGCCAAAAAGAAGTTCAAGAGGTCATTTAGTCTAGCCCCCTACTCTATGACACAATAAGTAAACCTAGACCAGTGGTGCACAATGTTGTGGCCCTGTGAGGCAAATAAATGCTGTGGTGGTGGTACACAGGCTGGATCAGACCCCACATGCCATGATCGGGCCCTGTGCCACCTCTGTGTACTGGAATTGGGCCCTGGGGCCACTGGCCGCTTCTGCCTGGCCTCACACACTGGGATCAGAGCCCCAGGGCCCCACACACTGGGGTCAGGGACATGCATTGCTTCCACCTGGGCCTCTTTGTCTTGATTGGACTTTGGGGCCCTGTGCCACCCCTGCCAACCCCACAGGCTAAGATTGGGCCTTGCACTTCCCTGCATGTCTGATCTAGTGAGCAGGGCCATGGCCTGCAGGGCTCCCCACATACTACCTCCCACAGGTAAGGAGTTGAGCACTACTGACCGAGACCATCTCAAGCAATTGCTTGTCTTATTTTTTCTTTAAAACATCCAAGGAAGAAAGCTAAACAACGTCCCTAGGAAACCTATTCCAATCCTTAATTAACTTTACAGTCCATCTTTTTTTTTTTTTTAATATCTAATTTATATTTTTCTTGGGGCAGATTTAGCTGATTACTTCTTAACGCTATCCTGATCGAATATGGTGAATAATTCCTCATCACCATATTCTTTATAACAACCTTTCAGCCTTCTCTTTTGTAAACTGAATAAACCAAATTATCCTAATCTTTCTTCTTAATTCATGCTTTCTAAATCTTTTGCCATTTGTGTGGCTCTAATTTTAGACTTTCTGCAACTTCCCTACACCTTTTTTATAGTGTATTGCCCAAAACTGGTTATAATACTCCAGCTGAGGTATAACTGTTCAACCAATTATTCCCCATGTTTTATTATTGGAATTAGTTTCTCTTTACTTGGTGTAATAATACTTGTCAGGATGATTTCATGAATGATGATTTTAGATCATTTATTCAATTTGCAAAGACCATTTCGAATCTTAATTCAGTCTTCTAAAGCCCTTGGAACCTCATCCAGCTTGGTATAAATACATTCTCTAGTCCATCATCCAAGTTGACAAAAATATTCAATACCCCTTCACTTTAAACATCTATCAGTATTGACAGGACACCACTGAAAACTGCTCTTTGACTATGGTTTTTATGCCACTTGTCCACTTATGGGAATTTCACCTAGGCCATGTCGTTTCTAACTTACTTATGAGAATGTTGTGAGAGACTGTCAAAATGGTTACTAAAGTCAAGCTCTTTCATATCTAGGCTGCTCCCCATATTCACTAGGCTAGTGAATGTCAAAGAAGAAATTGTTAAAGAAGAAACCATAGTGGTTTGACAAAAAATGTTTTCCATGTTTGTTGTTTTTATCACTTCATTATCCTTTGGGTGCTTATGAATAGATTGTTTGGGGTTTTTTTTGTTGTTGTTTTTGGGGTTGTTTTTTTTAAAAGCCCATGGTTACATTAGCTACAACGATACACTGTAAAATGCTCATTATAAAATGTGCACCCTTAAAAGCATTCCTCTTCTACCATCCCCTCCATGCAGGAGAGCATTCCCTTCTAGCAAATGATTTTTTTCTCCTTTCACATAATATCCATTCCATTTATTATCAGAATGAAGGAAAAATACAAATATTTTTTTCTGAGATTGGGGGCTAGGTGCAATAAAACCAGGACATTGTGGTTAAAGATTAAGATCAATGGATCTAAATTTGCATCATAAATAAAGCTACCCTGATTTCAAAAGTGCAGAGCATCTGTAGCTCCTGTTCATATCAACGAGAGGTCTGAGTGATCAACAACTGTGAATATCAGACAACTCTTGTAGTGTCCAAGTATGACTTTTGGGACCTAACTTTGGGATCTTTAAGTCTGAAAACACTAGCTGAACCCTAAGGAAAACATGGGCATTTTCCTTTCAAATTCTGCTGCAATTTTTATATGCTAAATAAACACTTGGGAATGGGTACAATTCTCAAGTCATCCCTGCTCCATATGTGCTTTTCTAGTTGCATTGGTTACTTTGTTCTGCTTCTTACTTAGTAATGTTGTGTTACAAATTACAATTTAAAACAGACCTTTCATACAACTAGGTCTCTTTAATATCAAAAGCCAGTGATCCATACAATCAAATAATCAAGTAAACACTAATTTACTTATCTCACATTAGCTTTACTATTAATTCACTCTAGTCTTGTTAATGACTTTTGTTCTATTATTACTATCCTACTGATATTAAGCACAAATTGCTCTCAGATCCGCAACATCATAGACCCAGGCAAACTGTAGAAACAACAACGAAATCCATGGCTCTGGAAAGTTATGAGCTGTTTTAAACTGAAGACAAAAAGGAATCATGACATGTATTTTCCATAAATTTGTTTCTGAGAAGCTACTCAGGATGTATATTGATATAACCAAGACCAGATTCCGGATCAAAGTTTCCATATTGTTTCAATTTATCTGATTAAAATGTTAAGTCAATTACATGGTCTGGTTAGGAATATATAATTGTGGCCAACAAAGTGCCATGGCTGGCTGGCTGAAAAGAAAGCAATGATGCAGAAGTGTCAGGTTAAGAAAGGTTTTTTTCCACTGGGCAGCTGGTAGAAAGGAGGGTGAGGTGCAGAACAGTTAAGGCATTTCAATACAGATCCAGAGGCATGATTAGGGTAAACTTCACTTTGGGTTTGTGCCAAAGGCTGCCGCTACTCAATCTGTGTGTTAGTGGGTGTTTTTTAAGCCTTAGCGTGCCTGAACTATGCTAGCACAATGAATTGCCCATCTTTAAGATGGACCTTAGATTTGGAGGATGCAACATGCTTGTTTCATTCATACCACCCGAGCTTCTTGAGGAGTGTAATATTCCCCACCAAAAACCCATTCTGAAACTGTACGGATTGTATTATGTGAGCCAAGATTTAGGGTGATTGGATGTGGGGATTAAACAAAAAAACTCAGACAAATGTGTTCTGGATTCAAACTTCCACAAGTCACAGGTGTCCAAATCTGGCATTGTGATATGGCCTATTATTACAGACTAGTAAAGAATGCATTTTATAATTGTCTATATTCACCGAGTTAGTCATTAAAACACCACTGTAGATTCCATCAGTTAACTTTCTGAAGCTATGGCTAGAGTACAAATAGTAAGTGTCCTGTAAAAAAAAGAATGATCTTGATTTTGATCATACGGATATCTAAGTGGAGCCACAAACATTTGTTTTGCATTTTGTAATGCTGCACTTTCCAATCTAAGAGTAGCCCAGCTGGCATTGTCAACCCATACAACCCACGGTGATGACATTTGCATTAATGGTCAGTTTAGAGATTTTCAAATGGCTCTAGGGCACATTTCATTTCTGTCCTACCTTCCTTTATGTTCGCAGAATTATTAGGAAAATGGCCACCTGATTACCTAGTTTCTCTGCATGTGTTTGTCTGGATTTATGCCCACGCACAATATACACTCACATTTAAAAAGCAACACACAGGTGGTATCACAAGACTGGTGTCCCTAGACACAGTTTCAGAGCCTACAGAGCCTATGCAGTTCTAGTTTCTGGAACGGGACAGAATAGTATGTTAAGTATTTCTCTTTATAAATGTAAGTGACTGTATGGGGACTCAGAGTCGGGTATTATGTAACAGTTTCTGCTGGCATAGCTGAATAGTCAATGCTCTAATGAGAGAAGCTTAAGACCTACATTTCAGTCCCATCTGGGACCTCTACATATATTAAATGTATGCCTGGTAGTCCATTAGGCAATTGCTTCTCAGTCAGTAAAGGATCTTAGCCACTGCCTGGCTCCTGGAAAACAATATATTTGATAATGATTATAAGGGCTGATTAAATTGCCTGAGATAAGCCTGCCTGGTTCTAACAGCTCAGCAGGTTAGGGAAGCTCCATGTGGCAGCAGTAGAAAAGCCAGTGAATTTGCTGTTACATCCTCAAGACTCCTATAGAAGACTTCATTACATCTAATTCTGATTATTGAGCTTAATATGCTTCTGTGTTTCTTGCGCCTCAATAATGTAGCTATATAAATACATTTAAACTAAGTAGTTCAAGGTTTTCCCCTTTTATTTAAATCTTCCTTAATTAAGATGCTTATAGTTCTGCAAATTACTGCAAAATGACTGACCCAGAGGTTGCTCTAAACCTTATAGATAAAAGGTAATTTACTTGAACTTCTTTTTGGCAGCTTTTTCCAAATGTATTTGGTTTAAAATCCTTTCAAACATGCTTCTTTTGATCATTACCCTTGAATTAGACTTCTTAGTTGGTCAGAACAGAGAAATGCTATTTCATTATCTCACCATGAATTTGTTCTTTAAAGCCAATTGTCTGCTATTTCATATCCCACTGTAAACACTATAATATCAATGGTGACATCCATATAACCATGCTGGACAGCTATGATGAAATAAAACATTTTTATTTCAAGGCAAACAGTTGCAGAAAGCAGTGTAGTTCAGAATTTGTAGTGTAATTTTGAGTGTTATTGCCTATTAGTAACAATGACAACACAACTGAAGCAGGTAATGAAGAGATGAGTATAAGCAGAGTTTGAACTCCAGCCTTGGGGCCTTTTTTTTTAAAAAAAAATGCTACGTGTAGCTATGTAAACACAGGAGTTGTGTGCACTTTGCTTTATAAGCAGCATGCACAGATCTGCACCTGACATTATTTTATTTGCAGAGCGATTCAGGCTTCCACCAAATTGTGACAGGGATGTTTCTCACACACTTCTAGGTTTACATAATTCAGAAATGGAGCTTGCCATCTGAGAAATGCATATTTCTTGAAAATAAAATAGCCACTACAAGCTCGTTATTATTGTTTGTGTTGTACAATTTACACTGTAACAGCTCCCATCCTCCTCCAGAACACAGATGCATCTATCATACAAAAAAATAACCCTTCAGATGGCAACTGTAGGAGACACGAGGGAAAGAGACCTCATAGTCTCTGCACTGGCAAAGCCATTTGTGTTATTGGGGTTAACAAATCTCTGAAGGGAAATATTGACTACAGCTCTTACAATACTCTATTTACTGGTATGTCAAGCTCATGGAGCCTCTGAGAAAAACAACATCCTATGTTTTTCCTTACCAATCACCACAAAGAGTTCTGCAATATTAGTTAGTCAAAGAAAGTTGGGACTACAATAGAAAAATGAAAATCCATGAGAGAGAAGATGCAAACAGAATCTGGTTAAGGTGGGTTACATAATATATATGGGGGCAGCTTAGACATGTACATCTGCATTACCCACCTAAAAAGGGAAATCATGTAAATCTAACTAACTAACTTCCACTGGATGCATCACACTGTTTTCTGTGCTTCTTCATCAATATTTTTCTTAATGGAAGAAGACTAGGATTGGTTGTAAAAATGGTGATTATCACTAATATATTGCAGGGTGAGAAGGACATGGAGCTCTGAGGAGACCAATTCACAGGGGGAGGAAAAACTTGAGTAAGCAGTAAAGGGAATGGAGAATCCAAGCTAAAGCCCCACACGGGCCCAATGATCTGGGCAGTTCCAGGCAGCGTTCCCTCTAAGTTGTGTGACGTGTGCAGCTGCGCAGGCCTGCTCAGGCTGTGCTGCCAAGGTCATCCGCACAGCCGTGCAGCTTAGAGAGAATGCAAAACTAATGGAACCAGCATCACAATTTGTCTCTTGCTTAATGGAGCCCAAGTATCAAAGCAAATATGTCATTCAGAGAAATGCAGGAAACGTCAAGTACTTGACTTTACCACAGAGCTATTAAAGGCCCACAAGAAGATATTTAAGTTGTAAAACTATTGTTACTGCACAAACTTATGAAATTTCAAGCTCATGATCATGCATTTGGGAGGTAGTGGCATAGATGAACAGCAGCAAGTAAGGCATGATCAGTGTTGTGTTGTTTAATATATTTACAATGTACCCTCCCTCCTTTGAACCGTGAAAATTTCTTTTATATAATATTTAAAATACTGTTTCTTCCAATGATAATTGTGGGGTTGTATGTAACAATAATCACTGTAACAGAGCCATAGCTCTATTCAGCTGCTATGGTATATTACATATTAATCATAAATTGTATTTTTAAGGATAATGAACTGCAATATGGTCAAACAAACAAGGTTCTTTGGGTAAATTTGCTATCTTTTATTAGACCAACTCAAATAGTTGGAAAAATTCTTCTTTGCAAGCTTTCAGGTATAAATACCCTTTGCCAGGCTGAGGAAGCATCTACAGTTGATGTGTGCTCTTCCTGGATGGAAGGAATAGTCAAGAAGCCAGAGGCTGGTATGCATGCAAGAAAGCCAGTCATTGAAGATGTAAACTGATGACTCATGGGTGAGAGAGAGGCTGGGAGGAAAGGGGGTGGGGCAGAAGGGGAATGAATGTAGCTAGTAAATAGTGGAGAGGTACCTGGGGAGTCAGATGTTAGGCAGGTTATAACATGTCATAAATCCAACATCTATATTTAGTCCATGATTTTTTGTATCCAGTAGGTCCATGAAGTGAAGTTGATTGGCTCATCTGTGAAAGGAGTTTTATAAGTTTCCCATGAGGATTAAAACTGAGAGATTGGAGACAGAGTGGTTTTCTTGTGAGAAATGTGCCCCCACTGGTAATTGGGTATTCTTGTCTTTGATAAATTTCCAGTGTGCGTTCATTCTGGTGCAGTTGTTTGGTTTCTCTTACGTATTTTCCATCAGGACATTTGGTGCATTGGATGAGATATATTACATTTCTGGAGGTGCACCTGTAAGATCCAGGAATGCTGATGGTCGTGTTGTGGGGTGTAGTAATTGTGGGAGTGGTGAAGAAGTTAGCAGATTTTACGTTTCTTGTCATGGCATGGTCTGAATCCATTTCCTGTGTTTTGGGCCATATGAAGCTTGCTTCTGGTGATAAGGTTAGAGAGGTTTAGTGCTTGTTTGAAGGCTAGAATTGGTGGTTCTGGGAAGATCTCTTTAAGAACTGGGTCTTCTTCTAGTATGGGTTGCAACTGTTTGAGAATTTTCCGTATAGACTCCAGGGAGGGGTGAAATATCATAACCAGTGGTATGCAATTTACGGGGGGGTTTCTTCTGTACAATTCTTCACGCGGTATCTGGGTGGCTCTTGCAAAAGTGAGAGACCTCTCTCTCTCTGGATGAGTGTCCTTTTTGAGTGAAAGAATCAACAGTAATTCAAGCCATGGTAAACTCACAGTTCAGGACTGTTCACTCTGTGTGTGTGTGTGTGTGTGTGTGTGTGTGTGTGTGTGTGTACACTCCAGATACGCCCCCCACCCCCAAAGGATCCATGTGCTAATTAGCCTGTACTCATGACTGGATGTTCTTGTCATGAATCCTGGGATCCTCCAAAAATTTATATGCAGATGAGGTGCAGGGCAACTTCCTCTGTCTTCACCTCATGGAGGGTGAGGCCACAATAATTATGTGCACCAGGCTAAGACAGTGGGCAACAGAAGGATTTTGAGTTAACTATATGCAATTTTGTGGTTCATCATGACTTGAAAAAGAGTTAGAATCACAGCACCAGAAATGATCATCAAGTCTGGTCCCCTGCCATAGGCAGGAAGTTTTGGGCTCAGATGACCTCAGCATGGTGCCTGTCCAGCCTCATTTTGAACACCTCCAAGGAGGGCAACTGCACCACCTCTGCTGGGAGTATGTTCCAGATTCTGGTGACCCTTACAGCAAAGTTTTTCCTTATATTCAACCTGAATTTATCCTCTATTAGTTTATGCCCATTGGTCCTCATCCTCCCTTGAGATGCCCTCCTGAATAATTGCTCTCCTAGTTCTTGATGCTCCCCCATGAGGTACATGCAGGAAGCTATCAAGTCACCTCTCAGACTTCTCTTCCTCGGGTTGAACAGGCCTAGTTCCCAGAGTCTCTCCTTATAGGGCCTACCCTATCAAACAGGTGGCCCTTCTTTGTATTCTCTCAAGTTTATTCATGTCCTTCTTGAAGTGCAAGGCCCAGAACTGGCCATAGTACTCCAGCTGAGGCCTCACCAATGCTGAATAGACAGGGAGGAGTACCTCTCTGGATCTATTGGCCACACAGTGGCTGATGCATATTGGCCCTTTTGGCAGCTTTGTCACACTGTTGGGTCATATTCATCCTCCAGTTGGTCATGATCCCCAGGTCTTGTTCAGATGCATCAGCCACTAGGCCACCATCCATTATATAGTTGTGGTGAGGGTTCTTACTACCCAGGTGAAGGACCTTGCACTTCTTCCTGTTAAAGCTCATTGGATTTCATTCTGCCCATAAGTTGAGTCTGTCAAGGTCCTCCTGGATCTTTGCCCTATCCTCTGCTGTGCCTGCATTTTCCCCCAGCTTGGTATCATCTGCATACTTAATCATTGTGCTTTCTACCCCTTCATCCAAATCATTAAGAAAAATATTGAATAGCATAGGTCCAAGCACCGATCCCTGGAGTATGCCATTGGGGACAGCCCTCCAGGATGAGGTCATCCCATTGAGCATCACTCTCTGGAAGAAGCCTCTGAGCCAGTTGTCCACCCACCTCACTGTAGACTGGTCCAGTTAGTGGCAAGGGGGTCTGCACTTAATAGGTATTACCATATATGTGTGTTCAGATGGGCTGCACTGACCTATCATTCTGGTACAATTCCATTAGCATCCAGCCTTTTTTACTAAGATCAAATGTAGCATTTTTGGCACTAGGGAGAGGATGTCAGGGCTGGCTCTGGCCCTCCTGATGCTGGCCAGGTACTGCAGTACCATACCATGCCCAATGCCAGTTCCCTTGGAGGGAACACTTGCCCATTCTTTTTAGAACTTGGACACACAGACACTCTAAAAGGTTCCCATCAAAATGTTTGCCCAATGTGGGCCATGTGCTCAGTGTTGGCTGTATTTAACCAGCTTCATAGTTGATTTCCATTGCTGAACACATGATGCTTTTGGCAACAGTTTGATGATAGACAATGCATTTAGTGAAATTTCCTTCTATTTGATTATAAGACAAGGGGCTTTTTCCCCCCATACTAATTAGGAGGTGGAACCTAGCCTCGTATTCAAGGAAAATATGGTCATTCAGTTTCTAACTATGTTGGTTTCAGAACCCTTGAATATGCGAGTACTCTAGCCCCCAAACCAAGTAATCTTTTGGTGGGCCTTTGGGCCAGCATTGTGGCCCTTCAAGCCCTCATCTATAGCTTTCTGCCTTTGACTACATGTACCTGAATCCTTCTCTACTTTGGCATGACCAATCCTATGGTGGTGTGCACCACTAAGCAAATGCATGAACTAAAAACCAGTAAGTCTCACAACCTCTGAGATAACTTTCACTTCCTCCTTTCCCTTCTACATGTATAACCACAGGTTTGCCCCATGGGCTGAACTACTGCAACTTCATCCACTCTACCCCTCAGACTGCATTCCTCAAATCTATCTAGTATATTGTTACTAAAATTAAGTTACCGGCTACTTAATATATTATTCGCCACTCCTTGAAAACTTGAATGACTTCTATTTAATGACACTAGAACTTTCAAACCCACATCATCTTTACATTCAAATCCTTACTTAACTCTTGCTTTCCTCCAGCTAGTTTCTCTGTTCTCCTCATTTCTCTCACTCATGAGGTACATACCCAAGTCTGCTCTCACAGGGTACGTGCAGGAGTTATATTTAGATCAATTTAACCAGGGTGAGATCAATCTAAATGCCCAATTGTACAGGTGAGGTGCACTAGCTTAGACAGAGATTGGGCTAGCCTCACTTAAGAAAAGGTTAACTTGATCTCTGAAGAAGGAGAACTTTGGAAACCTGAAAGCCATGGGGAGACCAGCACTACAGAACAGGTAAGAAACAAGAAGGTAAGAAACAATGGGCCCCTTGGGACTCAGAGCGGGGGTGCAGCAAAGGCACCAGTCGCAGGGCTCAAGTGCCTATATACTAATGCTAGGAGCATGGGAAACAAGCAGGATGAACTAGCACTCCTGCTTGCACTAAACACCTATGACTTAGTGAGGCTAACAGAGACCTGGTGGGATTCATCCCATGACTGGGCGGTACATATTGAGGGCTATAGATTGTACAGAAAGGACAGGTCGGGGAAGAAAGGGGGGGGTTGCACTTTATGTCAGTGAGCAATATACATCAACCCTCATCAAGACAGAATCCAAGGTTGAGGAAGTAGAAGGATTGTGGGTTAGGCTACATGGGGGGCAAGGAGAAAGGGATTTGGTGGTAGGGGTCTGCTACAGACCCCCACACCAAGGGGAAGAAATAGATGCAGGGCTCCTGAGGCAACTCTCGGAGACCATAAAAGCTAAAGAGGCGGTAATCATGGGGGACCTAAACTACCCAGATGTCTGCTGGGAGACGCAGACAGCAAGGTCCCATCGCTCACGCAGGTTTCTAACCTGTGTACAGGACCTCCACCTGACACAGGAGGTACACGGTCCCACTAGGGGGAATGCCATACTGGATCTGGTATTGGCAACGGGATGACATGATAGGGGACCTCCAGATCGGTAGCGATTTGGGAGACAGTGATCACCTAATAATAGAATTCAACATAAGACGTCGAGTGGGTAGGGTAACTAGTAGGGTGAAAGTGCTAGACTTTAGGAAAGCTGATCTCAATGCACTCAGGCGATTAGTCAAGGACGCACTGCAGAGCAGGAGTTTTGAAGGGATGGGAGCCCAAGAAGGGTGGCTGTGCCTTAAGGAAACGATCCTTCGGGCACAAAGCAAGACGATCCCTGAGCGAGGCAAAAAAGGGAAAGGAGCCAGGAGGCTTCCCTGGCTGACCAGAGAAATCCAGGGCAGCTTAAGGGCCAAAAGGGGAGCACATAAAAAGTGGAAACAGGGTGAGATCACTAAAGATGAATATACCTCCTCTGCTCGTGCTTGTAGGGAGGCAGTTAGACGGGCCAAAGCTACCATGGAGCTGAGGATGGCAACCCAAGTAAAAGACAACAAGAAATTGTTTCTTAGATATATTGGGAGTAAAAGGAAGGCCCAGGGAGGAATAGGACCCCTGCTAAATGGGCAGAAACAATTGGTGACAGACAGGGGGGACAAGGCTGAACTCCTCAACGAGTTCTTTGCCTCAGTGTTCCTAAGTGAGGGGCACGGCAAGTCTCTCACTGGGGTTGTAGAGAGGCAGCAGCAAGGCGCCAGACTTCCATACGTAGATCCTGAGGTGGTGCAGAGTCACTTGGAAGAACTGGATGCCTTTAAGTCGGCAGGCCCGGATGAGCTCCATCCGAGGGTGCTGAAGGCACTGGCCGACATCATTGCAGAGCCACTGGCGGGAATATTCAAACACTCGTGGCGCACGGGCCAAGTCCTGGAGGACTGGAAAAGGGCTAACGTGGTCCCCATTTTCAAAAAGGGGAGGAAGGAGGACCCGGGCAACTATAGGCCAGTCAGTCTCACCTCCATCCTTGGTAAAGTCTTTGAAAAAATTATCAAGGCTCACATTTGTGAGAGCCCGGCAGGGCAAATTATGCCGAGGGGAAACCAGCACGGGTTTGTGGCGGGCAGATCGTGCCTGACCAATCTAGTCTCTTTCTATGACCAGGTTACGAAACGCCTGGACACAGGAGGAGGGGTGGATGTCATATACTTAGACTTCAGGAAGGCCTTCGATACGGTATCCCACCCCATACTGGTGAACAAGTTAAGAGGCTGTGATATGGATGACTACACAGTCCGGTGGGTGGCGAATTGGCTACAGAGTCGCACCCAAAGAGTCGTGGTGGATGGGTCAGTCTCGACCTGGAAGGGTGTGGGCAGTGGGGTCCCGCAGGGCTTGGTCCTTGGACCGATACTCTTTAATGTCTTCATCAGTGACTTGGACGAGGGAGTCAAATGTACTCTATCCAAGTTTGCAGATGACACAAAGCTATGGGGAGAAGTGGACACGCCGGAGGGCAGGGAACAGCTGCAGGCAGACCTGGATAGTTTGGACAAGTGGGCAGAAAACAACAGGATGCAGTTCAACAAGGAGAAATGCAAAGTGCTGCACCTAGGGAGGAAAAATGTCCAGCACACCTACAGCCTAGGGAATGACCTGCTGGGTGGCACAGAGGTGGAAAGGGATCTTGGAGTCCTAGTGGACTCCAAGATGAACATGAGCCGGCAGTGTGACGAAGCCATCAGAAAAGCCAATGGCACTTTATCGTGCATCAGCAGATGCATGACGAATAGGTCCAGGGAGGTGATACTTCCCCTCTATAGGGCGCTGGTCAGACCGCAGTTGGAGTACTGCATGCAATTCTGGGTGCTGCACTTCAAGAAGGATGCGGATAACCTGGAGAGGGTCCAGAGAAGGGCAACTTGTATGGTCAAGGGCCTGCAGACCAAGCCTTATGAGGAGAGACTAGAGAAACTGGACCTTTTCAGCCTCCGCAAGAGAAGGTTGAGAGGTGACCTTTGTGGCTGCCTTTAAGTTCATCACGGGGGCACAGAAGGGAATTGGTGAGTATTTATTCACCAAGGCGCCCCTGGGGGTTACAAGAAACAATGGCCACAAGCTAGCAGAGAGCAGATTTAGATTTGACATTAGGAAGAACTTCTTCACAGTTCAAGTGGCCAAGGTCTGGAACGGGCTCCCAAGGGAGGTGGTGCTCTCCCCTACCCTGGGGGTCTTCAAGAGGAGGTTAGATGAGTATCTAGCTGGGGTCATCTAGACCCAGCACTCTTTCCTGCTTATGCAGGGGGTCGGAGTCGATGATCTATTGAGGTCCCTTCCGACCCTAACATCTATGAATCTATGAATCTATGAATCTCCAAAACACCTGCATGTGTTTGCAGCACAGCCCTGGAGCTGGGAAAGCCCAGTTCCTTGCCCCAGCCCCAGGGCTCAACTATTTCCACCTCCCAACCCTTACTGGACTATTGTTAACCCCCTGACCCCTCCGCCCCACTTGGCAACACCCTCCCCTCCCAAAGATCTGCCCTCCCCCACATGGACCTGCTAGCTGCCTCTCCCTATTTTGCCCTCTACCACCCTGTTACACCAGGCTTCCTATGCAGAAGCAGTGAATGGCTACATGCACTGTTCCCAGTAGCAGCAAATTCCTTCATATGCAGACTTCTGGTCTAGGGATATGCAATTTAAAGTAAGCCACCTACCCCTAGATGTGGTGCAGCAAACACTTTTTTTTGCACCAAGTGGTGGATTCGGTGCCTGATCGCAGCATCCAGTGCTGGGCAGGGGCAGAACTGGCCCCCAGGGTCCAATCCCAGTGTGGGAGGCTGAGAGGGTACAGCACCAGGCCCTTGGGACCTGATTACAATGCAAGAGGAGCAAAAGGGGATGGTGCCATCCCACCCCTCAGGATCCAATCCTGGTGCTCAGGTGAGATTGGGGGGGGGGGGTGGCATTGGACCCCTGGGACCCAATCCCAGTGTGTGAGGGGTGGCAGTGCCAGGCCCCTAGATCTCAATCCTAGCACACAGGCAGGGAGGGGGTAGTGCTGTCCCCAGGACCTAATCCAGCCTGTAAATTGGCTCCACACCACTCATCTAGCCCAGAGAGCCAAAACGCAAGCAGCACTGCTTTAAGGCATGGAACATCTTCCCTTATACTGTGCATCTTCCTTTAACCATTCTCTCTAAGACTCATTTCTCTTGCATCAGGAAAGGCATATTTTAATGAATTTGAAAATAAATAAAATGAGAAATTTTAGACAGTCTTCCTCCTCAGCCAAGCAGGTAAGGGAGCTAAGGGCCTATAGGGCTACATTATTATTATTATTCCACAGCCCTCATTCAGGGGGCACCAGATTCAATGAAAAGGCCACACTGAATGAAATTTTATGCTAACGTCATGACACACAATAGCATTTAAAAAAAATGAGTGTCTTTTTTCTGTCACTATAACTTGATTAGAATTTTTAAAAAGTGAACAGTCTCTATTGTAAGGACACCCTCTTTCATTGTAATTTTTTGGTCTAAGACCTTCTCCAACTCCAGCCTATCTGCTGTAAAGAAACATTAAATAGAGTTACACAAGAACCAACAAGATATATGCATAACACTGGAAAACCCTCTTCAGCTTTCACTTTGCCAACCCTTGTTCTCATTCTCTGCCCACTTTCTCTTTGCTTATTTTCATGTTATATCTCATTTCAGCCATAAACTCTCCCAAGGGCAAGGACCTGTCCTTTCACTTGTGTGTAAAGTGTCATATGCATCTATACCACTATATGACAGATCAATGCATAGTAAGCCAAATTTCTGGGGAAAAAACCCCACAGACATTGTTGGAGCTTGGAGGGTGAGATGGCTTATTAAAAAAATCCTTCACACAATAAAGCTCTAACTCCCAGAGAGAATTCTGCATAGAGAGGGCTTGCAATGGGGACCCTTATTCTATTCTGCATGATGAATGCAAACATTTTTCTTGTGCTTCTATTTGAATGTAATGCACAAATGCTTGCTCACCAGCATATCACCCACCAGATGGTACACTTCTGCTGTGCTTTGTTTTTTTCCACTGGACATACAATTTCCTCACTCAACTTACAAATCTCATGTATTATTTTATCCAAGTCAGGATTTCTTGCCTCTCCCATCTAAGCTTACCTAGAGTTTCAGTTAGAAATTATCACTGACTTTTTATTTTTAAAAAGTACAACACTGGGAAGAGAATCACATTAGGAAAATGCATATGAAGACACTAGGTGACAATCAGATTTACAGAAGGATAGTTATGGTGTACTTAACTAGTAAAAACTATTTCATCAAGCATCTCTACTGCTACTGCAATTTAGTTATATGCATATATGCCAAGTATCTGAGTAGCAACGGTCCTAACTCAAGCACCTTGATTAACTGGAATCTAACTAGCCCATTGCTACTTTTGGAGTTAGAAAGCAACTCTTGTGACTACATCACAATTAGAGATTGGCATAAGCCACATTTAAGAGTTGTCACTGAATAATGTAGAGATGCTGATCCTAGACCAGTATTTAAACAGTCTGATTGCCAGGCTGCATCTGCTTTTTCCTAAAGGGATTCAGATCGAGTCCAAATTCAAGCACATACAGAATCACAACAGGCCAAATGTATCTCAAAAAAATTCACTTTGTAATCAACTCTGAAACTCAGTTTACTGCCAAAAAGTAATAAAAAAATAAGGAAAGGCAGGCCTGTCACACTCCACCTATGCTGATTTTATTTTACTTATTACCATATTGACCATGCCTCTCCATCCATGTCTAACACATGCATAGATGCATCTGGAGATGAATCTGTCATGTTTGTAAAATTCATGAAAAACAAATTGCAGGGGCAAAGGATCAGGTGGGAGCAGCAGGAACAGTAACTTCACATAACACCACTCTGCTGCCCCTAGGGCTAGACAAAAGGGGCAGTGTTGTGGGAGCAATAATAAATAAGATGGCTTCTCTCTGCGTAGCCTCCTAGATACCATATGAAACTTTTACAGCACACAGCATAGATAAAAAGTAAGTAAATGGTTAAAACCTCCAAGTTAAACTTGTGGTCAACAAGAAGCAGCTACAGTGCCAGTACAACAATGTCTTAAGAACTGTTCACTACCAGAGAGCAATAGCCTACAGGCAGAAGTTACACATTTCTGTGAAACATTTTTGCCTCAGACTCATTTCTCTAGTGTAAGTATTAAGTGTTTCTCAGCTAGAGTAGATATCTCAGTTTATCTAGGCAAAGCAGATAGGACTGATACCACACTTTTTTTTCAATAACTACAAACCAATCATGTACCAAAGAAAATATTTTGCCAAAAAAAACAGACATGTCAAATGAGATGGAATAAATAAGAGGTACACACTAATGCTTTTATGCAATATATTAAGTTGACAACATTTGATTGAAAGTTCCTGATATAAAGACACAAATAAGCATAATATGGTAGCACCAATTAATCAATTTCCGTTCAAAGAGGAAACACTCAAGGAAGCTAATCTGTAAGCCAGGGGAATCTAGCAGAGCCATAATTAAAAGTAAATGGAGAAAGAAAATAAGGCACAAAACAGATCAGGAAAATATGCTAATATTTTTCCTTTGAAACTTCAGATTCTAAAAAAATAACTTCAGCAATATTAAACAGTATGACTCTTTGTAATAAGATGTTAGAAGCATTGATGCAAGTTTGAGTGCAACTTTAGAATGAAAAGTCTTTTAGATTTGACTTCTCACCTTAGTTCTTAGGACTGCAAACAATAAAACACTTGTAAGAAAAAAAAAAACCTAAGCTACAGGAAACTTGGTCCCTGGTTCTGCAAGCTGCTCTACATAAATTACTGCTGCATCTTGTGTGGAACCCCACTAACTAGATATGTGTACATGACATACATCAGTAATCAGTCACATCTATGGAGATGGAGGTTAAGACAGTATTGGACTCTGACAGTAGTTAGAAACAAAGCCTGTCAGACTAGAAATAGACTTTGGAAAATGAAGTGGATCAGCTGTGCAGAGCTCTGTCCTGGCACAGCTGATCCACTTCATTGGGCAAAACACACATTGCCTGTTGATCCTGTGGGACACCAGGCAACGTGTTTCTGCTTAGAGGCATACTCTGGGAATCTCCAGGGTGCCTCTCTGTAAATGGGGATACCCTAACTTTCCCCACTTACAGAAGTGGGCCTCAGAGATTCCTGGGGGCCTCTCTCTAAGTGGGAAAAGCCAGGCAAGCACTCCCCATGAAGCACTGGGCCCCTCAAGCCCTGGAATTCCCAGGTCATGTAGGCTCAGCCCCTGAAGCCCTGGGAGCACCAGCAAATAGATGTTTGCCACAACAGAAAAGCACCAATTATTACTTTGTCACAGCCACAAATTTGGTTGTTTGTGGCACAACAGATGTTATGGACTTACATTTGCTTTTGCTTTGTGCTGCTATAAAAAGCATGGAGACACAAAAATGTTATATACGTTTCCATCTTTAGAGTAAATAGTGAAGGACAGTTTCCCCATTTATTACTGCAGCCAGAACCAGGTGGTGAAGAATCTCAGAAACCTATTTCAGTACTATACAAAGAATGATCACAACCACACTTAACTCTTTTAGATCATGTCTTCTTGGGACTGTGGCATGCATCTGCATCCCCACAGCTGGCTCAAGAGAAACAGGATTATAATCTACTGAACTCCTACATGAGGACACAACACCACACGCCAAGAAACCTTGCCACTTGAATCTGTCAGGTGCAGAAAACTTGCACAAGATAAAGCACAATATTGCCTTTTACTTGATTTTACAATTACAAAATTTAAATAGGAAAAGTTTATTTTTTGTAGTATCCTGTTCAGCCTGTGAAACTTTGAATCCTTTTTTATGAACATATTCCATCTCCTCTGAACTAAGAGCAACTTGCAAGTATCCTTACCACTTCAGAGGAACAAACCCAGGCACAATGTAGCTGCTTTAGGAGCACAACTGTTTATAAATTTGGCAGTGACAAGGCGAGCTTCAGAAAGGTCTGCTAAGAAAGATTTCCCATAATACCTTGTAGCAGAGAGAGAGAAGCGAGTTACTAATTTACATATACACGTTACAGTTGTAACTAGTGCCAATCAAGTTGGTTTTTGTGTTTTGGGGTGCAGGTTTTTTTTACCTTTTTATTAAAACAAAATTTCCTATGGGCTACTCTGCCTTACTCATACATCTCTTCTAGTGACTTGTTCTCACCAGCTTTAGAAACATTAGTCTATCCATTTAAATCTTGTAATAAGAATACAACAAAGAATTGAAACCTTACTCCCTGGGTTCAGTCACTAGTTGTGGGGCAGGATTACAAAGGTTAATAGTACTAGAGCTGCTTGGAAACTTTTGGAATGTCAAAAAGTTCCGAGTTTTTACCCAAAGGTTTTCTGGGAAAATTCAAAATTTTCATAGAAGCAGGCACTTTATATGAAATGTTTTTGTTTAATTTAAAAATGTAGTTTTGCACTGCAAATCTGGTTTCAAAAGACAGTATATCTTGAATCCCATTCAATATCTCTTGAATGTTGTATTGAATAATTATTCATATCCTGTCCTGTATCCAGAAGAATCCCAGAGGACAATCTGAACTCTAGTAACAAGTGATATATGACTGAGACAGGGGGCAACTCCCAGGGCCTGGTCACAGTACCAGCCGGCCCACCTGTCTAGGGCAGTCTGTCCAGTCTCACCTGCCATGCCTTGTTGTTAAGAAACTGGTTGTAAAACTGTAGGAGGCTGCCCATTTAAGACCCTGATGCCTAGCTGTGTACACATGACTCCAACCTTCCTTAACACAAGTCCCATGCCTTGCAGATGTCATCCTTGAGTTGCTCTATGCTCTGGCTTGAGGCCAGTCCAAACTCAGCCCCTTGCTAGGCCTCATACATTTATCCTTTCTCTCTGGTCTAACAGACCTCATTCACACCACCCACTCTCACCAGGGCTCTCACACTCTGCCCACTCTCACTGGGCCACACTTAATCTGCCCTGCTACCTTGATCAGTTCCTACAGGACACCAGGCTTGCCTACTCACACTCCTTGGCTAGCCAGCGTGTAGCCTCTCGGGCCCTCATTTGTATGGTGACCAGCCAATTTGCCTTGCCCTGAGCAGAGTTCTGACTTGAGCCCCTCTCTGAGCGACTTTTCACTCTCACTCCCTGATTAGGGCCAATTACTCGCCCACTCAACCTCAGGCTTACTTGCTGCCTCAGGCATCCGGGGACTTACCTGGGCCTAACTGGCCCTTTCGTGGGTCTTCCCTCCACACTACTATGACTGCCCCCTCACTGGGACCAACTCCACTGCAGCACCTTCACTGGGGTCAAGAATACTGCAACTCCCCTTGCTGGGTACACTGGGGTCTTGCACCCCTTGGGCTCAGGTGCCTCCTCACAGGTGACTGGCCCCCTACTTTTAGTTGGTTCCTCCACTGGGACCTGTCACAACCCAAGGGTGTGATTTTTGTTTTGTGTGTGCTTTGGAACCACTGAATTATTTTCCCGCCGTTTGAAGCTTTCTTTGCAGTGTACATTTCTTCTTTGCAGCTAAGAAATGCACGTTGCAAGGAGTTCCCGCCATTTGTATTCTAATTCGAGCCCCATTATTGGCTTGCGTTAAACTATTCACACATGGCGGCTAGCGATTGGCTTGCTAGCCGTATAAGAGGCTTGAGTGGTTTCTGCCCAAGTTGGAGGACTCCACGAACACCAGGAGGAGGAGACTTCACGTCTTGTGAAGATCTCTAAGCGCTGCGGAGCCTATTGGACCCAGCGTATTCAAAGAAGGCAACAGGGGTCTGATCAGCCTCTAGCCTCTCCCCGTCACCGAGCGCAATCCTCAACGTATCCCTCTTCCCTGCGCGCAAAAAGGATCCACGGAGCCTTGACAACTCCATGGGAGTGATCCGAATACTGTCTGAGTCCTCAAACTGGGGATTTAAGCGGAGCTTTGCCTGGGAAACTGTCCAGCCTACACTGTGACCATCTACGGTGTAAGTAAACAATCTTGAATCAACCATTACGCGTCCATGCCTAATTCTAGCGTGTCGCCTGCTTTCTCCAACCCAGCGTGCCCGGGCTGCTGGCCACAGCCCGTGCGGCGCGAAAAAAGGGCCCAGATCGCTCCCGGCCCGCACAGGACCCACAACACTACCACTGCTCCTCCTTGGGGCCACCAGGGCCTCATGCCCCAACATGAGGCACAGTTTTCTGTCTTACCCAGGACCAAGCAGGCCTACCTGCCCTGGTCTTGTCCCTATTGGGCTATATGTTGTTCCTGGGCTACTCTACCTCCTAGGCCTTCTATGGTATCCTCCCTCTGCTGGCTACCACCTTCATAGCAGCATGCATGCTAACTAACTCCTACCCTCTTTCAACTGTGATGTCCTTCCCTTCAAGAGGACCTTTGGCTTATTTGAGGCCTTGGCCCCATCTCCAGGCCAGTCAGGGTGCCAGATGGCTCTCGTATCCCTAGCCTGCCCCTTGTGGTGGGTGCAATTGCCCTTCAGCTTTTTGGCCTTTACCTTGACCAGTCGAGGGATCAGAGAGCTAGCCTAGCAGCTGCTGCCCTCCATGGACAACAGGGGTGCCCTTCTAGGCCCCACCATATGGCCATCTCCCATTAGGCTTGCTTAGAGCCCTGAAGATCTTAAAGGAGAAGCTCTCCTCTCAACTGGGCTGACCTGAGCCCTAGGCCTTGCCCCTGCCAGCTCTAATCAGGGACTTGCCTAGGCCCTTTGTAGGCCTACAAGCTGTTAGCACCCCTTGCTAGGCTGAGCTTTGCTGTCTGTAGGCCTCAGCCTTCTTCCTGGGGCTCGAGACCCCACTGGGCCCATAGGAATCTCCTGCCATCCCCATAGTTCCTCACTTACCTCCAAGGTGTTCCATGAGCTCAGCTGGGTGTTGTTGCTCATTTGGCTGTTTGCAGCAAACTGCTGCCTCAGCCCTGAGAGCCTGAATCTAAAACAGCCACCTTATCGGGGCTGGTCTGCACCTGCCAGCTGCCTGCTCTCAGCCCTTCAAGTAGTGGGCACCAAAGGTGCTCCACCACAGACCTTTCCCCTTCCATGGGGTTGGGGGAGGGAGGAGAGAAAAAGGGAATCTCCCAGCTGCTCAACATGCAGGCTCCTCTGTAACCTGCAACAGCTCACTAAGTGGCGAGCGCCCTGATGGTGTTCCACCACAAATGAAGAATTCACCATAAGAGTCTTGTTGCAACTGTTAATGCAAAACACAACCATGTCTGGATTTGAAGAAAGATCTGACAGAACTGCCCATAAGCCATCTGAAACTGAAGCAGAATGCATTTACCTGTGTTGATA
The DNA here is from genome assembly GCF_030867095.1 of Alligator mississippiensis. Classification (NCBI taxonomy): domain Eukaryota; kingdom Metazoa; phylum Chordata; order Crocodylia; family Alligatoridae; genus Alligator; species Alligator mississippiensis. The sequence continues at coordinate 52,269,332 of NC_081830.1, read as the reverse complement.
TAGGATCGAGTTGGGAGGAGCAGTACTCCTCACTGAAAAAATGCTGTGAGGTATTTAGGACCTTTCAGAATTCTATACGTTCAGCTGTGTGCCTGTTTGCTAGGGTCTAGGATATTCTCCCAAACATGCAATCCTGGCACTGGCTTCAGAAAGCAATTGTAACAACTAGATACTAACATAGTAATAAGTAGCTGTTTTAGCCTGTGCCTCAATAATCGTGATAGTTGTGAATTCAAACATCCTGGCCTTTTGGCAGGCACAGATCTGATAATATGCCCTCTACTGACTTCAAATAGCTGACAGCCAGATCCTAAAAGGGGGTATCTTCATCTGCACTTGGCCCTTGAATGCTGTAGCTAAGTATTTACTCAGGTCTGACTAAGAAGAAAGGGTGCTCTGACTGAATGTGGGATTCCCTCAATATTGCCTATCCAAGTACTGATCCAGCTTCACCCTTGTTTAGTTTATGAGATCCCAACTTGAGATTGTATGGCTGCAGGCTATAATTCAAGTAGACTGCTGCTTTTATATTTACTCTGAGTATTCCTTTGGTACAAGGGAGAAGAAAGTGAACAGGTGGTGAATGTCCCAAGAGTGAGTACAACAAACAATTCACTTGTGACAACCTTTCCTTCGCTCACTATTGGAAATGGAGTTGCTTAATGAGGGTTACATTTCTCTAAGGAGTTTTTCTGCCTCATTTCTTGGAGCATTTTAGGTTGTTCAGTGAAGAATAAAGCCTAGGCCTAAATTTTGAACTAGTTTTCCCATTTCTTTGCCTGTTGTTTTAGTTTACAGTAATAGCTCTTTTAAGGGTTTTGTGTGGTATTTTATGGTTGAATATGGGTGACTAACTTTCTTTTGCTGAGAACATTACTTGCTTCTGGCTTCTCTGTGGTGATGAAGGTAGAGAAAAAGTCGTTTTGTTTTCTGCTTTAGCTGTAATGATATTTTACTCCAAGCTGCTGTGGACTGGTCTGCAAGTCACTGTCCCAATGGTTTTTAAAATGCAGAAGCTGCAAGAAAGGTAATAGAAAGTTTTGGTAATTATGAATTTTAAATGTTCTTCTAGCCTGGTTCAAAGGAATTCCTTTGAAACGGGAAGGTCTAGAGCTGTAGTTTTGGTAACAAGGAATTGCTTTTAGTTTGATTTTAAACTGTAACTGTAATGACTGGATATAAATGACAGAGACTACACAAAGGGAGCTCCAAAGTAATATTCTTCTCAGTATGCCAAAACAAATAATCCTGGGGACAAAGAAAATTAATTTGGAGCTAGTGAAGAGGGGCTACAAAGAGGGTAAGCAGTTTGCAGGTCAGTTTGCCCCACCCCCCGTTTTGAGAGGAAAGCCTTTCAGCCTGGCATGAGGAAGCAGGGAAAAGGGAACTGTGGGGCTAATGAGCAAGAAACAGTCCATCTTCCAGGTGAGTTTGCTAGGAAAGATATGCTTGGAAGAAGGGCAGTAAGAGAGAAGAGGCAGATTAAGAGACCCAGGGAAATGGCTGGAGGATGTTGCAGTACCAGAGCTACTGCCTCTGCTTACACCTGTGAAGTTTCTGTCTAGACAGGACTGCTCACCATTGAGGCTTCCATCCAAGTCTGGGTTTGGCACTGTGGGGACTGCAGCTTGCAGGTTCCTTCCAGTGACAGCCATGTCAGGGGATGCCTATGTTGTGATCGAAGCCTCCTGATGGTGTCTCTCAGGGAACAGGCAACTACACAGGAGGACGCGGTGAGGCTCCAAAGCATCCTCTGCCATGAGTTCATTGATTCGATGCTGGAAGAGACCTCCAGGATTGTGCAGGAAGAACTGCCAGAGGCAGTGCTTGAAAAGAGAAAAGACATGGACTCCCAGGAAGGTGAAACCTGGAAGCTTGTGACCTCTGGCAGAAAGCAGAAGTCTTCACCTCCACCTGCAGCAGTTTGTCTGGAGAATGGATATGCAGCCATGCAGCAGAGAGGGAGGAGCATGTTCCATTTGTGGAGGAGGACAGACCAGGTCTCCCCAAGGTGGGAAGGATTGAGATAACCACTACCAAGAATAAGTGATGGGTGGCGGTGGTTGGAGACTCCCTTCTACAGGCGACGAAGGGAGTCATTTGCCTACCTGACTTGCTGTCTCAGGAAGTCTGCTGCTTGCCTGGAGCCCAGATCCAGGATGTCACAGAGGGATTACCAAGACTCATCTAGGCCTCTGACTAGTACCCCATGCTGCTCATCCATATGGGCACCAAATCATACTGCCAGGGGAGACCCTGAGTGAATCAAATGTGACTATAGGCATCCAGGAGCAAGAGTGATGGGGCCTGGGGCTCAGATCATGTTCTCTTTGATCCTTCAAGTCAAAGTAAAGGACATGGGCAGGAGCGGGTATATCCTGCAGATCAATACTTGACTGCACAGGTGGGGTCTGCAGCAGGGACTTGGCTTCTTTTTGACCCTGGGATGTTGTTGTAAGAATTAAGGATTGCTGGGAAAAAAAGGGATCTACCTGGCAAAGAGAGGGAAGAGCATCTTTGCAGGCAGGCTCAATAACCTAGCAAGGAGGACTTTACACTAGGTTCACCAAGGGATGTAGACCAAAGCCATGAGGTAAGTGGGGAAGTGGGAGACCTGGAGGAAGAGCAAGCAGGAGAGGGCAACAGGAGAGGTGTTCTCATACTTCCTGAAAAATCAGGGCAATCAATTAGTTACTCCAGGTGCCTGTACACAAATGCACAGAGCCTGGGAAATAAGCAGGAAGAGCTAAAAGTCCTTGCACAGTGACAGCACTATGATGTGATTGGAATAACAGAGACTTGGTGGGAGCTCACATGACTGGAGCACTGTCATGGATGGGTACAAACTGTTCAGGAAGGATGGGCAAGGAAGAAGGAGGAGAAGAAGTTGCCCTTTATGAAAAAGAACCATATGACTGCTCAGAGCTCCAGTATGAAACTGGAGATAGGCATGTTGAAAGTATCTGGGTTCCAGTACAGGATGGGTGCTGACCGTCTGGGCAGCAGCTCTGCAGAAAAAGATTTGGGGGGGGTTACTGTGGACAGTAAACTGAATACAAGCCAATATTGTGCCCTTGTTGTAAAGAAGGCTAATGGCATACTGGACTGCATTGGTAGGAGTGTTGCCAGCAGGTCAAGCAAAGTGATTATACTCCTCTATTCAGCACTGGTGAGGCCACATCTGGCATACTGTGTTCAGTTTTGGGCCCCCCCACTATGGAAAGGATGTGGACAAATTGGAGTGAGTCTAGTGGAGGGCAACAAAAATGGTGAAGGGGCGAAGGGACATGACTTAAAAGGAAAGTCTGAGGGAACTGGGCTTATTTAATTTAGAGATGAGAAGACTGAGAGGGGATTCAATAACAGCCTTCAGCTACCTGAACCAGGGTTTGAAAGAAGATGGAGCTAGACTGTTCTCAGTGGTGGCAGATGACAGAACAAGGAGCAACAGTCTCAAGTTGCAGCAAGGGAAGTTTAGGTTAGATATTAGGAAGAATTTTCTTACTAGGAGGGTAGTAAAACACTGGAACAGGTTACCCAGAAAGGTTGTGGACTTTCCATCCTTGGAGGTTTTTAAGACCCAGTTAGACAAAGCTTTGGCTGGGATGATCTAGTTGGGGATGTGTTAAGTTCCTTACTCAACAAAGTATACTGAGATTTACTTTTCTCCAGGCCCAATAGGCTGTTTTATTAAGAAATAAACACTTAACTGGGAAGATAAAAGTAACTCTGGAACAACAGAGGGTGCAGTTCTAGCTCTCAAGCTCCATCCCATAATAAGGATTAACAATTTAGCCCTCTAATTGCCCAATTACTACAGAATAGTCCTGCCTTGAGCAAGGGGTTGAACTAGTTGCTAGATGACCTCCTGAGCAGTGTTCCCTCTAAATTGTGCGGTGTGCACGGCCACACAGGCGCGCCTGGCAGTGCAGCATGAGCATGCCTGCATGGCTGCGCGCACCGCAGAACTTGGAGGGAACACTGCTCCTGAGGTCCCTTCTGACCTAACTTTTTATGATTCTATGAATTACTGAGATAATGGGGTGATGGAAGTGTGGGATGCAGCAGTAATTGCACCCAGGCCAGGATTAAGTTAAAGCAAATCCACTTCCTTCCCCGCCTCCCCGCATAAACTTTCTGCAATGGCCTCACCTTCCTTATTATTAAGGGGTGGATTGTGCTAAATGAGAATACATGGTAAGTAAATATGATAATTGTTACCTGGTTACATATGCAGCAGAAGTGGGAGCTAAAGGGGCTTAGCCTCAACCCCCCCCAACATGAGGGAGCAGCAGGGCTGCAAAGCAGCCTGGCCACAGGTTCCAGCAGCTGCAGCAGAGATGGTGAGAGACATGCACTCACAAGTGAGGGAGGGAGCGAGGCCAGCCAGGGCTGGGGCAGGCACTGGCGCTGCACAGCTGGGGTGGAGTATGGCATGGAGATGCAAGTAGCTCATCTGGGGGGTGTGGCTCCTGCTACATACACCCTGGGAGAGCATGGGGGTTGTGTGCTCCAGATGTGCAAATGGTGGGGTGGTCTGCCACTGTGGGCTGGGGCCAGAGCTGCTCTGGGTTCTTCCTGGCAGGGAGTGGGGGAGGGCCTGGGTTGCACTTGGGGCAGGAGGTGGCAGTGCTGGGAGGGAGCTATGGGAAGGGGGATGCGGCACTGAGAGGGGGCTATGCTGCCTCCCCAAAATTCACTGTAGTCCCCCCAACCCCTCCCTCCCAGCACTGCCACCACTTGCCCCAAGGAAAGTGGTCCAACCCCTGCCAGGAAACACCCAGCACAGCCCTGATCCCAGCCCACAGTGGCAACCCACCCTGTCATGCACACACAGCTGGGGCACACCCTCCCCCATGCCACTTGGGGTGCATGCAGCAGTAGGAGCTGCCCCCCGTCCCATGCTGGGTGCCCCCTGGACAAGCCTCTCATGGCTCCATCCCATGCCCTGCCTCAGCCCTTTCCCCCACAGACTTACTTGCTGGGGACGTGCACATGCTCAAACCCACCCCCCAAAAATATTTTTTTCTCTTTCCACCTATGCCTGGTTACAAAAGGGATTGACTGCTCACCAAAGCTTATGGTATACAGGATATTACACTGTCTAAAGATCCTGCTAGGATCCAGGATATTGGGCATTTGTTTTGGTAGTGATTTAAATAAGACACATCTGTGTCTTAAAGAACAAATCTTCAATATGTAGCAAAACCCTCTGTTTTTCTTTTTTTTTTTAATTTATTTTAAAATGCATTCCCTCCCCTTCCCCAAACATTTCTGACTTTTTCTCTCCCTCTCTATTCCCTATAGATAAGTATAAGTAAGCTAAGATGTAGGATAATTTTTAACATTTTATTTTAGGTAGTAAGTTTTATTTTTCTCTCCCCTCTTTGCAAATAAGTGCCCTGCTATTTTGATATAGATATCCACTGTTTTATAAATTATAATTATGTTTGTAGTGGGGTTTTTTTTATTGCTTTTATATTGTGCGATTACTATTTTAGGCCTATATATGTAAGTTAGCACAAGTCATGTCAAGTTTCCATCTTGTAATGTCAAGCTTCCATCTTATCCCCATGCCCGGTTGTGTAACCTATGACTCACACCTACCCCTCCTATATAACTTGGTTCCTGAATGAATGGGGATGAATGAGGGTCCTTGAGAGACAATGGCAGTAGATCTAAAAATAGGTCCCTCTGAATGACCAAACCATCAACACCAATACCTGGACCAATGACCCAGCCCTTGGAATCACACTCAGCATTCAAGAAACAAAAGATGAGGCAACCCACCATTGTGCCATGGCTGCACATGCTCAGTAAGAACACCTGGAGCCCTCTGGAACAGGACTGACCTTGCCTGGACAGGCCTTCCCCATTGGAGATCAGAGGTAGTCTGCCCCATAAAAGAGGTAGTGAAGACTGATTCGTTCTGGACTCCCTCTCCATCTGGACCAGCACCATGCCACACCACCTATCCACCCAGAAGGCCTGCCGGTGACCCCCCTCTGGACAACAACTACTGGACAAGGATCCCTTTTCCAGCCTGGATAGGTAGCTATCACCCCCCACCCTCTCTTCAACCAAGGACTTGGACTCTGCTTCTCTTCCCTACCTGGACTCTAACCCTCCCACTGAGTCTCTTTCTCCTGCTGCCATTGTGAGTGAGTGAGTGAGTACCAATAACTTCATGGGGCTGTGTAGTGTGTTGTCTGTGTAATAAAACTGTTATTTGGACCCCTAAGTTGGGTTTTGCTTTACTATGGTTTGACCCTGCTCCAATCTCTGCTCCTCACCCCTCTAACTTCTGTCTCATTTTGCCCTCTCCTGCTTCTGGCTCACTGCCACCTCCAACACCTGTCCTGAGCTCCTCTCTGCCTGCAAACCCCATGTTTCTTTGCCACTGTCTTATCCCCATTGCCTTTTCCTTTTCCCCTGAGCAACCAGGTTTCTGCCTCAGTTTCTTTCCTAGCTGTCTCCTCCTTGCCACCACTTATCTGCACCCCCCCAATATCTCAGCTGTCTGCTTCAATTTCCAGCCCTAACCTCCCAGGTTTCTGTCTCTCTCTCTCTCCTGGCTGTCTCCTCCTCCCTTCCACCAGACTTTTTTTTTTAACTCTTTCCCTTGCATCAGTGACCTCAAGTAACCCTGGGGCCACTTAATCTTAAGTAAACCGAAGCCTCAGTTCCTCAGCCAGCTTCTCACCGGTTCTAATCCTGGTTCTGGCAACTTTCACTCCCTACACTTTAACTCTCTCTCTCTCTCACCTTAACCTTCCCCCAAGTATCCCAGGTACCCCAAGCACACACATACACACTGTACCATCCAAGTTAGGAACTTACCTGTGTGTATGTGTAGGTGGGTTGTATATCTGTGAACTGGTGAGTGTGTGTGTGTATATATATATATATATATGTCATTGTGTGCATGATATACGAATTAGCGATCTGTGTATGTGCACTGAGCGTGTGGGTATGGACAATTGATTTTTGTCTAATTTTTGGGGTGTATAGTGTATGTGCTTGAATTGGTGATAGATATGCATATGTCTAGGGTGGTTTGGATGTGTATGTGCCTGAGTTGGTAGTGTGTGTGTATGTATGCATCTAATTGACTTGTGTGTTTGTATATGTGCAATTGTGTCCCACCCTCCTGTCTAACAGCACAATATTGAGATCCTGAGAGTTGGCCTGACCCCACAGGGAAACAAATACGCTCAGAGGATAAGACACATGAATTCTAATAGTGTACCCAGTTGTTACTTTTCCTACAGGAACAGGTTTAATTGAAGACTAAAGCAAAAAAAGGACATTGTTATATAAATTACAGAGAAACACACAATTGCAGACTATTATCTTTGTGTTAGTGTTCTCTCATTTACCGTAAACTTTTCTTTTTGGGAAAAAAGATCATGGATATCAGAATGCACAAAAGAAGTTGGTATGTGTCCTATTTAGTGCTCTTAGGTTAAGGCAATTTCTTGAGGACTTTAATAAAATATTTTATTATGGAAATAGTTTTGGAGTTGAGAGATTTCATCCTAGAGGAGTTGCAGTATTTTTCATAGGAATTTCTATGAAACATTGTAATGAGCTGTTTTGGTTTATGCCTTTCCACACTGCTTAAAATTTGGCATATCAATCTTAATGGCACATGGGACATATTGCTACCCGTCTTGTGAAAGCAGTCCTTATAACTATTTATTTTTAAATGAAATGTATTAGTTATGAAAGGAGATAGTCTGATAGTACTGTGAACTCAAGAGGGATTGTCAAAGTGCACCTAAGATGCCTGCTTCCCATTCATTTTAATGGGAATTGGGCATCCATAGCCATTAGAAAGCTCAAAAAAATTCAATAGTTTTAGCTAAGAACAGCAGCTCTTTTGAGGATTCAAAGTTTGATTTGTTCCACACTGCAATGAGAAGAAACTTTATGTCCTTCTTGTGAATACTGTATCTAAAATGTGATGTTTGGGATTGAAACCCTTTTTAATCTGGAAAAGTGCACTGAGCAGGGCCCAGACCAGGCATGGGCAACATCTACATATGGGTGCCTGCAGTATCTGTTTCAAAGAAAATTACGAGGAATCAGGCAAAGTGGAGACTTGAGTCCTGGTCTACCTTACCCAGACTAAAGAGCATGCAAGATCCTCTCTGGTACAATCTTCCTGAAATGCATATTTAGTGAAGCAGTTCTCTGTCCATAGAACAAAACCACACAGATCAGTAATGTATTCTCCCCAAGAAGTCCAATTAATGTGTTTCTCTCATGATCTATAAAGGTCATCTACATATTAATTCAGTCCTAGCCCTCCTGAGACTATCAACAGCAATGTTACGTAGCAGGTAAAATAGGAGATTGCAACACTGGTGTTTTGATCCTGGTTCTACCACTAATCTACTCAATGACCTTGCACAAGTTGTTTCACTCCTCTGTGCCTCAGTTTTCCAATCTGTAAAGTAGAAATAATGAGATTCCCTTATTTCTAGAACACTTTGAGATCTACTTAAGAAAACTAGAGTAATCACCCCATCATACATACTAAAAGCCCCCAGTCAGCTTTAGGAACTAAACCATCTTATTGTTGGTTTTGACTTCTTGTGAAACATTATAAAACACATAGCGAACTATATAGTTCTCTATTTTGGTTTAAATAAGCCAAAATGTTTTATTTCTTCTCATAATTGATAGTAAGGTAGGTGGTACAACTGTTGTTATGATTTGGTATATCATTGGAAAAGACTACTATTTAGTGCTTAAAGAGAAGACAACTCAAGAGTCTAAGGAATTGCTGGATTCTTCCCCAAGCTCTTCACATCTCCCACCTCATCCTATTGTGATCTTCCACAATAGGGACATTAGTCAAACAGACATGCAGTTCTCAAAGTACCTTACTTCAACTACAGACTTACAACATGATGTGGCTGAAATAAGCATTAAATTAAACCTAAACTGTAAATTACCACAGCTCAGACACCAAAGAAAATAAAATAAAAATCTGGGTTTTAAAAGTATTCGCTTTCTCTTTTTGTGCCTGTCCCCTAGGTATGTTGTGCATTTTTATTTCATAAAAAAGAAGAATCAGAGACCCATAGGTATTAGCAATAGGAGACCCATTGAAACACTCAGCCCATGTTTTGCAGTGTATGATTATTTCCTATAGGATTTTTTCAGTTTGGATTTATGAGACTTAAGTGTTCATGTTTCCACCATTTTCTTGAGGTATGATTTTATAACAAGATAGGTAGACTCTGAACATTTTACTTGATATTGAGCATACATTTTTCCTTTTGTCCCACAAACCTTAGTTACACCCAGGTGTATTACCCAAAATAATTTCTTGCCCTTCATCATGATGATTCCCTCTAAACATTTCATGTTTGCAGACTGCTGTTCAATGTTAACTTGGTCAAATATGCATATTTAATTAGTTTAATCTTTCCTCAAATAAAATAGGAAAACAATGTGCTTTGTAGAGGAGAACCTACTAGCACAGCACAGTCTAGCTCCTACTACCCTTATGCAGCAGTACTGAGACTGACCCTTTACCTTTAACAATTGAGCAACTGTGACCTTAAAATAGCCATTTTGTACCTGCCTGTTGTTTGTGACGTCTTCCTTTCATCCAGCTGGTAAAGTATAATTCCTATTGTGTTTTCCCTTTTTAATCCCAAAGAGGACCCTGCTTTGCCAGATTCAATCCTTTCAGCCCCTAGTTCACCTTTGCTGCCCTGAAAATCCCTTCAGTTTCTTACTGTTAGGCAACATGGTATCCATAACTGAATTCAGTATTGTAGGCAAAGTTGTGCCTAAATCATGTGGAATGAGACTTACCTCTCTGCCTTGTGGGGTAACAGCATTTTGCATCAAACCTTAAATGCTTGGTTGCATCCATATAACATGTTTATTCTCCTGCCTAATGTGTTACCTGTTTTTACCTCCAGGTCTGTTTCAGCCATGAATCTTCCCAGGAGTTGTATCGCTATTGTGTATGTGTTTTTAGATTATTTTTCCCTCTGTGCACTGGCCACCCATTTCTCATGTTGAATCACATTGGTTATTTCTACCTTTCTGATATTTTGAAGTGCTTTCGTAATATTTTGCTGCTTGGCTGACCTTTGCAACTATATCCATAATAGCTCTTTTTCTCACCCCCCACCTTGCTTTGCTATGTACCATGATGCTCTCCTGTTCTTTCTAAGCACTTCTTTAGGTTCCTTTTTTAAAATGCAGTATTGCTGTTGATGACCAATAAACAACAACCATTTAAAGATTTGCATTTCTGGCTGGCATTCCCCACACAAAGAATTTAAGGGCAGGTAGCCACTATTCCAATCCTCAGGTTGAAACTTCAAACAAGTCTTGAAGTCCAAGGCAGTGACAGTGGATGGAAATTCTGCTCCCCCCAGACCTGTGTTTACTATACATGCTTGTTTACATAAGCTGCACTCAGGAAGGTAAGTTCTGCCCCATTATGAATAAGAACGACTATTTTAAATGCTAACCTTTCATTTCACTCTCCTTGAATATAGGATTCAGTATCTTTGTTGTTTCTGTGCAATAAGATGGGTTGCCAAATACTAAATTCTTCAAAGGAGTTACGGTTAATGACTGTACTGCAACCTATTAAATCACATTTCTTTAAGAAGCATCATTTCTATCCTAGCTGGAATTTTATAGGAACTTCTGAAGATCCTGATTTCAGAAAAACAGCATAGATTACAGAAGATGAAGGAGCCACATATTGCACTGGATTTTTGTAGTTTGGTTATTTTCAATAGTCTGGCTTTTCCAGTAACTGGAGCAGAAAGAATCATATTTTACCTTAATGCATCTGAGGGAATACTTTTCATTTACCTTTAGTCTGTCAAGAGGGAGCTCTGAAAAATGGAGAGCCACAGTACGTTCTAGAGGATGAAGCTTCAAATATTATTCAAAAAATGCTTATGGATTTCTTCTTTTAACAAGTCAAGTAATCTCTTACATGTCAGCAGCATTTGACAACGTAGTAACATATTTCTGATTGAGAAGCATATTGTCCCTCTCTGTCATGTATTTTTTAGATTCTTAACCAGCATGTAGTCAAAAGCTCTCACTGCAAAATCCGTGTCCATGCAACTGTGAATAAAATGTCACAGTCTCTCACGCTATACATGCAGAAGAAGGTAAACAATGTAATGTTACCGCCCCCCCCCCCCCCCCGCCCCAGCTACTGCTGAGTTGCATGGAATTAAAACAAAGAAAGAAAGCTTACTATTACAAACAAAATAGCCATCAAGACAAGCTTTTGACCTGCTAAGTTTTTTTTGTGAGGGTTGGGTTCTTTGGGGGGGGGGGAGGGGAGGGTGTTTTATTTTTTTAAGATACTTAAAAATCAAGGTAGGCAATCAAGTGTTCTTATTCACAGATTCTGGGGGCTTCCAAATGATTTTGATTGTAGCTGCATCATATACTTGGTGTCTTGAATTACTGCTGTTGGAGGCATATGAATTTCTAGAGTCATGGCAAAAACAGACTGCAACATCCTCCCACAACATCACCAGCAACACAATCAAGGATGATAGAAATGGATCACAATCAAGCATTATACCAATGTGTGCAGAAAATACCCCAATTATAAGGACTGAGGATTTCTTTTTTGTTGAAATTAAGTGTCCGGATGTTTTAAAAGTACTGTATTTGTAATGAACAGAAGTGAGCCCAAGTCAAACTAAGTAAATTAAAATCTTCAGCGCTACTGAACGGGTGGAATCCAAAGTTGGAGCTTTAAAAGTAAAACTGAAGCTTAATTTTGAAAGTGGCTCCTCTGTCCTTAAAGTGGGCAACGCCAAATTCACACACACCTACAATTTGGGGACTTGAATACTTGGGCTAGGTACAAACATTCAAAGCACCCAAGGCAGAATTGATTTAATTTGCATGGTTTTCTGTAACTGGCATAGTTTAGACTGGCAGCAAACAGAGCACATATTTGCCCTTTGGTGGCGGGGAGGCAAGTCTTAGACTGCCGTCATGGCGTGGGGTCCCCAAGTATGGCTGTGATGCCCCTAGGGCTCTGTGACCATGCCTGCTCCACCCTGCAGGTGCCTTCTAATCTCACATGCCACATCTTGTTCATTGAAATAATCAGTTAGGAGGCTGCTCACAAGTCTGTGGTTATGGTCCAGCTGAACCCCACTAAGCCCTGCTGATCTTGGATCCCTGGCCAGGTCTCACTCAAAGTCAATGCCTCACAAGATACCTTAAGCCTTATGGGCCAAATGCATGGCTCCAAAACCACCCCATGCCTTGCAGGTGGTATATGAATAATGTCCCTCTGCTGAGATCTTGGCCTACCTCGGCCTCTAGTTGTCACTGGGTGCCTGGGCACTGCACCCTTCTGGCACTGGGCTCTCTGCAGCCCCTGCCACTGGGCTCTACATAGTAGTGTGCCTAATGAGGCCTCCTCCTCCCCCATTAGCCTCATCCTGGTCCACCAGTATAAAAGACAACAGAAAAAACAAGCTCCTTGGCTATAACATAACAATAATCATGGAAGCCACACTGCCCCTTTAAGACAGTAAACTGCTCCCTTATTATTGTGCCTCCTAGCCCCAGGTACTTTTTGGAGCCCTATTAATCTTGCAGGCAGCAGATCAGGCAACCAAACATTCCCTAGTAGCTCTCTCACGCAGGAGTTGTTCCCTCCAGTAAGTGCCAGCCAACTCACTCCTCCTGGGGCTTATATGTGCCCAGGGCCCTGCCTCCTTCCGGTCAGCTGACTGTGCACAGGGGTCAGCTAATTCCCTCATTAGCCTGCTGCCTGGGTGCCCTGTAGCTGTGGAGTTCTGCCTTGCTGGTAGTGCTCTCTAGCTAGCTGCTTTTGCTCATTAAAGGAGCAGGCTTGCTTTAGCACCCTGCGACAACTGCATTCTGCCATTTTTAAACTAGTTTGTGTGTGCCAAGCTTCTGTTTTGTTACAGGTATAGACCATTTTCTGTTCACTTATACTGTTAATGTCTGTACTTGGCCATAATGACCAAATCCTGCTCTTCTGTGGGTACCTAGGACTACATATCTGGCTGTAAACACTTAATCAGTTTGACTCTTCATACAGATTGAAACAATGAAACAACAAAAACTACCACAATCTGGTAACAGCCACTTCATGGAAAGTAAGGTGCGGAGCTTCCTCAACAAAAACATTTGTTGCACGCTGAGTCTGTTCTGTGAGCTGGTGTAAAAGGGGAAAGAACTCTTCCCTCTCCATTGGTGGTATCCCTGGGGGGGTTGGGGGATAGCCCAGCACTTCAGAAATTGCCATTTACTTTTCATTCCACCCAGGAAGAGCACACACCAACTGCTGAAATTTCCTTAGCCTGACGAAGGGTTTTTGAACCCGAAAGCTTGCTTAGAAATTGTTCTCCAATTATTTAAGTTGGTCTAATAAAATATATCAGATTCACCCAAAGAACCTTGTCTGACATTGACTGTAGCACTTATACAATGAGCACAGGAACCAGGCAAGGAAGGTATCCCTATCCACCATGTGGTTTCTGTGTAATCTATGACATGAATGTGTTATCCATGGGCTTTCACTTTGAAACACCCTCCTCCACACCAGCAGCATTAGCATTTAGCTGGTAATTAGGAAACTTGTTTCAGAGTTTATAGATCATGATTGTGTGGGCTTATGACATCTTAACATTCTGGCTGTATTAAAGGAAATTCAGGGAAAATGATTAAAGAACTGGTAGGACTGATTTATGAGGAAAAATTAAAATAATTAAATATGTATAAAATGCCTGAATGATGACAAATGGGAGAATAGAACAACTGTCTACAAATATTTGAAAGTTCTGACTGTCGTGGAAGGAGATGAATTGTTTAGGATGTTCCAAAATAACAATCTTTGAGATAATAAGATAAAATCAACCAAGTAAAAAATTTAGACCTTGTTTCAAGAAAATACTGGGGGGGGGAGGGATAGAAATAGTTCCAAAAGAGTCATTTATAACAAGAATTTAGAGATAGACAGTGACCTGAATGTGTCAGAGTTAAGGACAGGGTGACCATTTGGGTATTAGGCTAATCTTTTATTGTGAAGGATTGAGTTTGGATTTGATGGCATTTTCCATACTGTCCCCAAGTTTAAAAATTACAGACATTTGTGTGATCAGTTGTTCTCATCATATTTGCCTCCACTTGTGATGTATCAGCATAAAGGACAAAACACCTTTTCCCATAGTGTTCATGAAGAAAAGGAATAACTCTCCTTTAAAGGGATAAGCAATTTCTACTATTATATTGATAATTCCCTCATTGAGCATGGTTTTCCAGGGGCCTTCCCATTGAAAGTGGACTTTTTACAAAAAATATTAGTTTGGTAGAAAACAGTTTTTCACTGAAATCCATTTTGGATAAACATTTTAAAAGCATCCCTGTGTTGAATGTGTAGAATAGTTGACAATGCTTGACAGGTTTAAAGGCTATGACTATTAAGTAAAAAAGTTGTATGAATTATTTGTATTTTGTAGGTGCTCCATCAGGCCTTACCTCGTTCTCCCACAACTCTTCCACATAACTAACCTGCTGCTTTTTCATCCACTTAAGTATTCACTTAATGGGTCATGCAGTTAGATCGTCTCTCTCAAATGGCAGCTGCACAGCCCAGTCTGCTACATTCTCTGTTCCCTTCTCTCTTTCGCGTCCAGCTATAACACATCCTGGGGCTTCTAGGCTATTTATATCCAAATACGCTACAGGACATCCTCACAACCTTCCAGTGACAACTGATAGTATGAAGAAGATGCAGGACAGTGGAGAGGTAAAAGGGGCTACTTAGTTGGCCCTTGGGAGAGGAAAAATTACCTACTAAGTGGTAAGGATTAAAGTGACTAAACTGTCCCTGACAAAATAAATTGAACCCATAGAAAAGAAAGGGCACTGCTTGTAGGGTTTCATCTGGTGGGCAAAGTGAATAGATGTTTAACAGTTCATGGATATCTAAGAGGCCTGAGTTTCCTGGGTTGGAAGAAGTTTAAGTAATATGAATGCAATTCATTCTGCCCAGATGAATGGGGGCATTTTGCACCATTTTTAAGTGACATTTCTCTGATTCGGTAGCTCTGCAGAGAGATCTTTCCTTAGCCCTTCTGAGACAGGAGGCTAAGTCATTTTTTATAAAGTCCCTCTGAAAATGTAGAGGATAAAAGGAGAAAATAGCTGAATCTTAAATTATTGCTATGGGGTCAATGAAGAATGGTTAGAGCATTTAGTGGCTTCCTCACAGTCTATCCACTTCCCATATCTAAAACTGGGATATGGTATGCTTGCATAACAGGCTACATGAAATAAAGGGCTTTTTGATTTGATCCTGTATTGGCTACTCTGACTGGCAAGATGTCATAAATGCTGAATAGCAGGTCTAGTGTAATATAGCATTCCCCCCTCCACCCACTCCAATCTTCTAGTGATTTGGGTCTTTTAATATAGAATGCCATGACCCACTTTATCAATAGTTCTTTTAATGTAAGAAATTATGTTTCTTTTAACATCCCTCACACAAATTAAGATCTTTTCTCTTTATTCTGCAGCTCTACCCCTAGCATATTAAGCCCATAACAGGCAAAATGACTTTTATGTACTTTATGGAAATAAATCATTTGCAAGTGATATCATGACTAAGTCTGTCTCCTATGACAACTGAGTCATTTGCAGCCTTGCAGAATTAGAATTGATACTAAAAGCACAGGATGATTTAAGGGAAATGACAGACTAGTGTTCTTGCAGTGATAAAGCACTGTTATGTTTTAAGAGAGAAAGAAGCCAAGAAGACTGCACAGATCCACATTACTAATTCACCATTAAGAACCTAAAGGCACCTATATAAAATAATGCTTTATATGTAATTTAAAAAGCAATACACAGGAATATACACACCATTTATTTTGCTCTCCGTACAAAATATGCTTTGGCCATCTACGAGTGCATAACAGCAGAGCAAATAAGAATCAGAAGACAGCCACAACTGGGTCAATGGTAGCCAAGATGGAGTATGATGGTAGAAGAGTGGTATTTGATCTCTGCACGCAGTGGAAATCTATGGTGTGCTTGTGCTAATTCCCTCTCTTGGTTGATCTCTGGACTAGCATTGGGTTTAGTGCAGAAGAAAGCTTACTTATAATACACACACTGATAAACACATACTTATAATAAACACACACATAATAAACACACACTGAGATTGAGACATGTGACCAGGGTTTCCTGGTGGGCCCGTTATTTGCTATGGGATCCACCATTTGCTTCAGAATAATTGAAGACAGAGGTTGCTTTATAGTCTGGGCAATCCTTTATTTATCATCATGGTCCCTTGTCTAGTCCCACTCTCCACCCCTTCATCCAATTTGTTCTTCATAGATTTCATAGATTTCATAGACATTAGGGCTGGAAGGGACCTCGGAAGATCATCGAGTCCAGCCCCCCACCCAAAGGGCAGGAAGTCAGCTGGGGTCATAGTATCCCAGCAAGATAAGTATCCAATTTACTCTTGAAGGTGTTCAATGTAGGTGCTTGCACCACCTTCGATGGCAGGCTATTCCAGACCTTGGGGGGTTCAGACAGTAAAGAAATTCTTCCTTATGTCCAGCCTGAAATTGTCTTGCAGTAGTTTATAACTGTTCGACCTTGTCATCCCTTCGGGTGGGGGGCTGGACTCGATGTAAGTAGCCAATACAGGATCAAATCAAAAAGACCTTCATTTCATGTAGCCTGTTATGCAAGCACTTCTTCTGTTATGCAAGCACTTCTTAATTCCCCCTGATACTGATGGCCACCCGTGATAAACTTATAGGTGGCCATCAGATCACCCCTGAGCCTGTGATTTTCCAGGCTAAAGAGCCTCATAGATCTCAGCCTGTCATCGTAAGGTCTGTTTTCCTGACCTCTGACCATGCACGTGGCTCTTCTCTGGACTCTCTCAAGCTTCTCCATGTCCTTTTTGAATTGTGGGGCCCAAAACTGGATGCAGTACTCCAGCTGTGGCCTCACCAAGGCCGAGTACAAGGGGAGAATGACGTCCAGGATTTGCTTGAGACGCATCTATGGATGCAAGCCAGCATTTTGGTAGCTTTACTAGCCACAGCATTGCATTGCAGGCTCATGTTCATCTTGTGGTCAATGATGGCCCCCAAGTCTCTTTCTTCCATAGTACTAGCCAGCGTAGCACTGCCGAGCCTATAAGGATGCAGCAGGTTTTTCCGCCCAAGGTGGAAAACCTTACATTTTTCAGTGTTAAACACCATCAGGTTCTTATCCACCCATTTGCTGAGCCTGTCCAGGTCAGCCTGGATTACCCTCCTGTCTTCAGGTGTGGATGCTTTGCTTCTTAAACAAGTTTGAGTAACTACTCAGGCTAATTTACCCCTCTCTCTCTTTGAGCTTACCTGTTGGTCACTAGTTAGACAATTCATCACCTTTGGGCCATTCATAATTTGCACCTTCTCCATCTTATCAAAGGTAGGAACTGAGGGCACAAGGGTAAAATGGCTTCCTTTGTTTCTGCCTCCAAATTCATCTGGCAGCCTAGTTTTTCTACCTTTTCTCCATGCTTTTTCTTTCTTTTTTTTAACAGACACCTGAATTCTTTAGTGTTATTCCTTTAAAGTGCTGTCACTTCTTAATTCTTGATTTCTCTTAAGTTATTGGAACCTTTTCACACTAGCAGGCTTGATTCTTTTCTCTTCGCATCAGTGTTAATCAAGAGTAACTCTAGTGAAAGTAATGGCATTGCATGGTTGGAAAACAAGAACAAGGGTAAGGATAAGGAAAAAGAGAATCAAGGACTGAATGTTCTGCTGCATCAATAACCCTCCCTTTTCTGCATCCCCTGCCTAATAAAACAGTTCTTTGCAAGGAGCTGGATTTATTACCACCCACTTTGCTATTCATTCACTATTCCTTGCCTAAATACTGCTCAGAACATGCTGTCTTTTTTCTTTGAACTCATCTAGTTGCTGGCTTTTCTCTTAACTCCTCATAGGTCATGATGAATTACAGTGTCTGAAATGCTTTTGGTGACTAGGTAGGTAGAAGCACATTGGGTCAGACATGGAAAATGGCAGAACATTAGAAACAAGGGTAGGTCTCAGTTAGAAGAAACCCTATAGAAAAATGAATAGGGTGTGAGAAAGCTGGATTGCCATGGGGAGAGAATGTCAAGAGGCATGTTCACACTGCTTCAAATAATTCTAGGGACTGCTACTATGAAAATACCCTTCCACTCACTCCTTCCTTTTTTTCAATACGTGCTGGAAAAAAACCATAAAGTTGCTTTAGTGTATAGACATGGTGTGTGCAGTACCATTTGCAATCTTGGGCATGTCTGTGAAAGCAGCTACATGGTATTTTTCTGGCAGGCAGTGTGCATGGAGCAAGAACAACTGGGCAGACCTTTTTACGGCACTGCTCCCTACAATTATTCAACGTAGTTTAGCCAGGGGCGGGCAATTATTTTGGGCAGAGGGCTGCTTACTGAGTTTTGGCAAGCCATCGAGGGCTGCATGACAGGCAGCCCAGGGCAGATAAATATTAATTTTCTAAATTTTTTAGGGGCCACACAGGCCAGATAGAATGGCCTGGCAGGCCACATCTGGCCCCCAGGCTGTATTTTGCCCACCCCTGGTTTAGACATTCCCTTGGACTATCATAAAAGTGTCAGACCTCTGACGTGATTACTTCTGCTTCACAATGGATGCAATTTTTCCATGGACAGGGATTTTACCTGCGCCCCTCTAATTTAAAGTGCCATGAAGCATATGAGGCTTTACCCATGAAATTGTTCTCCAAGCCACTTTCATTGAGGACAAGTAGGTAGGTCTACACTGATACTAAGAGTCACCCTGAACCAGCATGAGCCATGCAAGCCATTTATCCCTTACCTTGTAGTTGCTGCACATTGAACTTCCCATTCATCAGGCCAAGCTCATCTAGGAATCAGACTGCCTGCTACTTGTCTCTTGTCCTGTGTTTGGCTCTAATTATGTGTAGCAGAGTCAGAAAGTGAGGTACAGAAGAGCCAGAAATCAGGAAGTGGGACTTACAGATTTATTGGTGGTGGCCTTCCTGCATTTATTACCTGTCACATTTGGGTGAGTTACAAACAAGCTGCAAGAAGGAGGGGGGAGGAAGGGGATGTTAAAAGGAGGCTCCATGTCAGAGCGTGGCATTTGTCAGCATTTCCAGAGCTGGACTGGACTGTAGCTCTGACTTTAACTTAGGGGTCTTCTTTGCAGATGGTCAATGTGTAGGAATCAGGCAGCCTGTGCTTGACCCTGAATAGCATAAGTGTCTTGAGTGTGCTTTCCCTTTACTTTACGGCAAAACTATGCCAACATTTGGTTTGCACATATCCCAATTATATTTCTGGCTACCATATTCATTCAATCCTTATTAAATATTGTTTTGTTACTGGAATGTAACAGTACTGTCTCAGTCAGATGCTTTGATAGGCTGATTATCTGTGACTCATGATTTCTTTTTAAGCCCACTTTTAGGGAGAGGGATTGACTATGACTTCTAAATCTGTTGATCAACAGAGAAGAACCTGAGACTGGCGGATGTTAAGGTTGCTCAGTGTGTGATTTGGGACGTGGAGAGTAGCAAGTTACTCCCAGTGTGACATGGCTGCTAAATGGCATTTCTGAAAATAAAGCTTCTGTAGTTTTCTCCTCAACCCACACCTTTGTGGCACTTGCAAAACAGCTGGTGTTTCTTTTTCTTTAAATGTGAATCAAGCTCTAAATGTTTTATTGAAAAAAATCTAATTACTCTGGTTGAATGCTTTTCATTTGTTTTATTGAAAAGAAGAAGAAAATACAAAAGAAAAGTAATTATGGAAGAAAAAAATGTACTACATATCACATTGCTAGGGATGCCACCTATTTCAAAGCTCGGTCACTCTTTCTATTATACATCTTGGCCCCAATTCTATTTTCTGTCTGAGCTGAGGAGAAAGAGGAGTGAGGGTAGCAGTTGAAAGTATAAAGTAGATAAAGTAAGATTCTGGGACTTAATTAACATAACTCAGAGCCCCCTGACCTCCATAAGAGGCTCTTTAAACTGTGATCTGTAGCCATTCTATAACTATTCCTTAAGTCTGCCTCTCCTACCCTTCAGTTATGCCAATCCCCATGCCCTGTATATTATATTGCTTCCCTGGCCCTTTGTTTTTCAGGCTCTTCGTTTATCTCCTCACTTGCTTTTTAATTTACACAAAGAAAAAATTACAAGGAAAGGCATTTTTGAAAAATGAATGTGAGTTAGTTTTGTTCCAAGGGTTGGCTCATAGCACACATGCACAGCAGTTATTGTTCATTACATGCTTTCCTTTTTATCTGGTTTTATTAAAAAATATTAGCACACAACATTTTTACTATGCAAATTCCTTTTGAAAGCAGGAGAATAACTGCCGTTGCTTTTATTGGGACAATTTGCAGCACAAGGATATGTGGTTAGTGAAGTATCTTATTTGATAAGACCTTCATTCTGAGAACAATTTGGGAATCAGTTTCATTATGCGATTTTGTTTTTATTATATAACTCTTTTATGAAACTGAATTGCATTGACATGAGTGACACATGCACTGCCCTTTTCAGTAGCATTTTGTTTGAGAACAATAAATGCCAGTGTGCTAGACTGCAAAGGGAAATATTGTTTAGCTAAAATATTATTATTCAGCTATAAGGATAACACCATGGCCTGGAAGAAGAAGCAGTGTAGGAGTCTTCATACAGAAGGGACAGCTAGTCCATCTAGTCTGGTATACTACCTCCAGCAGTGGTAAGTGATATTAAGAGAAAGATGAAAGCAAAATAAAAAACACTAAAGCTAGGTACAGACATTCAAAAAGGTGAAATCAATCTAAATTATATAGTTTTCTGAAAGCAGCATAGTTTAGATTAGGTGCACATTTGCCCTTTGGCAGGGGCTACAAATCTTGGACTAGGTTCCCAATGTTCTTTGGGTAAATCCGATATCTTTTATTGGACCAACTCAAATAATTGGAAAAAATCTCTTTAGCAAGCTTTCGGGTTGGTCTAATAAAAGATATCAGATTGACCCAAAGAACATTGGGAACCTAGTATCCATTTTTAAAGAGATTTCATTGGAGGACTTTGCAGTGATTATTTGATTTTATTCCATGTCACTTTACTTGTCAGCCCTAAATAACCTCTATCAAAAATCTTTTGCCCAATTAGATAAGTGGTTGCTGTAGATAAAACAAAGGGATGGACTAGAGAATGGAGAAGAAATTAATGACACTACAAATTTTTTCCTACCATTCCTTTATAAAAAAATATTTACAAACCTGAAGCTTTCTAAGAATCATGAAATATTTAAAGTTCTGCTAGTTAGGAATGGAAAAAAAAGAAGCATTTAAGCCTTTTAATCCTTTCATCTCCTCTGACGTGAACTCAAGGGCTTAATCATCGAAACACTTGGGTACTTGCTGATGATGCATCCGTCAGCTTTCCTTTCCAGTATAAAAAGCACAGTAAGTAAGGCTAATTTTTCAAACTGACACTCACTTTTGAAATCACTTTTAGTGTGCTAGAATAAATCTGCAAAATATAAAGAATGTATTATTTGAATGGATTATGAGAAATATTGAGTGGATTTGTCTTAAAACGACAATTTGATTAGCAAAATGTCTTAAGCATATCATCTGTGACATGCTTGCTATCTTTCAGAAATAAATTAAAAGGAATGGGAGGGGAGGGTGCTCATTAGGATTTTGAGCCTTTTCAACACCAGGTAAAATGCTTGTAAAATATTAGATAGAAAAAAAGTGTTCAGAGCACAGACAAACATCAGGGAATACTCAGAGGCATATAGGCATGGCACTAAAATGTTTTGTAAAAAGTTTAGCTGTAATATAGCTGAAATAATGTTTAAGGCCAAATCATCTGTATTAGTGGTTCTCAACACCTATCAGTACTAACATAGTACACCAAGCCACTGTTGAATGGATCTTAAGGCACTCCAGGCCATAGCACCCTGGTTGGGAATCACTGTTCTGTATTCTTACCTACTTGTAACACTGACTGACTTTGATAAGACCAGGAAACCTGATAATGCAGAAGAGTGTGTCCATGGTGGCCTGTAAAACCTATCTGTGGGTATGGACATTTTGTGTCATGAAAAAATGTCTTTTTCTGAGAAACAAATAGTGAGTGTACAGGGCTAGGGACAGACATTCAAAAAGCCTGAGCCTGAATTGATTCAATCTTTGCAGGTTAGTGTAGCCTATCCCCTCTGAACTGAAGACATGCAGGCACATAACTGCATTGGCTCAGGATAGAAGCCGGGGGGTGCTAGAGCAGTCCTCCCTTCCCTTCTACAGTGCTAAGCTGAGGGGGGCATGGGCCAGGCCTCAGCAGGATGCTCTAATTAGGGAGGGGTTTAAACCCCCACCCTGGCCTATGCAGTCCCAGGTTTTCCCCACTCACTGCTCAAGGGACAGGAGTGCTGCCAGCCCCCTGCCCCTGCCCAGCACTCTGAGGCAAAGTGGGAATATGCAGTGCATGCATTAGTTGATGATACTGAGCTTGTCAATCTCCCTCTCCCTACTTCTTTATACCATCTGCAAACCTGGCAGGTGAGGGAGACAGAAGGAAGCTGATAAAATAGTGTTTATCACCCCATCAACAAAACAAAAACCTTTCTTATTAGTTCAAGCTCTTCTTAGCTTCTTCCAAGGAAGGAAGGGAGGGACATTACCAGCTGACCTGTCGATTAGCTCCAAAAAAGCCATAAGTAGACACTGTTCTGTCTGCCTTTGTCCTATCTGCCTGTGCCAGTGAAATTGGAGACACAGACACCTTTCAGCATTAGCTAGCATACCACATGCCTAGGGTCCGGGGGGCTGGGGTCCATGCTGTGGGAGATGAAAGGGGAGGATCCCTGCTTGAGCATTGAGTGGCAGAGAGAAGCCAGACATGCCCTGCTGTGCCTGCAGTCTCTACTAGAGCTCTGCCTAGGGTGCAGAGGGGCAGGGCCAGCCTTGTTCTCTGGAGCAGAGAGCACATCACAAGGCTGCAAAGCATTCTGGGATGCTGGGGGAGTCTGATTTAATTTAAATAAGGAAGGAGTCTTGGATGGACATTGCATAAACTGGTTTGACACAAATCAATTAAGTCTGATACTACATTCAACACAGGTTTATCTTAAACCAGTTTCAGCCATTTTGAAACTGGTTTATGTGCACTGAACTTATGTTCTGTTACAGGTTTAAACCAGTTTCTGATCATTTAAACCGGTTTATGTGTAATGTCTGTCACTAGCCCAGGTGTTGTAGCAGTTTGCGGTAGAAAAAATAAGTGATTCTGCCTCAAACTGTTAGCTCTTTGAACAATAACTTCATTGTTTTTCAGCACTACATGTAATGCTAGTTCAGGTCCCTAGTACTCCACAGCATCCCACACCAATCCTCCATGCTTGCCCCCTTCCCCCCACCTCCTTCAAATGGAAGGGAAGGAGAGTGGAGTATGGTGGGATGCTGAGGCATAGCCCACCCAGCTAGGAGCCGTCAGGGAGCCCTGCAGGGACCCTTCTGATGGAGCCTCTTGAACAGACTTGGGATTCTCTGGGACTGCTCAAGTAGTGGCACTGGTTCCCCCCTCCAGTTCCCAACCCCCCTTCATCCCCCCTGCTTGAATGGTTTTGAGGAATCACGAGACTGCTGCAGCAGTGCTGCTGATTCCCACCACCCCTTTAATACTCTCTCAAGTAAAAAAATTAAATATCTCCTCCCAAACAGATATCTGCAGAAACACTAGTTAAGGGACTTTGCACCAGCTCTGGTCTCTGGAGGTATCTAGACCTGCCCCAACTCCACTTATAGCCAAGAAGGGGTGTTTCATGAAAAAGCCACTGAGGCTTGTGGGGACTGTATTTCCCTTCTCAGGTAATATTCATGGGATTCAAAGAACAGTGGAAATCATTCCTCAGTCTACCTTCTCCTTCCCCTCTGTGGGCTCCAGATCACTAAGAAAGCACCCAAAGACCTGAAGAGTAGAGCAGATTTACAACAATTTTCAATATTCCCTTTGTTTTTATGATGAGCCTGCAGCTGCACTCTGTGTGGAGTACCAGTCTAAGTAGAAAGAGAGCCTGTCAGGAAATGACTATCAAATCAGGAAGCATTGAAATGTTACATACTCAGCACACAAACCAAACGGGAGAGTAAAACATTACAAAAGGTAAGGTCCCTATCTCGTTGCCATCATTAGGGAACCAGCATTCGTCAACAAGGCAGTGATATCTGCAATTCTGCTGGTGGGGGAGTTCTTATGTTTAGGAAATAAATAATCTGTGTCGTAACTGAATATACGTGCCAACTTGTCCATATGATTTTCCAAATTCAAATACTTTTTGAATTGGAGACTCAAAGCACTTTCCCACAAACAATTTCAGTTTTGATGAACATGGAATTTTTTTGTATCAAAAAATATTTATCAGAAAAAAATTCTGACCAGCTCTAATAATTACTTTGGTATGAGAATTAAATGTGCAAATCCCTAGGGGTTACAATGCCTTTTCAATAATAATTAATTATAAAAGATATGCAAAGGCAGCATATTTGTGACTGACTTGGCACCCACCTCTTGGTCAAATATTAGAAGCATCCCCCTCAGGAGCATCTCTTACCATAGAGTATAACCATTGCAAAACACTGTCACTGTACCAACTGAGTGCATGAGGCAACCTAGTGAAATACTCTTACCACCTAAGTTAGGATCATGGAAACTAGATATGTATCTACCTCTGAGACCCTGAAAGCTCAGAGTTTCACCTTACACCAAGCAGGCTGGTGTGTGCAGTGAATTGAGACAGTATTTACTATTTCACTGAATGCTGAGCAGTGCTTAGCAAATTGTATGAATCTTTATTTGTGTATGACTTTCTGGATCCTACAGAAACCTTTCCATGAATATTTGTTTGGCACCTTTTACCCCTTTTTATGTTTGCTTTCAGTGAACATTTGCATAATCAAATTTTACAAGTACAAATGCTTATTGGCAGTGAGTGTCTCCAGAAGGGCAATTTTAAATGTTTGTTCCACAAGCATTCCCATCAGAAACTGAAGTTTTGTACCCATACTCATAAACAGATCCAGGGCCAGGCAACTCAGGTGACCAATCACACCTAAGTAAGCCAACTCAAATTTTTATTTATATACACACGTCTATATAACACTTTTTATGCAAGTTCTAGCATCCTTTAGAATCATGAAAAATACAATCAGATAACTTTACTCAATTAGACAGAAAATCAGAACCTGCCCTTCTACAGAGAGACTTACATTCAACAAAGGATTTATAATGAATATTGTATCTGCTCACTTCTTTTGTTGGTAGGGTGAAACATCTTTGCTTGTAATAAGAGGCAAAATACAGTAAAAAATTATTGTGCCTGAGGAAAAATTGGGTTCTAGCAAGGAGGACTTCACCTCAGTCTCCTAAGCAGTAGTGTGTGAGCAGGATAAAATCAGAGCACAGAAACTGGATATCTCTCCAAATGGCAGCTGACAGGGTATACAAGTAATCACATTAGCAAGACTCTCACAGCAGGCTCTTTGTAGAAGAGAGGCTGAATACCTTAGTTCAGGAATACATGTAGCAGATCTGTTTCAGATCACAAGGAAATCAGTCATGTCAGGATCCTACACTGACCAGGATGTTTATATGACCATTTACTCCCTTTCAGGTGCATATTCTTGGGACGCAAGAAAGGCTATTCACTTGTTCATGCACTTTAGGGAACTGGATGTTAATGACAATTTTCTACTCAGAAACAGCTTGAACTAAGTTTTGTGCACATCTGTAAGGTTTCTTACCTTGTTTCCCAGAGCACTTTTTTTCTGATAAGGGCCTTGAAATGTACATAGCCTCGTTCAGGACCATTTTAGAAGAATTAGGCTTACAAAATAGACAGGGGACTTGCAAAGTGAGATGTGCACAAGGGTTTATTCACTTAATAGATATTGGTTACTAAGTAAATAAATTGGGATAAGCACTGTGTTATGCCTGTTATCCAATTATATAGGAATGCAAGAGGTTAATAAGTAGAGTATGCTGTATTTAGAGTGAAATCTATTTAAGGTCAGCAGTTATTAGTCAACTTATTTCCTTTAGCCCAAACCCCAAACCTACTGATTACAACTACCAGTATATTCCAGGTTCACCTGCAGGCAGACTCCTTCAAACAACTGAGTTTTGTTGGTGGATAGCCTGGAGACTACAAACACTACCCTGCTAAGTTGTTACACGTGCTCAATTTCACTGAAGTCCAAGCTTAAAGTCATATAAGTGTAAAGCTTAGGTACCTGCTCCAAGTTCTCAGCTTAAGCAAGCTATGTATAAGTAACGAGAAGAAAGAATAACAACACATGATGTAAAATGCAAGTATGTTTATGCTTGAGACTTTAAAGAGTGAACACAAATAAGCCAGGCATGTAGAAATATGTTGCCATTACTGCTTTTCTAGGTAAATGAGAGGCCTGGTGATATAAATTGTATAGATTTCTGTCCTTTCCTCATTATCTGCTTGAGTTTCTGACTAGAATATTCTTAAACTGCATGGCAGGCAAAACCCCTGTTGTGTGCCAGGAACTCTGAGCTGCTTAATGAATGCTGATAGAGAAGAAGTGCCTGAGTAATTTTGTTCATGTAAATGGGATCTATAGTAGGTCAGTGACAAACGTGAAGGAGGCAAACATTGAAGGAGAATGATTTAGCAAGATAACTTATGTGATTATTTTCTTCCTTTCATAAAAAAATAAAAGCTGCTAAAAATATAAAAGAAATATTGTTTATGTATGAGAAGCTATAAGAATCTCTATGAGAAGGCTGGGCGGTACATATTGAGGGCTATAGATTGTACAGAAAGGACAGGTCGGGGAAGAAAGGGGGGGGGTTGCACTTTATGTCAGTGAGCAATATACATCAACCCTCATCAAGACAGAATCCGAGGCTGAGGAAGTAGAAGGATTGTGGGTTAGGCTACATGGGGGGCAAGGAGAAAGGGATTTGGTGGTAGGGGTCTGTTACAGACCCCCACACCAAGGGGAAGAAATAGATGCGGGGCTCCTGAGGCAACTCTCGGAGACCATAAAAGCTAAAGAGGCGGTAGTCATGGGGGACCTAAACTACCCGGACATCTGCTGGGAGACGCAGACAGCAAGGTCCCATCGCTCACGCAGGTTTCTAACTTGTGTACAGGACCTCCACCTGACACAGGAGGTGTATGGTCCCACTAGGGGGAATGCCATACTGGATCTGGTATTGGCAACGGGAGATGACATGATAGGGGACCTCCAAATCGGTAGCTATCTGGGAGACAGTGATCACCTTATGATAGAATTCAACATAAGACGGCGAGTGGGTAAGGTAACTAGTAGGGTGAAAGTGCTAGACTTTAGGAAAGCTGATCTCATTGCACTCAGGCGATTAGTCAAGGAAGCACTGCAGAGTAGGAGTTTTGATGGGATGGGTGCCCAAGAAGGGTGGCTGTGCCTAAAGGAAACGATCCTTTGGGCACAAAGCAAGACGATCCCCGAGCGAGGCAAAAGAGGGAAAGGGGCCAGGAGGCTTCCATGGCTGACCAGAGAAATCCAGGGCAGCCTAAGGGCCAAAAGGGGAGCACATAAAAAGTGGAAAAAGGGTGAGATCACTAAAGATGAATATACCTCCTCTGCTCGTGCTTGTAGGGAGGCAGTTAGGCGGGCCAAAGCTACCATGGAGCTGAGGATGGCAACCCAAGTAAAGGACAACAAGAAATTGTTTTTTAGATATATTGGGAGTAAAAAGAAGGCCCAGGGAGGAATAGGACCCCTGCTAAATGGGCAGCAGCAATTGGTGACAGATAGAGGGGACAAGACTGAACTCCTCAACGAGTTCTTTGCCTCAGTGTTCCTAAGCGAGGGGCGCGACAAGTCTCTCACTGGGGTTGTAGAGAGGCAGCAGCAAGGCGCCAGACTTCCATGCGTAGACCCTGAGGTGGTGCAGAGTCATTTGGAAGAACTGGATGCCTTTAAGTCAGCAGGCCCGGATGGGCTCCATCCGAGGGTGCTGAAGGCACTGGCCGACGTCATTGCAGAGCCACTGGCAGGAATATTCGAATGCTCGTGGCGCACGGGCCAAGTCCCGGAGGACTGGAAAAGGGCTAACGTGGTCCCCATTTTCAAAAAGGGGAGGAAGGAGGACCCGGGCAACTATAGGCCAGTCAGTCTCACCTCCATCCTTGGTAAAGTATTTGAAAAAATTATCAAGGCTCACATTTGTGAGAGCCCGGCAGGGCAAATTATGCTGAGGGGAAACCAGCATGGGTTTGTGGCGGGCAGATCGTGCCTGACCAACCTAGTCTCTTTTTATGACCAGGTTACGAAACGCCTGGACACAGGAGGAGGGGTGGATGTCGTATGGGGTGGGATACCTGGACTTCAGGAAGGCCTTCGATACGGTATCCCACCCCATACTGGTGAACAAATTAAGAGGCTGTGATATGGATGACTGCACAGTTCGGTGGGTGGCGAATTGGCTAGAGGGTCGCACCCAAAGAGTCGTGGTAGATGGGTCGGTCTCGACCTGGAAGGGTGTGGGTAGTGGGGTCCCGCAGGGTTCGGTCCTTGGACCGATACTCTTTAATGTCTTCATCAGCGACTTGGACGTGGGAGTGAAATGTACTCTGTCCAAGTTTGCAGATGACACAAAGCTATGGGGAGAAGTGGACACGCCGGAGGGCAGGGAACAGCTGCAGGCAGACCTGGATAGGCTGGACAAGTGGGCAGAAAACAACAGGATGCAGTTCAACAAGGAGAAATGCAAAGTGCTGCACCTAGGGAGGAAAAATGTCCAGCACACCTACAGCCTAGGGAATGACCTGCTGGGTGGCACGGAGGTGGAAAGGGATCTTGGAGTCCTAGTGGACTCCAAGTTGAACATGAGCCGGCAGTGTGACGAAGCCATCAGAAAAGCCAATGGCACTTTATCGTGCATCAGCAGATGCATGACAAATAGGTCCAGGGAGGTGATACTTCCCCTCTATCGGGCGCTGGTCAGACCGCAGTTGGAGTACTGCGTGCAATTCTGGGCGCCGCACTTCAAGAAGGATGCGGATAACCTGGAGAGGGTACAGCAAAGGGCAACTCGTATGGTCAAGGGCCTGCAGACCAAGCCCTACGAGGAGAGACTAGTGAAACTGGACCTTTTCAGCCTCCGCAAGAGAAGGTTGAGAGGCGACCTAGTGGCTGCCTATAAGTTCATCACGGGGGCACAGAAGGGAATTGGTGAGGATTTATTCACCAAGGCGCCCCCGGGGGTTACAAGAAACAATGGCCACAAGCTAGCAGAGAGCAGATTTAGACTGGACATTAGGAAGAACTTCTTCACAGTTCGAGTGGCCAAGGTCTGGAACGGGCTCCCAAGGGAGGTGGTGCTCTCCCCTACCCTGGGGGTCTTCAAGAGGAGGTTAGACGAGTATCTAGCTGGGGTCATTTAGACCCAGCACTCTTTCCTGCTTATGCAGGGGGTCGGACTTGATGATCTATTGAGGTCCCTTCCGACCCTAACATCTATGAATCTATGAATCTATAAGGTGACTTTGGCACCAAATAGCATCCTGTCACACAAGATACCTGAACTTCTAATTGGGCTTAGGGTTTTGTAGGCAGTGGCACTCTTCCCTGCCCCTCCTTCCAAATTAATGTATGGATGGAACAGACAAAACATACAATTTAGGACCTGTCATTCCCCCACCATTGATACTGTGAAGTGCTCTAAATGTTCTTGCAAAAGGCCTATTTTTTTTCTTTACAAGAGAGATCATTTAGGCCTACAGGTGATATAGATTACTGTCCTGGAAGCATCTGAGTTATGCCAATGTACCTCAGCTGCAGATCTGGCCCTGTAATGTAGTGCACATTCATAACAGCTGATTTGCCATTCATGAGCTATTCTGCAGATGAACAGCTGCCCAGATTCTTTCTGATGTAGTTGCTTTCCCCAGCCCTAAGCCACCTGTGAATTTTGGACCTAAAGTTGGTATACTCTGTGAAGGGAGGCTCGTAGTAGCCTGGTTGTGGAAACCAACATACTAGCTGACTGTGATTTATTTAAGAAAAGATTTGTTTGGATCCATGATTCTGATTTAGGGTTGTTATTATCTAAAGCTGCTACTACATTTCTGCTGAAAGGGCAATATTATGAGAGTAAAAGTTCTGTCCTAGATTTTCAAGATTTCTGGGATCCCTTTTGTGTTTGTAGGTGTAAGCAAATCGCATCATCTACCAAAACCTCTCCCTTAAATCCTGCACCCAGCCATTGAAGTTAATAATCTCAGAAGTTCAAAAAAACGAACACAAGCCTCCTTGAAAATGGGAAGGTGACTAATCCTGTGATTATCCATGTCTCTCTTGGTATCTTTAGCATAATACTACATTCAAAGTTATTCTGATTATAATTTTTAATGATCAGAATAATTGCCTGTAGCTGCCTCATACTTTATGGTCTGTGCTTTATATCAATATTCAGGTGAACTAAGTGCGTACCTCCCTCATGCTTTAAAATGAGAACAGACCTTAATGTCTAGGAGCCTGTTCCTAACAGGTGCTGAGTGCCTTCATTTTCCATTATCTGTGGTGGGTGTTGAAAGGGCTAACTGCATTCAGAGCCTCTCTGAATCAGGACCCAAAAACACATTTAAGCAAAGTCACAGAACAAAACAATGTGATGCCATGAGCAGTATATGCCTTGCAGGGGTGTGAGCTCACTATGGATTCCACTACCTGAAACATCCACTTCAGTTGGCAAATCAGCCCATGAGCAGGTTTTCAAGGTTTTCATGTAAGAAAAAGACTCCCTGAGATTCATCAGTCTCCTAACAACCATTAGCCCACTGGTTAGGACACTAACTAGCATGTGGGAGACCCAGCACCAAGTCTTTGCTCTTCCTTATTTAAGATCAGGGATTTAAACCTCAGTCTTCCACATCGTAAGTGACTGCCCCATCTACCAGCCTATTCACTGTTCTGTAGCCTCTCTCTGTCTCTGCCACTGAAGCACAGGTACAAATAATTAAATGCTTGTACAAATAATTAAATGCTTGTTGGAGTAGTTCTCTGTATCTGGGTTAGTGCTCTGACCATGGACATATTGGGCGTGTCCACACGAGCGTGCACGTGCCTCTTACCCCACTTCAAACCGCTTTGAGGTGATGCAACAAGTACGTGCTGGAACGAAAAAATGTTCCCCGTGCTGCACACTTGCAGCACGGGGAGGAAATTAGACGCCTGGATATCCAGGAGTCTAAAAAAACCGAAGCTGAAAAATCGAAGCTGAAAAAGTCTAGGTCCTCCGTGGAGACGCTCTGGCCACACTATGGTTGGACCTCGCCCTGGTGCTGAAACATGTAGCTTGGCTGGCCAGGTGTTTCAGCACCAGGACTCCGGTGCTGGTGAGTAAGGGGTCGGGGGGGCTGGAGGAGGGGACCATGGGGGAGTCCCCCAACAGCTCTGCCCACTCCCCTAGCCTCCCCTCCCCCTGCTGCGGCCAGCGCCTCCCCCACCAGCCCCCCCGATACCCCAACCCCTGCCACAGCCAGCCCCTCCCCCCACCAGCCCCCCCAGCTCCCCTCCCTCTGCCAGGGTTGGCTCCTCCCCCAGCCAGGCCCCCTGAAGCTCCTGACCCCTGCCGCAGCCAGTCCCTCCCCTTGCCAGCCCCCCCAAGGCCCCCGACCCCTGCTGTGGCTGGCCCCTCCCCTTGCCAGCCCCCTGAGGCCCCCGACCTCTGCCCTGGCCAGCCCCAGCCCCTCAATCCCTGTTTGGGGGCTGAAGCCCTTGTGTGGGGGATGAACCCTCTGTTGGGGGGCTGAAGCCCTTTTGTGGGGGCTGAACCCTTTATGTGGAGGATGAACCCCTTTTTGGGGGGGCGAACCCCTTGTGTGGGGGCCAAACCCCCTTTTGGGGGTCTGAATCCTTTGTGTGGGGGACAAACCCCCTGTTGGGGGGCTGAACCCCTTGTGTGGGGGCCAAACCCCTTTTGGGGGGCAAACCCTTTGTGTGGGGGATGAACCCACTGTTGAGGGGGCTGAACCCTCTGTTGGGGGGCTGAATCCCTTGTGTGGGGGCCAAACCCTTTGTATAGGGGCTGAGCCCCTGTTGGGGGGCTGTAGCCCTTGTGTGGGGGCCATCACTGTGTGGGAGGGCAGCAAAATATGTATTCATGAATTCATGAAACCTGTATTTAGAGTTCACTTTATTATTATGATAAGAGACTTTCTTTAACACTGTAGATATATCAATAAAACATTGTCCAACTGATCTCTGTCTCA
Organism: Alligator mississippiensis; assembly: GCF_030867095.1. NCBI lineage: Eukaryota > Metazoa > Chordata > Crocodylia > Alligatoridae > Alligator > Alligator mississippiensis. The sequence continues at coordinate 52,236,961 of NC_081830.1, read as the reverse complement.
CTCTCTCTCTCTCTTTATAGTGGTCTTTTGTATTACTTGTGGAGGAACATGGATTTGGGGGTATTTTGCAGCATGACTTTAGGAATTTTTTATCAGGGATTTTTCAGTTTTCCAATAGGGAACACCAGAATTCCTGCTAGGGAGGCCAGTGGCAGGACCCTGCCTGCTCAGAGCTGGCACCTTGGACCCATCGATTGTGGCTGACCTCCTGGCCAACTGGGGCCAGGAGGACATGCTTTGACAGTTCAAAGCAGGCCACCACACCTGGAACATCTGGTATATTCAGATAGCTGTCCAGATGGCCAGGCAGGGGGCACAAATGGCAGTAGTGCCGCACAAAGACAAACCCTGCAACCACAGTCCACTGGCAGCTGGCCCAGAGGGGCAGATACCTCTGCTGGCTGTGCAGTCCTCATCTGGGTCTGGCAGGTGCACAGCAGGTCACAGCCAGGCAGCAGCCCCCACTGCCAGACTGCTGAAGTGGGTAGAGGGGGCAAGAAACTCTTAGGACTGCTTCAGCAGTCCAGCTGGCACAAGGGGTAGTGTCCCCAGGTATCAACTGGCTGGGCCCCAGAAGCTCCTGAGAGCTAGCTACTTGCCAGGGTGGCTCTTTATACTGCTGGGGCAAGGACAGGATAGCTTTTTATACTGCAGGGGACAGCACAGGTGCTGGCCCAGGATCTAGCTCCCCCTGGATGAAGATCCAGGAGGAACCAGGCATGGTTATTTTTCCCCAAGTGGCACAATTTGCTCCACAAAAAAATTCATGTCTGAGCACGTGCGCTGGAGCAAAAAGCCCTGGCTCAAATTTGCACCATTTGTGTCTGAGCTGCTGCAAGTGCCTGTGCTTGCATGTATGGACGCACCCATTGAGACTATCTTGCTCCAGATAAAAATATTAATTTATATGAAGTGGCATAGCTCCCATAGAGACAAGACATACTGGCCTTAGAGTGTTGTGAGGCTGATAATGAGGACACTAACCAGAGCTATATGGGACTGAGGTTCAAGACACTGTTCTGAAATGGGCAGAGAGAGAATCTGAAGCTGGTTCTCTCTCAACCTAGGTGATTCTCCTGAGCACTAGGCTACTGGTTGTTTTGGTCTGGATCTACTCACAAGCTTGCTACATGACTTTGATATCTCAGTAGGGATGGGAAGATCAGGGAGAGGTAATGGTTAGTCCCAGTATTATTACTTTTTCCCATTTTATTGAAATTAAGTTTCCTGCCTCTAGCCCAGGGTAAGGCTGGGTAGATATGAAATGCATTGTCAATGTTTCCTATAAATCAGTGGTTTTCAAAATTCCTACAATTATGGAACCTTTTTTATATCACTTCTGTCTCAGAACCCTTGCCTGTGTCTGTGAGCGGACAGAGCCAGGTGACTTGGCCTGGCAATGGCAGCACATCACCTCCTGGCCCATTCCACCATCACTCTCAATTTCTTTGTGGAATCTGACTGGAACCTGGGGATATCACACAACCCAGTTTGAAAACCACTGCTAAAAATCTACATCTAAGATTATATTTTTCACACCAAATTTTGAATATACCAGTGTTTGCTTGCACAAAAGACAACTTATGCATCTTATTAAATGACTAATTATAGGCTTGATCCTGTACTGAGAGCTGCTGAATGGTTTCCAGGTTTGTAAGGAAATATTCAAAGTGACATTCTCACACCGTATCACACAAAAATATCATAGCGTGGAAACCAAAAACACATTCTACAAGAAAGGAACAGGATTTCTTTTTCAATTCAGGAACAATATTTTGTTGATCTTTCTGCAATGTATTGAGCAGTAACATTTAGATTTCTAGGGATTTTTTTTCCCCTCAACATTTTACAAAATTGCTTATAAAATTAGTCTTTTATTTTTGTGCCCCAAACATTCTAGTAACAGTAGCTATTTAAGAAATGATTGCTTAGTTGTTTATTTTTATGCTTTATTTTTAAAAGGGCCAGGTCTTCAACATAGCTTCAGTACAATTGACTTATATTTGCTGAGGATCTGGCTTGCCAACTCTTACATCTGAATAATCATTTGCACTCTTCTGGAGTTTTCCATATGATAATCTCATTCTTCTTAATTCATTAATACCTGTAAGGCTTAATAATGCCTGCCAAATAGAGTCAAGTGTTATTATTACTACTTCATAGATGGGTAACTGAGGTGTAGAAATGACAGATTTTGTCCACTTAGATTTTCTTTTTTAACTAATATAACCATATCAACATGGAATCAGTAAATTCACATAAATTGGCTATAGCTGTTAACTGCACCCACAATAGGTTGTTGCATCAGTTTAAAACCATCTAGTTGAATCAGTACAAAACCTGTGGACAGGCTAGTGCAAAGTAACATGCCCAAGGTCAGAAAAAACAGTGCCAGAGCCAGGAATAGATTCAGCTCTTTTTGGGATCTAGGCAGTCCTTTATTACAGTAAATAAAATTTATCAACAGGATACCAAATCAAATTGCACTTTGTCTTCTAGGTTTCAAATTGGGTTTTTTTTCTATTTATTTTTTCTTATTTTCAATACGTGGCACAGCAAAATGTGACACCAAGCCAGGGATAGTAAGAAGGGGATATACAAGAAGAGGGAATGATATAGGATGTTTTCAATACTAAGCACAACACTTTCCTTTCTTACTTACATCATGAATATTTTGAAGTGAATTTAAATAGCATCCTTTCCAAGACCTATCTATATGGAGCACTTGCATAACCCCATCTCACTAATATCTGAACTCCTCATGATATTAAGCATATTTATCCTCAAAACATTTTTTTTCTATTGAACTTGTGTTAGGCACAATTTATGGAAGAGGAGCCAAGGAAGAGAGAGATGACATGAGTTTGTCAAGTCTACCTAGGAAGTCTGCAGGACATATGAGTCTCCTACAGTCAAGCCTGACACCCTAACCCCTGGACTGTCCTTGTTCTTCAGCATACCTGTAGAATAACATCTGTTTGTTTCAATGGCAGTGATAGCATTAGCCAGCCTTCTGAACAATAGATCCCTCATCATCCATCCATACCTACTTTTACAGGAAAGAAGTGACTGTCCCAGACGCCTGCGGAGGGTTCGGGATTAAGAGTATGGTCGAGGGTAGAAAGGTAAGAAAAGTTTATTGACTTAACAAAAGCACAACTATGTGTAATATACTAAGACAGATAATGACAGACAATAATAATTTGTGTCGGCAACTTATCAGCAGTCCCCTCTGATGCCTGATGTATGACAAATTTCTCTTTCCACAAATTTCAGCAAAATCAGGCATCCCCGATCAGCGCTGTCTGAGAGGTACTGGGAAGGACCCTGGTATTCAGTCCTTGAGTTCCTTGAGATTCCCAGGCCCACTGATCCAAGTCAACAGCTAATTAGTAGTTCTTTTCACAGAGCTGTATCTTCCTTCTAAATGATCTCAGGATGTGCCGGCCAATTTATAACTTCTGAGCTATGCTGATAACTTACAGCCATTCAGATTCTTTTTAATTCAACTGTCCTTAAACTGACCAATAGCAGTACAAGCCTTGCATTCTTCTGATAGGGTCAATTTTAACTACACCACAGGGCCTACTATCACTTCTATAAGGCTTTGCTAAATTTATTAGGCCTCATACTACATACAAGGCCTCACTACATCTTAGACTTTAATCAGGCTCTTAGCAACAACATATAGCTTAATATCTGAACGAATGACAGAAAAACACTTGATCTAATCTTCACAGAGCCTTCAGCAAGCACCTTTATCACACAGATATAATTTTCAGCTGCCACACTCCACCCCTTGCTTGCTCAAGCACTATGATAGCTACAGTTGAGATGCTAAAGCTACATGCACTACATCAGGGAATGGGGATGGATCTTTGAATTTAACTTACATAGCATGAACAGATTTACAACAACAGTTAAAACACCTTTTAGCTGTTGCCACTAGAGCAATGCAGAACGCTATGATGCTCAAGATGGTTAGCCACATAGCTGAGGTGAGACCCAGTGACAAGCAAATAGCGCAGATTACATTGTACCATTTACATGGCTCAGGCACGTTGACAGCCAAACTGATGATTCGCCCACCCTCTTGAGCAAGGAGGGCTGAGTTCCTTGCTGAGCTTTTGCCTCAAGGCTTTGCAGCTTATTTTTTACCTCATTTCAGTTTTCTAACCATGGCATGTTTACATCTGATACCCACTTCATGGGTATCGTAAAGTTGAGAGGTATAGTCTCAGAGGAAACTTCTGGCCATTTTAGGGCAATAGTGTGGTTACTTAATTGCAGCAGAGCAACGGCTTCCGTTTTAGCTCCTAAGCACCATGAATCGCACAAAGCCCAGGTGGTACCATTTTCATACAGTAAGTGACCTGTTTTTTCCCAAAAAACACATTGCCCTATTGTTACATATGACACATTAGGTAGTTTGTGTACACAGGTCATGTTAGGTAGGCTGAGAAGCCATCCTCTCCATAGGGTTCCTAATCCAAATAAGGTGTTACTGATCTGAACCAAGGGGGATTGTGCTACATACCAAGTGCCATCGGGGGTAACTATTTCCCATATGGGGCGATGCAGATTCCAGTCCCAAAGGCATCCTCCTTCTAGCCCTGTGTTTAGCAAATAAGCAGTGGTCCAGTTTCTGTTTTTTACCCCCTGCACCAGGAATGAACACTTTCCTTTATCACAGCCATCCCAAGTGGTAATCCAGGTACTTTGATAGGGGTATCTTTCTTTAAATGTTGCAGGCATTCTACGATGCTGTAAGCCAGGGGGCCATTCCCTGTTCTTAACGTTGTTTATTACCTGGGAAAAATGCATGTTTAATGATAACTGAACTTGCTCACAAGCAGTACTCCAAGTTTGATTTTTGTCTGATTTAAAAGCAGTGTCCAATATGGTCTAGGCAAGATGGGCTGTCTCCAATCTTACATCAGTTAGCAATTTGTCAGTGTGGTCCAAAGTTTTCCCTTTGATCATGCCTCCCCTGATGAACAGCCCTACTGCCTGTCGGAGATTGGCTACTCCTTCAGTATTTTTCTGGGATTTATCTAAGTTCCATACATTCATAGCCAAGTTAAGTCCATCCCAAAGATAACCAAGAGCATTTCTTCATCTGTGGGACCTAACTGCATTCGTGGAATGGAAAATGATCAGCTATTCCCACCTAAGTAACCCTTCAGCTATGCAGGCTCCTGCTGAACAGTTTGGAAAGGTAGCTCAGACATACCATTGTTCTGGTCTGAACAATACCTAAGCAGTGAACAATGAAGCATTTAGAAGGGTTGGGATTTTAACTTGTAACCTCCACCAGGGTATGGACTTATACACGGGTGGTGTTGGGGCCTCCCATGGGGGAACAGCCAAAGATAGTAGTGAATACTCCATTCTCTCACAGATTACATTTATCCTTCCCTCCTTGGGAGCCTGTAACCATGCTTCACCTCCCAGAGAGTGAAAGAGTTCCCACTGTTGCTCATGGGGATGATGTTGTACTGGGCTGATGAAACGGCACTGCCCTGGCAGAATCATAGTACTAATTTGCTTTAGGAACCCCACTGATATAAAAGGATGGGGATAAGTGGTGGAGACTTGTGGATACAGCCTCCTTCTAGTTGTATTAAAGTGGGTACCATTCTACCATGCCTCTGTATAGGTATGATTCACAAAATATGTAATAACTTTGTTCCAACCTGCTGCGTGCCTTCCCACCTGGTGGGCTTCACATCATCACTGGAGAGTGTTGTCGGCCATAGGAACAGGAGGGGTTAGATTCTCGCATAAACGCAGTGGCTCGAGAGGCTAAACAGATGTAGAATGCACAACTGGGGCACAGACTCAGGGGCATTAAGCTTAATAGCGTTTCCTTCAGGAAGTATGTAACAACAAACCCATAAACAAGCAAAGCTACAACAATTTCCTTCCCTCCTACAGTTAGCCATTCCAGCCTTCAGGTAGGGAATGAACCCAAGATAATAACTGGTGCCACAGGTGCACTGACATTTACCACCATGACAATCAACTATCCTGTTGCTTCTACCCAGAGACCAGGATTTCACTTGCTCCAGCATGGCAGATTTCTTCCAATATGGATACTGCGGCTGGACCATGTGAAAGTCATCTGAGTGCGTTTCTGGGGGATGCTCTTCAGGGTCAGGCCACTCCTTTAGGTCTTCGGGAGCAAGTTCATTAATATCTGGGTAATAAGGAGGATAGTAGACATGCCCTACCCGGGAAACACAATAAGGCATTAACAAGAAGAATACAGTTATAACAGTCTACCACTTCATGGTGCCAGTCAATTCAGACTGGTGACAGAGCAGGACTCGTCTTCAGTGGCAGGCTCAATTAGGAATGGCTATGGCTGCATTTGTGGACAGATCCAATCTGTAGGAACAAGACATCAAGGAGCTTGGCTCCCATTAGATGAATCTGGCTTAAATACCCACCATGTATTATGCATACCTTTTGCTAATAGTGTCCCCTCCCATTTATCTCCCTGAGGATGCTTCACTACCACCTGATCTCCTGCCTGGAGTTTTCCCTGGTCACCACACGTAGGTCATTCTCCTGCCGGCTCGTGGGGACCACCCAATCTAAAGGCCTGTTGCATAGGGCTACTTCCCAGACGGGGTTGGTTATTGGCCCAATTAATAGCTTGACCCAGGTGCAAGTCCCAGTCCTTAAGAGCTGGGCCAGCGGCCAACCGCAAATTGTATTTGAGGATGCCATTGGCTCACTCTACTAATTTGTTAGACTGCAGATGATATGGGATGTGATATGTTCATAACATGCCATTTTTGTTGTCCAGTTATACACAAGATGATTGCGGAAGTCAGGGCCATTATCACTCTGTAGTTCTATGGGTGGTGGATACACAGCTAGCAGAGTTTCCAGTGCTGCACAAGTGTCCTGGGCTGTAGCTCTCACCAAGGCATGGGCAAACATTACTCCTGTGACAACTTGTACAGCTACAACCACATACTGTTGCTTCTGGGAAGTTCAAGGGAGGGGGCTTATGAAATTGCATTGCCATACTTGCCACGCTACCTTAACCTCACATAATGACAACAGGACAGTCGGGCAAGGTTTTAGTCGCATCTTGATCTCACGGCAGGTGATGCAAGCGTTAACGATTTCTTGTGCCTCTTTTTTAGTTATATGAATGCCCCAAGACATGGCCAGGCGGGCAGTTCCATCACTTCCGGGGTGCCCGTGTTGTCAATGTAGCCATTCTGCGGCTCATTCACCAGGTATACAGTGGGAGGAGGAATCAGGCAATGATGGATTAACTAGTTTCCTATAGGAAACTATAGTCCCGTTAGTCTTACCTTGGTCCTGGGTAAGCTTTTTGAGAGAATTATCCTAGCACATGTCTACGAGGGGCCAGCAGGGGAGATTATGCTTAGGGGCAACCAACATGGGTTCATTAGAGGCAGGTCCTGTCAGACCAACCTGGTGGCCTTCTATGACCAAGCCACAAAATCCTAAAATGCAGGTGTCGCGGTGGACATAGTCTTTCTAGACTTTAGGAAGGCCTTTGACACTGTCTCTCACCCCATTCTCATTAAAAAAACTAGAGGACTGTGGTGTCGATACCTACACAATCAGATGGGTCACTAATTGGGTGGAGGGCCACACCCAGAGAGTGGTGGTGTACAGGTCTTATTTGACCTGGAGGGATATGGGCAGTGGGGTTCCTCAGGGCTTGGTCCTCAGACCCGCACCGTTCAACATCTTCATCAGCTACTTGGATGAGGGGGTAAAAAGCACCACGTTCAAATTCATGGATGACACTAAGATGTGGGGAGAAGTGAGAATGCTAAAAGGGAGGAATAAGCTGCAATCAGACCTGGACAGGTTATAGGGGTAGGGAGATGAGAACAGGATGGGTTTCAACACTGACAAGTGCAAGGTACTGCACCTGGGGGAGGAAGAACCAGCAGCATACCTACAGGCTGGGGAACTCCCTTCTCATCAGAGCAGAGGCAGAAAAAGATCTTGGAGTCATTATTGATGCCAAAATGAACATGGGCCGCAAGTGTGGGGATGCGGTCAGGAGGGCCAACCACACCTTGTCATGCATCCACAAATGCATCTCAAGCAGGTCCAAGGAGGTGATCCTCCCCCTCTATGCAACACTGGTCAGGCCGCAGTTGGAGTACTGCATCCAGTTCTGGGCGCCGCACTTCAGGAGGGATGTGGACAACATGGAAAGGGTCCAGAGGAGGGCCACTCGCATGATCAGGGGGCAGCAGGGCAGGCCCTCCGAGAAGAGGCTACAGGACCAGAACCTATTCAGCCTCCACAAGAGAAGGCTGAGTGGGGATCTAGTGGCCTGTTACAAACTAGTCAGGGGGAACCAGCAGGCATTGGGGGGGTCCCTGTTCCCCTGAGCTCTACCAGGAGTGGCAAGAAATAATGGTCACAAGCTGGCAGAGGGTAGATTCAGACTAGACATCAGGAGGTGCTACTTCACTGTCAGGGCAGCTAGGATCTGGAACCAACTTTCAAGAGAAGTGGTGCTGGCTCTTACCCTGGGGATCTTTAAAAGGAGGCTGGATGAACACCTTGCTGGGGTCATTTGACCCCAGTACTCTTTCCTGCCATGACAGGGGGTCGGATTTGATGATCTGCTCAGGTCCTTTCTGACACTACCAACTAGGAAACTGCTTTATTTTCTTCTTTAACATACAAGGTTTCAGCACCCTCTTCCCTTGTTAGCTGATCAACTCACCTATTCTACTTTGCCTCCAGGCCTTCTCTTGCCTTATTCCCAGGTGCTGCACTCACATGTCAGATGGGTAGAGGAAGCTCATCTTGGGCTAACTTCCAGAAGGTCTCCTATTCTTCATGGCTCCAAATGTCTTGTCCTTGTCTTTTGAAGTTTTCTTTGTTCCATAGGGGTAGCCATTTAGAACATTCTTCTACCACCATCCAGGAGTCGCTATAAATATAAATGGGCTTTACAGGACACGGACCTTCTAGTAATTCCCACACCGCCACACCGAGCACCGCTTTGAGCTTGGCATACTGCACGATTTTTCCGAGGCCTTGTAATACTACTTGCTTGCCATCTCGAATCCTCAAGGCGGCTGCTCTCCAGGCACAACCTAGCGCAGACCTATCTGTAAACCAGACTTCAACATTGGCTGAGGTCTCCATTTCAGGTGAGAAAGGAGGTGCTTCTTTGATGGGTGAAGGTTCACTGCAGCTTGTTTGGTTAGGATAAACATTAATTGTACTTTCTGTGACTCTTTCAACTAATGCAGGGCATCCCTTTGGGGTTCTCATTGGAACTGGCTCAAGATGTAATAAATCCACTTTTGGACCGTGGTGTCTTGGGTTTTTCTACCAGGTGGCAGCTGGCAGCCTGGCAGAGCCATTCCGAGAATAGGTATCGGAGTACTGAGAACTGTGGGTAATTCCCCTCTCAGTGCTTCTGTGTCTTCTAGAGCTGCTGCTGCTGCACACAACATCTGTTCCAAGAGAGTATATCTTGCTTCCACCCCTCTCCAGCCTTGGCTCCAGAATCCAAGGGGTTTTCCTTCTGCTTCTGAAGACTTCTTCTGCCATGGGCTCCAGTGTGGTCTTCCTTCTGAGACACCTATATGAAGCCAAAGCTCTCCTTCAGGATGTCATGCTGCTAGGGAGGCATGGACAGTTACTGCTTCTTTAAGGGCCCGTAAGGCATATTCATGCTCAGAACCCCATTCCCATTTAGTCCTCTTCTTACACAGGTTATACAAGGGATGAGCTAATACACTAAACTCAGGAATGTGCATATGCCAAAAATTGAGTGCTCCCAATTGGGCCTGCAGTTCTTTCACATTAGTGGGAATCAGGGTCTCTACTATACTTTGAAAACTTTCAGTTGGTATTATGGGTCTCTCATTGTGCCATTCTATTCCTAGAAATTCATACTGGGGCCCTACTTCTTGGATTTTCTGATCAGACAGCGTGAATTTGAAGGTACTCACTTTTCCTTTTAATGATTCAAAGGCCTTGGTGGCAGCCTCTTTCTCTTGACTGCCTACCGTGACGTCATCTATATATTGCCACATGCATACATTGGGGTACTTTTCTTGGACTTCATGAACTACTGTAGCTAGGACCCCATGAGCCAGGGTGGGGCTGTGTATCCACCCCTGGGGCAACACGGTGTAGGTATACTGCTGCCCTATCCATGTGAAAGCAAATACTGGCCAGTGACTCTCATGGATGAGAATAGCAAAAAAACATGTCCTTGGTATCAACAGGTCCCATCCACGCAGGCCCATAACACTGGATGCTTTCTGTTAAGGCTGGTAGTGACAGAATGGCAGCCATCAAGGGGTTAGTATTAGCATTCAAAGCTCGAATGTCAATAGTCAGCCATCACCCTCCATTTGGCTTACGCACTGGCCACACTGGATTGTTATATGGAGAGTGGGTTCGGATAATAGTCCCATCCTCCAACTGCTGGCTGATAATACACTGGATAGGTTGTGTGGCCTTGCAGGGAGTTTGATACTGGGGTCTGTGTACTCCTTTCATGGGAGGCAGGGTTAGTGGGATCATGCTACATTGAGTTACAGCTGTTATAGTGGTTTCTTCTGGTTCTTGGTGAGGCACTGAGCACCTAAATTGCCAATTTTCTCACTCAAGGGCAAACTGCTGTCCTCTAAGTACATTAAGTCCCAGTAAGCTTGGTCCCCCTTTAAGTATTATTGCTGCTACCATCACCTTAGAGCCATTAGGTAATGCAAAGGTTGCTCACACCGGATGTCCTGGCCATCTGGTGCCTCCAACTCCAATTACTTGATAAGGGGTTCCTTTCTCCCTCTTCCAATCTGTGGAATCTAAAATGCAAATCTGGGCACCAGTGTCTAATAGCATATCAATTGACTTTTTACTTTTACCTAATTGAATCTGTACAGATATCTGAATTAAGGGCCAATATTAACTTTAGGTATTGGTCTCTGGCTCACTACTGCCCCCATTGTGGCCCCTTTCTTTGGGGATTGGGCCGGCCGGACTCCCTAGGCCATGTGATCGGGGGGGGGGGTAAAGGCTGGCAGCCCTGCATGTGCCTGGAAAAATGTCGACAGTTCTGCCCTCAGGGCAGAGACTCCCTCCAGTGACCCTGCTGGTGGTGCAGATGGCTCCGCTTTTGGGCTTGCCTTTTCACTACAGTTTTTAGCCCACAGCCCTCACAAGACATTGGTGGGCAATCCATCATTTTGCACCTTACTGAAACTGGCAGCTAACAAGTCTTTCCACATTTTTACTCACAGAGTCTTGGGCCAGCCTTCCCTGGCTTTTCCTAACAATTCAGGGGGGCCAGGGGGTTTGTCTTTTGCTGAGGCCACCTCCATGGCTTGGCGGTTTTCATCGGTTTGGCAAGTCCAGGCTTCTGTAAAATGGGTAAAAGCTGCGCTAATCACCAGATCACATCTCTTACCAGGTGATTCACCGCCTCTGGCTCCAAGGCCAACAGGGCTGATGTGCACTCTGTTGGTGCTCATCGGCAAAACCTCCTCCACAACGGTGCTGTCACGATTTCTGCGTCTGGTGTGTGACTTCAAACTGCTTCATGAATGATTTTAGTTAATGTTAATTGATACAAGTAGTGGACAGCCTCCTCTAAATTGGCCCATGCCTGAGGGGTAGGGTTAAGCTCTTCTTCCATATTACCATAACTGGCCACAGTTGCCTGAAGTGTGGCCAAATACAAAGTAACATTTTCATCACCTCCTGCAAACTGACTTAACTGGAGCTCAGGGCACAGAAAGATTTGTGTGCTTTGGCCCTAACTCACTGAAATTGCAGATGCCCCTTCACTATATATTTGAACTAGCCAGTCTATTACTGGCTCTCCCGGCTTGGACTTATGCAGTTCCTGTACATCTCAGATCTCCACATGGGTAAAGGAATGTAGCTCTGTTCGGGGATTCCCTCCTTGCGGCCCTGAATGGGTTACTATCACAGGGAAGACCTGGCTAGGTTCCTCCCTCTCAGCAGGGACATACAGGGGTGGTTCAGCACCAGGCTCATCATCAATCTCCTCCTCTCCATCAGTCTCCTCCCCTCCATCAGTCTCCTCCCCTTGATCTTCCCAGAGCTCAGCTTCCGGTTTCTCTCCATACAGACACTGCCACACCTTGTGGAAGGATTGCTCCACAGCCTGTGCTAACTGCACCCTCTGGAGGGAAGTGGCCATGTATGCGATCATAATTTTTCCTTCCCTCCATTCTAATGTTTCCAAGCGGCTCTGAGCAGCTTGCGCCTCCTCGCATGCCACACTGTTGGAATGTCTCATATCTTCTAACTCCTTACTCAGCTGGGTGACCTTTTCCCGGAGCTGGGCATTCTCTTCAGCCCCTAACTGCAGGCACGTGGCCAGCAGCTATGACAGGCATCCCTTCTTGGGCTTACCCCAGGCAACAGTAGCAAACCTAGCCCAATGATAGAGTATGGTTCCCGCATCACTCCAGACAGGTCTCAACCTATCCTTATCCCACCCGGGATTCTTTATCCCTGTCACTTCCTTAAGCCACCAATGAGGCCCACGCAATTCCCTCCATTCTGACCTTTCTGTCTGTACCAGTCTCTCAATCCTGTTTGTGACACCAATTTATGTCCCAGCCACATGTGGAGGGTTCAGGATTGAGAATATGGTCAAGGGTAGAAAAGTAAGAAAGGTTTATTGACTTAACAAAAGCACAACTGATAATGACAGACAATAATAATTTGTGTCAGCAACTTATCGGCGGTCCCTCTGATGCCTGATATGTGACATATTTCTCTTTCCACGAAGCTCAGTGAAGTCAGGCATCCCCAATCAGCGCTGTCCAAGAGGTACCAGGAAGAACCCTGGTATTCAGTCCCTGGGCTCCTTGAGTTTCTCGGGCCCACTCATCCAGGTCAACAGCTAATTAGTAGTTCTTTTCACAGAGCTGTATCTTTCTTCTAAATGATTTCTGGATGTGTCAGCCAATTTATAACTTCTGAGCTACGCTGATAACTTACAGCCTTTCTTTTTACTTCAACTGTCCTTAGACTGACCAATAGCAGTACAAGCCTTGCATTCTTCTGATAAGGTCAATTTTAACTACACCACAGGGCCTACTATCACTTCTATAAGGCTTTGCTAAATTTATTAAGCCTCATACTACATACAAGGCCTCACTACATCTTAGACTTTAATCAGGCTCTTAGCAACAACATATAGCTTAATATCTGAAAGAATGACAGAAAAACACTTGATCTAATCTTCATAGAACCTTCAGCAAGCACCTTTATCACACAGACATAATGTTCACCTGTCACAGTGACCTTATTCCTTAGGCTAGCACAAGAGGAGTCAAATTGGCATTAAGTGGGTTATGACTTTAAGCACAGGAAGCAGCTTTCAATAACAAGACCAAGAGAGAGAGGTTAGTTACTGGGAGGTTAGCTGCTGGGAGGTTAGTTACTGTGATGCTCTTACCTGTAATCTCTCTCTTCTCTCTCTCTCTCACTTTCTCTTTTTTTTTAAATGAAGACTTTGGGTAAAGTTACATTACACTTTGACCATACTAACTAATGGCACTTACAATGTGAATGTTTATGCATTAAAGCTTGTTAACTTATGCTAAGTACCCTTTAAGCATCTCAAAGTTGCACCACTTCAGGCCAGGGTTAATTATGAGCCTTTGCTACCTAGCTTGTGTTAGGGTTACTTCAGTCTCCTCCAGGGAGCTAAAGTATGCATTTTTCAGTCCTCCAGCAACCCAGGATGAACCACTCCCAGCCTCCTCCCACCCCAAGCAGGGATAGTGTTTAGGTGTCCTGGCTCCTAACCATGCCCCTGGCTAGTTGCAAGTCAGTTATACAGGCAAGAAACAACATTAACCCTTCATGTGTGATTGCTCACAGCATGTTTTAAATTTAACATTGCTTAATATTCCACAGATGTAGTATGTTTTAAGTGTAATGTATAACTTCATCCTTTGTCCACTCCTGTCCATGATCTCAGCATACTCTTGTTTCTACACAGAACCCTGAAATAGGCACAGAGGTCTGAACATGTCAATCTACCTTCAGGAACAGGATCTTTAAGTTGCATATCAGAGAGGGTCCAAAAATATGACGACTTGATTATAAAAAAAAAAGCATAACTTTAAACATTTTTAAAAGCCGAAATATAGAGCCAACTTCTCAGCTGGTAGAAACTGTTCTAGTTTCAGTAAATTAAAGTAACAATGATTTATAGTAATAACGAGAATCTGACCCTACATTTAAAGAAAAAGTCCATTTTTGGAACAAATTGAAGTATGCCAGGAATCAACGTATTCTGTTTGGAAGTGACAGTGCAAATAAAAAGGAAAAGAATCAGGCAGTGCTTATACATTGTTGAAATTACAAGCACTATAACTAATCAAAGTTTCAGTTTCAAGAGACATTTAAATTTATCCCAGAATCCTGTTCCCAACTTGTAAGTAAATAATGTAAGTATTTAACTTGTAAGTAAATAATGCGGGAAATAAAACAACCTCCCTGGGACCATACGCAGGAGGTATATGGTCCCACTAGGGGGAATGCCTTGCTGGACCTGGTATTGGCAACGGGGGATGACATGGTAGGAGACCTACAGATCGGTGGTCACCTGGGGGACAGTGATCACCAAATAATAGAATTCATCATAAGACGTCTAGTGGGTAAGGTAACTAGTAGGGTGAAAGTGCTAGACTTTAGGAAAGCTGATTTCAATTAACTAAAGCGTTTAGTCAAGGACACACTGCAGAGTAAGAGTTTTGAAGAGATGAGAGCCCAGGAAGGGTGGCTGTGCCTGAAGGAAATGATCCTTCGGGCACAGAGGGAGATGATCCCGATGCGGGGAAAAAGGGGGAAAGGGGCCAGGAGGCTTCCTTGGCTGACTAGAGAAATCCAGAGCAGCCTATGGGCAAAAAGGAGAGCATGTAAAAAGTGGAAACGGGGAGAGATTACTAAAGAGGAGTATACCTCCTCTGCTCGTGCTTGTAGGGAGGCAGTTAGACAGGCCAAAGCTACCATGGAGCTGAGGATGGCATCCCAAGTTAAGGACAATAAAAACTTGTTTTTTAGATATATAGGGAGTAAAAGGAAGGCCCAGGGTAGAATAGGACCTCTACTAAATGGGCATAAGCAATTGGTGATGGACAGGGGGGACAAGGCTGAACTCCTCAATGAGTTTTTTGCCTCAGTTTTCCTAAGCGAGGGGCAAGACAAGTCTCTAACTGGGATTGTAGAGAGGCAGCAGCAGGGCACTAGACTACCATGCGTAGACCCTGAAATGGTGCAGAGGCACTTGGAGGAACTGGATGCGTTTAAGTCGGCAGGCCCGGATGAGCTCCATCCGAGGGTACTAAAGGCACCAGCTGATGTCATTGCACAACCACTGGCAGGAATATTTGAATGCTCATGGCACGCCGGCCAGGTCCCGGAGGACTGGAAAAGGGCCAGTGTGGTCCCCATTTTCAAGAAGGGGAGGAAGGAGGACCCAGGCAACTATAGGCCAGTCAGTCTCACCTCCATCCTTGGTAAAGTCTTTGAAAAAATTATCATGGCTCACTTTGCAAGAGCCTGCCAGGACAAATTATGCTGAGGGGAAACCAGCACGGGTTCATAGCAGGTAGATCATGCCTGACTAATCTAGTCTCTTTTTATGACCAGGTTACAAAACACCTGGACACAGGAGTAGGGGTTGACGTCGTTTACTTAGACTTCAGGAAGGCCTTCGATACGGTATTCCACACCATACTGGTGAACAAGTTAAGAGGCTGTGACTTGGATAACTGCACGGTCCGGTGGGTGGCGAATTGGCTAGAGGGTCATACCCAGAGAGTCGTAGTGGATGGGTCAGTATCAACCTGGAAGGGTGTGGGCAGTGGGGTCCTGTAGGGCTTGGTCCTTGGACCGATACTCTTCAATGTCTTCATCAGTGACTTGGACGAGGGAGTGAAGTGTACTCTGTCCAAGTTTGCGGATGACACAAAACTGTGGGGAGAGGTGGACACACTGGAGGGCAGGGAACAACTACAAGCAGACCTGGACAGGTTGGACATATGGGCACAAAACAACAGAATGCAGTTCAACAAGAAGAAATGCAAAGTGCTGCACCTAGAGAGGAAAAATGTCCAGCATATCTACTGTCTAGGAAATGACCTGCTTGGTGGCACAGAAGCGGAAAGGGATCTTGGAGTCCTAGCGGACTCCAAGATGAACATGAGTCGGCAGTGTGACGAAGTCATCAGGAAAGCTAATGGCACTTTATCGTGCATCAGCAGATGCATGACGAACAGGGCCAAGGAGGTGATACTTCCCCTCTATCGGGCGCTGGTCAGACCGCAGTTGGAGTACTGCGTGTAATTTTGGGCGCCGCACTTCAAGAGGGATGTGGATAACCTGGAGAGGGTCCAGAGAAGGGCCACTCGTATGGTTAAGGGCTTGCAGGCCAAGCCCTATGAGGACAGACTGGGGCACCTGGACCTCTTCAGCCTACACAAGAGAAGGTTGAGAGGCGACCTTGTGGCTGTCTATAAGTTCATCACGGGGGCACAGAAGGGAATTGGTGAGGTTTTATTCACCAAGGCACCCCTGGGGGTTACAAGAAATAATGGCCATAAGCTAGTAGAGAGCAGATTTAGACTGGACATTAGGAAGAACTTCTTCACAGTTACAGTGGCCAAAGTCTGGAATGGGCTCCCAAGGGAGGTGGTGCTCTCCCCTACCCTGGGGGTCTTCAAGAGGAGGTTAGATAGGCATCTAGCTGGGGTCATCTAAACCCAGCACTCTTTCCTGCCTATGCAGGGGGTTGGACTCGATGATCTATTAAGGTCCCTTCCGACCCTAACATCTATGAATCTATGAACTACCACTACTTAGTATTAAGCCTGTGTAAGGTGGCGAGTATTTGCTTCAGATTCGGATTCAGCCAATTCGGAGGACAGTGATTTGATTTGGAGATTTGGTGCCACTTTGGAGATTTGGCCATAGACTAAACAGGCAACTGACACAGCTGCCTCCAGCTAGTAAATCTGTTGGGTTGGGGGAGGGGAGAGGGAAGAGGTGTGAGGGAGGGAGGGATTTGTACTAGGGCTGGAATAAGCAGCTCAGATGTGTCAGGAGGGTGCATTACTTGGGCAGGGTGGTGGGATGTGGGTGTAGCAGCATTGGGAACAGGGACTGTGTACTGCTGCTGCTTGCCAGCCAGCACAGGGTGGGGTGGGCACTGCCACCACTTGCCAGGCAGTGTGGGGGGGCAGGTGGTGCCACCATTTGCCAGCTGGTGCAGGGAGGCGCAGGATGCGGGCGTGGCAGTGCTGGGAGCGGGGGCTATGCCCCGCTGCCGCTTGCTGCCTTCTGCCCCGAGCAAGCCGCTCCTGCATCACAGGATTTTTAAGTTGCCAACTCCTGCCCCCACACCAGCTGGGCAAGTGGCAGCAGGGCAAAGCCCCCACTCCGAGAGTTGCCCAACCCACATCCTGCACCCTCCCCCATCCCTCTCCCCGAGTAACGCACCCCTCTTGCCCCAGATGGGCAGCTCGTCCCAATCCCCAATCTCTCCCTCCCCACGCCTCTTCCCTCCCCCGACAGACTTGCCAGCTGGAAGCAGCTGTGTCAGCTGCCTGTTTAGTCTATGGCCAAATCACCAAATCTTTTGGGAATCGATTAGGATGCTTTGAATCGATTCAGAGCTTTTAAATGGTCTCCTGATTTGATTCAGATTTGGCAATTCAGTCCCCAAATCGGGCCGAATCTCCTCTGAATTGAATCGGCTACTGAAGCTTCGCATAGTCCTACATAGTATGGCTTCCAAATCTGTTCAAGTGCCCTAAATCACTTGCATAAAAAAACACATTATTAAAATCTTGGTTGCACAGAGGTAAACATGAGATTATTCCATATTTATCATTCTATGAAGGTGATTCATTTTGTCTTTACAAGTCAAGAAGAGGGATGTGTGCAAATGAATAGGATAAACTTCTAATAAATAACCAAAAGTTTACTTGTTAATAATAAAAGAAAGGCAAAGCCAGGCTGCCTGTGTGTTGTGCAGATTGGGAGGATTGGCCATTTTTATTAAAAGTTGAGATGTGAATAACAAAGATATGTAGAGACAATCTGGCAGGGGATATTAAAAATCATTGTGAATGTTTTTAATATGATAAACCTCCAGCAAAAGCTTTCATACAGGGCAATAATAATAATTTAACTTTAAAGTAATCAGTTGAATAGCAGATAACTGATCCAAATAATTGCTGGAGGTATCACATTTAAATTTTACAATATTTGGGTGGTCTAAGGTTACATTCCTCTCTGGAACAAAATGTTTAGTTAACTTTCATAGTAATGGGACATCGTGGGGGGATTTGCCTAAGGAATGAAAGATACCTGAAAGCGATGTCTGGACTCATGGGACATTTTTACATGTGGTCCTGACACGGCGCCGGGCACTTTTAGTTAGTGAGCCATGCTAATTAAAAGCACCTGGTGCCACATTGGAAACAATTGCATCAGCAGCACAGCATGCCTCCATGCTGAGAAAATGGTGGCAGTGTGCTTTGAACTAAAGCACACTGAACGTATTTTAGTTCAAAGCCCACCGCTGCCATTTTCTCAGTGTGGAGGCACACTGTGTATCAGCAGATACATGTGACATGTGAGGTTGCCAGAGCACATCAATTTACGTGATCCATCAGACTCAGTTAATCCAGCACTGGATTGTTACTGCGTCAGAGCAGGCTCCCCATGTGTGTAAGCACCTATGAGGTATATCTATATGACATAAATCAGAACTGGATTGGGCATCTACATTGCGTGTACAAGTTCCTAAATGAAAAATAGTATAACTACTGCTGGATTTAAGGGCCCTAGCAGATGTTATACTTCCAAGGAGATTAACCTGTTAATCATGCCATAAATAGTAAACTTGCCACACATTCAGGAAGTTAACGTCATGACAAAACAAGAACTCAGACACAAAAATGTTGTGTCACTGGTTTCCATTGCACCTTAAATTGAACATACGTCAGGGTAGCCCCTCCATGCAGCTCAGTATCAACTGCATTGTAAGGCTCAGCTGAGAGCCATACAGAGCAGATCTGCATGGGGCTGCACCTCATGACTTTAGGTATGAAGCCGGAATCCCCTCAGCTGATGGCCTCTCCCTCTTTCAGCAGGCTGATGGCCATGCAATGCTGCCCTGCATGGGGCTGCACCATGTCGTTTTCAGGTTGCAAAGACATGGGGAGTCCATCAGCTAGGCCAGGGCCCAGATCAGTGAGGCACCACTACCCAGGGCTCATGATGACCCAGCAGGGTGCTTGCCTTGTCCCAGAGCTCCCTCAAGAGCTGTGCAACAAGGCACGTTCAAGTGCCATGTCAAAGTGAGCCCAACAGTCACTGGGACCAGCAACTGAACCTGAGGGACCTGTGGGACAAGGCAAGCACCATGCTCAGTAGCAGTGAGCAACAGGGCTCACCCTGCCCTCATACCTCAATATGCCTTGCTTTCTAGCTCCTGAGGGAGGGGAGGGACAGGCAGCCCACCATCTGGGCATGTCTGTGCTCAGCTGCCCTGCTGGGCACAGGAGACAGTTAAACACCTTGGCAGGGGGAGCCCCTGCACTCCTCTGGACAGGAACCTTTCTAACCTCAACTGGGCTGCAGTTAAAGTAATGGAACAGTTGGAATGAGTCCCCATTCCCAAAAATCACACACCCTGCCATGCATGCATGGCATGGCAGGAGGTGCAACTGTTGGAATCAGGTATCAGATCCCTTCACCATCATTTTAATGGCTGCCAGGGGCCTTAGTGTACACACAGCACTGTGCTAAGATGGCTATACTATTTGGGGTTCATAGCTGGCTCAGAATGTGTCAGTCCAATGCTTATTTCCATTATATCAAACTATCACTTTGAGATTAAACATGGAACATGGAACATGGGTACTGGAGCCCTACTTTACAAACGTGGGTTCTGTTCCTGGTTTTGTTACTGACTGACTGTCTGACTGCACAAGTCATTTTACAGCTTCAAATTTTTGTTTCCTTCTAGTTTTGTCTGTCTTATCAATTTAGATTTCAAGCTCTTCAGGACAATTTTTTTTTTCTTTTTATACATAGTTGAACAGTTCTTGGTATAATATTGGTTGCAGCCTCTAGGTGTTACTGTATTATAATAAATACTAATTATGAATAATGCACTGTTTTAAAGGAAAGGTTACTGCCTCTCTTTATACAGCTATCAATGTTTTTTATTTCCATGTTTCCCAAAGAGAGGTTGGTATACAGTATGATAACTTCAGCATCCTTACTCTATCAGGCTTTGTAAGAACCTTATCAAATTTCCATTCTAAGAATTGGACTGAATACAAATAAAGAGATCTCTGTGAAATTATCATATATTTAATATCTTAATTTTAGCAAGGCTTTTGATACAGTCCCCCACAACATTCTTGCAAGCAAGCTAAGAAAGTATGGGCTGGTTGAATGGACTGTAAGGTCGATAGAAAACTGGCTGCAGCATTGGGCTTAGAGGATAGTAGTTAATGGTTCAGGGTCTAGTTGGCAGTCAGTATCAGGCGGAGTGGCCCAAGGGTCCACCCTGGGGCTGGTTTTGCTCAATGTCTTCATCAATGACCTGGAAGATGGCATAGAGGATACCCTCAGCAAGTATGCAGATGACATAAAGCTGTCTGGATGTGGTAGATACCCTGGAGGGTCGGGCTAGGATTCAGAGTAACCTAGACAAATTGGAGGATTGGGCCAAAAGAAACCTCAAGAGTTTCAACACAGACAAGTGCAAAATCCTGCACTTAGGATGGAACAATCCCATGCACCAGCACAGGCTGGGGGCTGCCTGGCTGGGCAGCAGCTCTGCAGAAAAGGACCTGAGGAGTTTACAGTGGAAAATAAGCTGAATATGAGCCAGCAGTGTGCCCTTGTTGCCAAGAAGGCTAATGAAACACTGGGCTGCATTGATAGGTGTGTTGCCAGCATGGCAAGAGAAGTGACTATTCCCCTCTATTCACTACTGGTGAGGCCACATCTGGAGTACTGTGTTCAGTTTTGGGCCCCTCACTATGGAAAGAATATGGACAAATTGGACAGAGTCCACTGGAGGGCAACAAAAATAGTGAGGGGGCTGGGGCATATGACTTCTGAGGAGAAGCTGAGGGAACTGGGCTTATTTAGTTTGGAGAAGAGAAGACTGAGAGGGGATTTAATAGCAGCCTTCAACTACTTGAAGAGAGGTTTGAAAGAGGATGGAGCTACACTGTTCTCAGCAGTGACAGATGGCAGAATGAGAAACAACCATCTCAAGTTGCAGCAAGGGAAGTTTAGGTTAGATATTAGGAAGAATTTTCTCAGTGGGAGAGTAATAAAACACTAGAACAGGTTATCCAGAAAAGTTGTGGACTCTCCATCTTTGGAGGTTTTCAAAGCTTTGCCTGGGATGTTGTAGTTGTGGATAGTCCTGGTTTGAGCAGCGGGTTGGACTATCTGACCTCCTGAGGTCCCTTCGAACCCTAATTTTCTATGATTTAATCCCAAAAATTAATGTAGAAGACAGCAAAGCAGTAGATGTTATTTTTAGGGATGCAGCCTAAAGTTTTCATAATTTTTTAGAGATCTTATCAGACATCAGGGGAATTTTACAAACAAAATGACTGGGTATGTTCTGCCCACAGTGTATTTGTGCGACTAATAAAAATGAAAACTTATCAGCAAGTCATATTCAACCCCTGGGTATATCCCTGTGACCCTACTGATTTCAAAGTTGTTTTCTTGGAGTCACTGAAAACAGAGGCTGGGCCTACATAGTTTAGTTTAATTATCATTTTTGGTACTGTCTTACTACAGGGTGACACCCCACCTTTTGCAGTGATGGAAAATGGGCAGGCAAAGGGTAGTATGTGCTTTCCAGTGACAATCCTTGCAGCAAAGGTGGGACATACCAACATGTGCCCTTTGAGCCTCTCAGCATGAGCAGAGCGCACTACTTGCTTTTGCTTTTCCGTGCAATAAATATGAGAGATTGGCATGCTGATAAGAAACTGATCTTTATTCCCTGGCCCCAGCTGTATGAAGTGTAGGTCAGGATTACAGATGTGTATACCCCTATAATGTGGAAGTCAATATTTACCAACTTCAGGGGGTTGCTATTACAGTTTCTATGACCTCTTCCTGGTCATTCCTTTTGCACACGAAGGCAAGCCCTGTGTTGTCAGAAGGAGAAGCATGACCTGTCTATTAAAAGTGCCAGCATCTTTTTTGGAGCTGCTTAAATGTTTTGCTGCTGTTCTACTCTGCAGTGTCTTTGACTCACCAGACTGTAGGATGAAATACTGTAAAGTCCCCAAGTGAGTTCAGAGTCTAAGCCCTAATTTTGAAAGTAACTCAGAAACTTAAGAACCCAATTTACTTTTGAGACTCAAATTATTGAGGTACTTGATATGCATGCAATATGCACATTAGTATCACTTAATCCTCAAAATGGTTCCCTTCTTCTCAGCAATGGGTCCTAGTCTCCAAAATGTTCCGTAACTGCACTGCCTTAAAGAAGAAGTAGCTGGATACCTATTAGAAGAAATTAACTTGCCTGTTTGGATAACTGTCACAAAGTGGGAACACCCCAACCAGCCACAGTGCTGGTCTCTCACCTGTTTCTGGGCACACCACCTGCCTACCATGCCTTGTTGTTAAATAATTATGGTTTATTTAGGTGGGAGGCTACCCTTTGAATGCCCTGTTCTCCTGGGCCTATGTATGCAGCTCCAACCACCCCTGTACTGCATCCCAAGCCTCGCAGATGACATGCTGTTCAGTCGCTGGCTTAAGGCCAGGCCCAGCTACACACAGTTGTGTCCCTCTCACACTGCCATTACAGGCCACATTCATACCACCCCTCTCTCACCAGGGCCTCTTACACTCCACCAGCTCTTACTCAGGCTCTTGCATACCACCCCCTTGGGCCATACTCATCCCATCCTACCCCATGAGATCCTCAGGCTTAACTCTCCACTCTTTGGTCAGCCCTGGTGCAGTCTCTCTGTTATCTCCCACTACCCCACTGTGCGTTGACTGAGCGATTGCTCAACTGAGGGCCTAGTTGGGTCCTGGCTCCACACCATAACATAATGCCCCTTCCTTGGGCCCCTACTCATGCCCCTCACTCTCAGGGCCTCTCCTCAGCCTCCAGCTCACCTTTGGTCTCAGGCATCCAAAGGCTTATCTGGACTTTGCAGACCCTGTTCTCAGGGTTTCACCTCACTCTCCAGGGTCCTACACCCCACTGGGGTTCAGACATCCATTTGGGCATACTGGGCCCCACCACCAACTCTCCAGGCCTTACGCCCTAATGGACTCAAGTGCCACCCTGGATGTGCCTGCCCACAACTCTCACTCTCCAGGGTCTTGCATCCCACACTGGCTCAGGTAGCGGCAGCCATGCCTGGCCCCAGTACACACTCTCTGGGGTCTTGTGCCCACTGGGTTCAGGTGCCACACGTGGGTGTGCCTGGCCCCCTACTGCCTCTGATGTCAAAAAACCCACTTGAAGGCAGGGCTGTGGTTAAGGTGCCCCTCCTTGCCTTTCACCAGGGAGGTAACTGGCCTGGCATTTCCTGGGGGGCTCTCACGCTTTTCTGGCAGGCTGCAGTTTCAGATCATGCCCAGGACCAAGAAGCCTCTTCCTTCCCCAAAGCCTCTCCCTCACCTCTAAGTTGTTGTGGGAGCAGCAGCTCCACCAGGAGATGTTCCTTCCCTGGTATCAAGCAGCAAACTACAGCCTCCAGCCCTGCTGGCCTGAATCTTAAAATGGCTGCTCATCAGAGCCGGTGCCACACCTGCCAGCTGCTTATCCCAGCTGTTAAAGTGGCAGACACCATAGGTGTTCTGCCACAATAACAACCTGTGTTAATTAGAAATTACACTATCTTTTTGTGTCCATATTAGAGAAACATAGCCACATGACTCTTATGATTTTTCTCCCATTGTTTACCTCCAGACATCAGAGAACAAAGGAGCAAAACAAATTCCATGTCAACTAGAAACTATATATAAGGATTTAAATGATATATTTCTCATATTTAAGAGACCATAAACATACCATCAATTGGTATTGAAATTAAAATAACAGACGTTCAAATGAAAATAAGGCTCAAACACATGATATAAAGTAAAAATATACTTTATTAATAAATTAATTTGACTTTAAAGTTTTCATTGTGCATTCAGGAAAAAGGAATCTATGACATTATTGTATCTTAAGAACCAGACTTTGAGAACCTGTCCTGTTTCCGCACCCAGAATTTGAAGGTGCCATTGCTGTCATAAAGGCGTTAAAAAATTAAGGTAGTATCCAGATGGTTTACAAAAGAAAAGTGGTTCTGCTGCTAAGAATATGAACCTCGGAGACACAAAGAACCAAACTAACTTATATTAACTGTGTGGCCTTCGGAAAAAAGCAGACTTCTTTGCCTTAGTTTTACATGAATTTTGTTGAGCTAATGCATGTCTTAGCAAAATACTCAGTCTTGGTTTAAGTGATAGAGAATTTACCCACTCCTTTGGTAAGAGGTTACTTAATCTCCTTTATAAAAATAAATAAATAAATTAATTAATTAATTAAATCCCTTGAAGTCCATAGTACTGAAGAAAGTAACAGCAAGTTCTATTAAAGAGAAAAAAAAGAGAGAAAGCAGGAAGGTAGTACTAATTTATATTAATAACAATTATTTCAGGCTTGAATTTGGACTATTTCAAGTCAAGAAAAGCATCCTTTGAAGTTCTGAGTGCATTAATGGCCTTTCTGCTGATGGAAATACTGGCTTTCCTGAAGACTGAAGGAGGGCCTGAGTCTGTTGGATAGAAGTCTGAGTCAAATCACTGCTAGATGGTATTCATATCTTGGGATCTAAATAATTCCTTGAGATACTAATATAGCCAAATACAAATATTATGCACATCCAAATAATGGAATATTCACATATTGCTAATGCTCAATACTTATGTGAATTAAAGATCTCCTTGCCCTTTTCTAAAAGTAGTGTGTTAATCCCATTTTCTTGGCTATGTTCCAAGTTGGGTAATTATTCTATGCTAAATTACTCTGACAATTCCATCTGGGTGTCACATTCTATTACTCTTTCAGACCTAAATAAGTGTGTGATGTTTCTATGTACTACTAAACACATCATAGGTAGGCAGGTGATAGGGAGTTCTCTGCACAATTCAGAATTCCTCTATAAAGACTAGGGGCAGAAACTACACAAATTGCTACAAGTGATTGCAAACCAGTCTAAACCTGTAATGGAACAGAAGTTCAGTGCACATAGACTGGTATAAAAACGGCAGAATCTGGTCTAAGATAGACCTGGAACAATGTAGTATCAGACTTTACTGATTTAGGTTAAATCAGTCTATTGAACTTCAGTACCAGATCCCTTCCCAAATCAAATTAGGTCACAGTCCCCCAGCGTTTCAGGATGCTTTGTGGGGACCCACAAAGCCCCCTTTGCAGGGAAGGCATTTTAGCCTCTGCCCTTGTTCATCTGCTCCAGGGGAGCCAGGCCAGCCCTGCTCCTGGGCTGCCACAGAACTGAGGCAGCAAAGCCTCTGCTCCCCAGCCTGGCTGGCAGTGGCACAGGAGGCAAGTAAGGGGTGGAGCACAGCCTCCTGCCCCAGTCAGGGCTAGACCCATGCATAGAGGCTTTCCCCCTCACTGTCTGGCTTGCTGAGGCTCTGGAGCTCCTCCCCACCTCCCCTCACTACCACGCCCTGCCTCTCAGCCTCAGGGGAGGGAGGAGCCATAGGGGATCAGAGCCGCCTACCCAGCACACCTCCTTACACCTGCAGTCTGCATATGCTTCTCTCCGAGCTGTTGCCCAGTACTACTGACAGTCCTGTGCCTATCATCAGAGGGGGTCAGGCAGCAGTGGCAGCCAGCCCCACTAGTAGTGGTGGGTTCATGCAGGGGAGGACAAGGACTGGACCCATGTAGTGGGGTGTCTGTTCCCCCACCAGTGCACCATGCACAGTGATGCTCAACAAGACCTCCATGCTCAGGTTTCATACCCCCCCAAGCCCTAGGGATCAGGGCAGCTGTGATCCCCAAGTTCTGGTGGCTTTGATGAACCTACATGCTCAAGGGATCACATCGACCATGATCCCTAGGGCTCAGGGATACATGAAACTCCCTGAACCCTGGGGATCATGGCTGCTGCAATCCCTAGGGCTCAGTGGGGAGGAGCATTCAGTGGTTATGATGCACTGGTGGAGAAGCAGATTCTCCCCACGTGTAGGCCCAACCTCACCCCCTTCCTCCCCCACCAGCCAGCCAGCACAGGTGGGGAGGTCCACTTGGCAGCTGGTTAGAGCTGGCCTCTGTTGGGGGCAAAAGGAGCCCAAGTTGGGGAGAGGGCCAAGTTGGCCAGTCAAGATAGCCCAGCTGCCAGGAAGTACTTGAGCACCCTAGGTCTGCTGGCTTCAGCCAGTGCAGGGACCCTGGTTCCCAAAGAGGGAATGTCTGTTCTATTCCTTCTGGACCTAACCTAGGGCACTTAAAGTGTGAAACCTAGAGTGCTTTCCCCTTGGGTTTTAAGTACCTGTGTACTTCGCCAAAGTCTCCAAACTGTTTGGGATTTCTGAGGGAAGAAAAGAAACTGTAAATTGGATCAAGATGCCAAATTTGGATCCCAGATTCAGGTTAGAATCTAAACTTCTAACCCAGGGGTGTTACCGTCATCCAGGCAAGGGGCTGGATGAGAGATGCAGGGCTGGTCTGAGAACAAGACTGGGCCCACTGATCAGCCCCATGTGCCAGCTCTACCCTGTATGCTATATGAAGCATATGCCAGCCCTGGCCCTAAATGCAGTGCATAGGACCAGTCCAGGATGTGTGGCTATAGACAACATGCAGAGCTATTCTGAGGCTTGTGCTGCATGTGGGGCCTGTGTCGGACTAGCCCTGTATATAGCATCTGGCCTGCAGGGTGGTCTATGGGCCTGATCTGCACTGGTCCCAGGTCTAGCACACACAGCCAGTCTGGCATGGGAGCCACATGCAGCACATGTACCAGTCCAGTCCTGTGTGCTGCATTTAGCATGTGCTGACTGCAGCCCAGCACCACATCCAGTGCAGAGAGCCAGTTTGGGGTGCATGCTACATGCAGTACCTGTGCCAGGCTGGCCCTGCGCACTGGATCTAGCAAAGATGATATCTTTGCACCCACTCCAGACCAGACCCAGATCCTGTGTGCAAGGCACACTCCAAATCAGCCCTGCTCAATGTGTAGCCTCTGCCAGATAGGCCTGGGCCAGCATGTACTTCATGCAGCAGGCAGCAATCTGGGCCAGAGGATATAGCTCCACCCCTTCTCTAGCCCCACCTAAATATGGTCAATTTTCATTTTCTTATCAGAAATCTGAACTAGAGTATCATTTTCAAAAGTACCCAAGTGCCACTTGGGAGCCTAAGTTGAATTGGAAGTTAATAGAATACGGGCTCCTAAATCACCAACATGCTTTAGGAATTTGACTCATTCATTTTGTTTAGCACCTCAATATGCTTGTTGTTAATACTAAAAATGCAGAAATTAGGATTTAACTTTGTCAAGAAAATGTTTTTAATTATCAGAATTTACCCTCTTTTGATCAGAGTTACTTTTGGTGCTCTCCTTGTAGGTAGATTTGGTATGAGGAGCCCTTTGAGATAAAAAACATTTACAGGCTCATACTCATACTTCCACCTAGCATGTAGTGCTTATTGTCAAGAAATGTCCTAAAGGAGCCACTGATTCTCTTCAGAGTTGGAACTATTTGCAGGATTTGGACCTAAAAAGGCTCATCTATATGTGCAATTAGTGCAACCCAATAAAATCTGGTGCAGTTTGCCCTGGAGTTAGTTTACAAGTACTAATTTACAGTGGAGTTAATTAGTTTACCACAGTCTAATAGGGCCACACATGTAGACATAAAGACTTTACTGTCAAGCTAATTAGGCAACTGCAGTAAATGTCTTGTGTAGACATGTCCAAAGAGTAAATAATTTAAACTGTGTTTATCTGAGATTTTAATCCCAGCACCTCTATACATGAGGACTTCCTCTTAGTTGAAAGCAGCCCCATGATGATCTGTGGTAATGACCCATGACAAACTAACTAGAGGAATTTAATCTCAAAACCTATACTAGATGCATAAACTCCACTGAAAGCAGAATGAGGGAGCCTTTCTGCATTATACAAATAGAACTGGCTGTAAAATTTATAGGAATCCAGTATTCTACTTTTAAGGCCTTCATTTGACAGCTGTTGCTGAAGATAGATGACTTTCCATCATTTCTAATGCTGTATCACTTTAGCTTCGATAATCAAAAACCTCTAACCACTCTCATTCCCAACATAGTCAAATTTCAAATGGAGGTGTGTGTGTGTGAGAGAGAGAGAAAGATGAATATGACATGACAATGATATTTTTTATAATATTTTGCCTTATAAGTAATGGAGTCTAACTGGTGTTAAGATTTTGGCTATGCTTTGTATTACTATTATGATTTAAATTTACATTACAGTGAGCTTTTACTTTACTACTAACTGTGTTGCCAGCAAGGGTAGATTAAGTAATTCTGGTGGTATAGAAAACTTAACAAGAAAAAATGCATTGGGGTTATTGTAGTCCATAGCTAGCTCCAGAGAATGGGGTTTGCTCTCACAAAAGTTATGTTGGCATTAAAGACTGTTGTGCTGTAGGATAATTTTCAATTGATTCGTTGTGCTGCTACAATATTTACCTCTAACTTCCATTTACCACAGTAGGAGTATCCTATAATTGTACATCTGAGTACTTGGCAATATCTCTATGAGGTAGGAGAATGCTAGTAAAATAGGAATGAGATGTAAGAAGCTAAATGAGTTGTCCAAAGTCACATGGGAAGGTTGGTGGAGCAGACATTTGAATCTAGATCTTCTGTATTCTAAGCTAGTGCCCTAAGCCCTAGAAAAGTTTAAGGACAAGGTCAGAACTAGGAAAAGGTGTCAGGAGACGGGGGTGGGGGGGCAGGAAACTCTTCCATGACTATCAGGTGTGGTCTTGGTTAAAGACATTTTGCACCTGAAAAGAAGTTTTTCATTTTAGGTTCACATCAGTTTGAGACCAATGGAATTCTACTGATTTTTTTCAATGAGTTCTAGGCAGGCTAATAAGTATAACATCCTGGGGGGCGGGGGGGGTTCTAAAAAGTAAATCAGAGAATCTGAGTTAAAACCTCAGCTACAGCTGCTTGATGTGAAGTTTATCAAAACTGAAAAATGTCAGAAGAGAGAGGCTGAGGTGCCCTTTCATGAATCTAAAAGAAACAGAACTCATGTCTGTAGACAAGCTTTTCAGCTGAATACTCTCTTTGGTGTCCTGAGTTCCATTTGGTTAGTTTATCACTGACATTTTAACCAATCCTTTCCAGGATCCATCTGGTGGTCCATCTGTCTTCTGCATCTAAAGTTCAGCCTGTGATGAATGACATGTAGAGACTATTAAAGAATAACAATTAGTTACAAGTTAGACATAAATGTTACATGTATAAATTTTGCTAGTGACCAGTGTTATAATAAGACAAGAAACATTTAGCAGATCGGGAGTTAAATATATTTTATATCGTTTTAACAAAAAAAGTAGGTCAGATAAAATACCGTAAGTGTCTGATTTCCCCTCCCCCCTTCCCCTCAGGTCTTTGAACAACAGCTGTTTGCTATACAATATTTCAGTTATGTAGGAGCTTTGTAGTACAGTATTCTGCACTATAAAGGTCACATTGACATGCTAACAAAAATGTTCACATTATTTACCAACCAATTATTTTTCATTCATAATAAATTAAATAGTATTATGATAATTAGTTGTAAGTGAGTCTCTCTATAGTAGGTTGTCCATTTTAAACAGTGCAGCCACCCTTACCTTTTCAATTTCAATGTGAAGGGCTTAAGAATTGCTCTGTCTCCCATCAAAGCATAGAAGAGTCCTTCCATTGACTTTTAATAGAAATTGCACTGTGCTTCCAGTCAAGTTGTCTGAAACCAGGATGAAAAATATGCTCTGCACCTGCAGACAGATGCTGGCCAGGTGCCCCTGCACAAGGAAAAGCTACAAGGAGGAAGCAAGTGGGAAGTAATCTAATTCCAATAGGTGGTCCCTTGGATGGTCACACACCCCCAGAATCATGGCCTGGGTCAGTTCAGGCTTCTGCCCATCTTGGCCACCCAACTGCTGAACAATAGTTCAGTTTGTTACCAGTTCAGTCTACGTAGCTTAAAAAAAACCCTGCAACAATGGAATCAATTTTTACCTCAGGTTTTTTGAACATCTGTACTTAGCCTAAGAGAATGCATTTGGATTCAAGGTTGTGGTGATGGGGATGCAGTTATACCCCCTTCAGCTTCGACATAGGCACAG
Source organism: Alligator mississippiensis (assembly GCF_030867095.1). NCBI lineage: Eukaryota > Metazoa > Chordata > Crocodylia > Alligatoridae > Alligator > Alligator mississippiensis. The sequence goes on along the minus strand of NC_081830.1, from coordinate 52,206,505 downwards.
TGGCTATGGACAGACATTCAAAAAGCCTGAGCTTATATTGATTTAGTGTTTGCAGGTTAGTCTAAACCTGGCTAGGCTGAGCTGGTTTACAAGTGGATAAACATTCGGCATGTGCCTGCAGTGGCTCAGACCAGAAGCTTGGTGGTGCTAGAGCAGCCCTCCCTTCCACAGGGAAGCTGAGCTGAGCTGAGCTGAGCTGAGCTGAGGTGGGGGGGGTGGGAGGGGCCATGGCCAGGTCCCAGCAGGCCCACCCCAGGGATCCCTGACAGCTGGGAACAATCTGGGCACACAAGGCTGCCTGACCCCAGAGGGGAAGTCTTCCCCCTCCTCCCTCTCCCCCACCACCGTGGGGCCAGGAGTGGGGCCCTGCTGAGGGGTTCTTCCTCCTCCCTGCCAGCACTCTGGGATAGGGAGGCTGTCTGGCCCCAGAGGGGCACTCTTCTCCCTGATTCTCCCCCATCACTGCCTGGTGGGGAGAGGGGGCTCTGTGGGCTGCTGCCCAACTGCAGAGGGAGACTCTTCCCCTCACTCCTCCCCCCTCCCAGGTCAGGGGGGCTCTGTTCCCCATCCTCCTCCTAGAGGGGCAGCAGGAGCACAGAGCCCAGCTGGGCAAGGTAGGGATGCTCCACGCTGCCTGCCTGCAGCTAGGGTTTCACAGAGGGGAAGCCCCAGGCTGGACTTTGCCGGGAAGGAGGAGCAGGGCTCCCTCCACTCTGGCAGAGTGCTTTGCAGCCAACAATAGGGGAGAGAAGGCTCCTGACTTCCCTGCCTGCTGCTGCTGCCAGGCACCAGGGGTTGCAGCCATGGGGTGAGTGTTTGAGGGTCCCTAAATCCTACCCAGTTGAGCCCTTCTAGGAGGAGGAGGGGGAAGGGGAAGTGTTCCCCCAATATGGAACAGAGCCTCCCCCTGCCCCTGCTCTGGGGCTGGACAGCATTGTATGGAGCCCCACCTCCCAGCCTCAGGGATGCGGGGGAAGAGGAGGAAGAGTCCAGATCCAGCACCTCACAAAGTCTCCCTTCCCACCCTGGGAGAAAGAGGAGGAGGAAGGGGAAGAATCCCCACCCCCTAGCATGGAACAGAGCTCCCCTCTCTACCCTGCAGGGCAACCTACCCAGCATGGCCCTGTTAAGGTGATGGAGGCAGGGAGAAGGGTTAATTCCTCCCTCTTCTCTCCCATGCAGCCATGGTCTACCAGTTCTAGAGGCCACCACTACAGCTCCCCAGCAGACAGCCTGACCCCGGCTGCAGAGGGGAAGGAAGGCAGAATTAACCCGCTCCCTGCCCACTTTGCCTTAAGGGAGCCATGCTGGCGGATGTCTCCGCTAGCCCTGGTACCTGCTCAGCTAATGAGCAGAGGGAAGGGGCCAGCCCTGTGACTGGAGCAGAGAGCCCCATTCAGCCCAGAGAGCATGCTGGGATGCTGAGGGTCTCTGCTTTATCTTAAAGCAGCAAGTAGTCTGGGACAAACATTGCATAAACTGGGTTGAGCCAAATCAGTTAACTGTCATACTACATTCAATCAGGTTTATCTCAAACCAGTTTCAGCCATTTTCAAACTGGTTTATGTGCACTGAATGTCTGCTCTGTTACAGATTTAAACCAGTTTCTGATCACAAACTGGTTTATGTGTAGTGTCTGTCCCTAGCCAGTAAGCCCATCTTAGCTCACTAGAGCTGTAGGGGATATAGCTGTAGCCATGCAATGAGCTCAGCACAGCTATGCATGTGCTAGACAGCTGAAGAGCTGTGATGTGCTATACATCACTTGCCATAATCCTGGATCCACCCGTGGACCACTACAATGAGATCTCTCTTTCCATGATTAAATTACTAGCACAACCTTTCTTCCCTAGCCCTTCTCCTCACTGTTATTGTTACACTTCCTATTCTGCTTGGAGGGAGTACTGTTACAGTGAGTGCATCATTCATTATTCATCTATCCTTGCCACTTACTAAATTTGTCTGTATGTATCCTTCTAAAATGTTTTCTTCCTGGTCATCAGCAGTCCCTCGAAGTCAAGGGTGGCTTCTGTCAGGCTTGATGGGTCTTCAAATGACTAAGGAGCCTGATTCTGGATGCACAGGTTCTTCAGCAATGGGGGCATGTTGTTGTGTGGGAGAGTGGGATTTGCCACTCCAGGTTGGTCTCCTACTCCTTCCTATGCCACCACTGTTCTGCCTTGGTATAGAGTTGTTGGGCCTTGAAGTGGCACGAACCTTGGTGGACCACATGGCGCCACACTGAATGGGTAGCAGTTTGCTCCTCCTAGCCATTGGTGTCAATGCCTCCATGCTTGAGGGTAACCTTGAACATGTCTTTGTACTGTTTCCTTTGGCTGTCCTTTGAGCATTGGTCAATGGAGAGCTGGGAGAAGAGAATCTGGCAAGGGTAGCTTCCTGGTAGCTAAAGAAGGAATAGACTGTCCTAATACCTCTGAACTTCTGTCCCCAGAGAAGACAGAAGAGGATAAATGTCTCTTGAAGGTGATAATGGGAGTGGTCAAGCAAGTCACTAACCCTCTTTATGGATGAAAGAAGGGTAGCAGAAAGAGTAGCAAAGACTCTTTTTATGGCCAGCAGGGCTGTGCGAAATGGCAGCGTTCTGTTTCGACCAGTGTTTCAATGTTTTGACAGAACAGCATTCCATTTTGAATTTTGTTTAAATTTGAAACAGCTGGTCCATTCCATTTCATTGAAACAGTTTCACCATTTCAATGCTGTTTCAATGTTTTGCCCATAGGCTATAATGGGGAAAGCTCAAAAACAGCCTATAAACTTAGTAATTTATGGCTTGATTTGGATGAAACTTGCCAGAATGGTAACCCCTGCTGAGGCTACAAAGCCTGCCAAGTTTCATAGATAGGCACAGGGAGTTCAGGAAAACTGAACCCCAAAGTCTTGAAAGCAAAACTCATACCACGTGTATGTGTTAAACCTCAGTGGGGTCAAAACTGTAGGCATGCTAGCCCCTGCTGAGGTCACAAAGCCTGCCAAGTTTCAAGGAGATAGGTGCAGGGGTTTGGGTAAAACTGTACCTCAAGCTGCGGACAAGCAAAACTTGTGACATGGGTGACAGTGTGTGTGTTAAGGCGCAGCAGGGTGAAAGCTGCAGGCCTGCTAGCCCCTGCTGCGGCCATGAAGCCTGCCAGCTGTCAAGGAGATAGGGGCAGGGGTTCTGGGGCCCTGCACCTCTAGTTGCTGACAGGCAAACCTCATGCCATAGGTGCTTGTGGGACTGTGTCTGTCTTGGGGCAGGGGGGGGGGGGGTGAAAACTGCAGGCCTTCTAAGCACTGCTGGAACCACAAAGAGCCTTAGGGAAAATGGTATTCTGAATTTGAAATCCCTCTTGCTAGCAAGTAGGGAATCCTTTAGAAGATCAGTGCTGCTGCTAGCCCTATTTGTCTGATGCTGAGCTGCTGGAACACAGACAGCTCACTAGCTGACACCAAAGCAGAAACTAAGCAGGGCAGTTTAAACAACACTGCCTTTTATGCAGTTTTTCCATCCTTCCTCCCAGAGCCCTGGGGTTGGAAGGGACCCCAGGGAAGAATGCCAGTCACTGGCCAGCAACACAGTCAATAATGAAAGCACTCCTTTCCCCCTACCCCCTTCCTCACTTTTCCCCTTCCCTCTCCTTACTTTAGTGTCTCTTTCCCTGCAGGCATTGAAGGCAATTGAAGGCATTAAAGGCAAGCCCAGCTTTAGCTTCAAAAGTTGAAATGTTTCGATTTGCCTCATTTTGTTTCAACAATATCTGTTTCGTTTCCATTTTCATGTTTCAATCTTGAAACAAGTTGAAACAACATCAAAACAAAACTGGCAGCGAAATTTCACACAACCCTAATAGCCAGCACAAAAATATTAAGACTCTTCACATAACATTTTCAGTGCTATTTGCTCAGTTCTGACTAGCACTGCATTAATACCTTTATCAGCAAGCAGTATGAAAAAAGGAGGTGGAACAGTCAAGGGGAAAAAGTTTCAAATACCACAAGTTTTATTTTGGTTAATAAAGAACGAGGACTGAGAGGAAATACTAAGCAATGCCAAGTTAATGAAAGACAGGATAGCAAATGAAATTCAGTATTGACATGTGCACATATGAAGAAATAATCATTTTCTACATGTAATATAAGGCTACAAATGCACCTATTGGCTGCAGGAAAACATTTAATATTTATAATAAGTATACCTGGACTACTTGTGATAATAAGCACTATGTCTGCAAAATATGCGATTAATAGTAAGAAACTCAGGACAGAAATAGCTTGTGAGAGAATTTTCCTATGCCAAGTCAGGTGGATACAATATACTTCACTTTCTGTCATACAGTATCACAGGGAATGAAGTCTCAACAATCTTCATCCCCCATCATGGCTACATTGCACTGTGCATGAAGCAATCCCCTTCTGAATCTGCCTGTGAGTGTTTTTAAATTTTGTTAAATACTCTTGGATTATCCAAGTGAAAGACACTATTAGAAGAATGTGACAATTTATAATTTGCAGATTTGAAGCAAAAAAACTTAAAAGCCTCTAATTTTTCAGTATTATTATCGCTTTAATTTATTATGTTACTAAATTAAATGATTAAAATTGCCTGGTGTTATTAAAATTATGTCGTTTGGGTAAATCAGATACCAATTTGTTAGAGTTAAGATAATTCCAAAAATAACTATAAAGATCCTCAGACTTAAATATGTACAAATTTTAGGGCTGTATAAGTAGAGGAAATGCATTTTACTCGTTTATTCAATTTCTACAGCTGATGGTTAACATAACATTTGTTTTCTTTTTGTCATTGATTTTTTTTAACAACCTAATCTAAAGAACCTAAATGTTGCACTTAATTTATTTTTCTGCTTGAACAATGAATGCTGATTTGTCTGGAGGCCATAATTTCACTGTACTCTGTACTATCAGCTAGCACTCCTGTCTCTTCTGTAGTAAACAGAATATAACCATAAAGCAAATATATTGTAGGATTAAGAAAGATTACTATCTTTACAATAAAACTTTAAAAGTATCAAAATAACAGAAATACACACTAGTTAATAAGAAAAACATGCTCAAATCCTACATGTATCATTAAAAGAACTGAAAATATACATATGAAAAGAGGTCCCCATCTTGGGGTAGGTTATTTGCAATGTGAATTGAACATAAGACCATTGGATTGAAAAGCATAAGTTTCAATCACATGAGCTACAAGAGCTGCCTCTGGGCATGTCTGGATGGTAGTAAGAAGCATGACTTTAGTACATGTGGACATATGCTGACTAACTGTAGTTTAGCTAGCTTGAGTACCAATAACAGTGAAACTGGGGAGGGAGTTTTATGGGCTTCAGTAACTTAACACCCAGTGTTCCAGGGAAATTTGTGCAGCCAGCATAGAAGCCTATATTGCTCCAGAAATACTATTGTCAGTCTCTGACCTAGCTCAGGCAGGCCCACACACGATGGCATCATATGTCTATACTGCAGCTGCGACATGGTTTCTATTAGCCAGGTCTGTAACAGACTCATTAACAGGCTTCCCCAGAAAATGCAGATGGAGCAGTCTCCATCTCTCGCAATTAGCAAAGCTGCTGAAGTTGGCCTGGACTTCAACTGTGGGTTAAGCTGAAGGGTCTCCAGTGTAAGTAGTCAGCAGGGTTGAGGAAGGAGGTGCTACAGTTATTTAAATGAGGTTTCCACTGAGGAAAGTGTTTCTTCTGGATAAAAATGTTTCATGATGGGGATTATGCTTAAACATTATAATATTAAAACTTCACCAAGATCAACATGTTCATGTGAAATATTTTTATTTTTGTGAATTTGTGTTTTTGGTGAGAATTTCAATGGAACATTTTTTTCCAACCAAGCTCTAAGCATTTCTTGTAAAAACTTCAAAAAATGATGTCCAGACAGACTATTTTTCAGCATGCAGGTGGATGACAGATTTTAGCTCCTATTGATCTGGATAGATTTGAACTGACAAAACAGAGGTGATATGCTCAGTAGCACAAGAGTGTTCAAAGCACTTGCTTTCTCCAGCCAATGACATTCTTGGAGAGGAAATACTTAATTCCTTTTTTGATTCTTAATCACTCCTGTTCCAGCATGATGTACCTCCCTGATTGTATTGCCTCCTCCAGGCTCTGAGGATTCTGGGGTTTGTTTTTCCTAATGTCTCCAAATGTAATTCCATGACAGATTAATTAAAATAGCCCTTGACACATTGTATATGTGAATCTTGTACACACACAAAGGAGATCTTACATGCATTCTGTTACCTGTTTGTGGTTTTAATAGATTTTACCCAAAAACAGAATTTTTTTCAAAAATCCCAATCTTCACTGTCACAGTTCTGACTGTCTGTACTCTCTGTAGTTATTTCATTCTGCAATCAGAAAGAAACCGTGACTAGCCCCATGATTGTAGTGAGAGACTCAGATGACAAACAGCAATGAAAGCTCAAATATAAATTGACAGTACCTGTTTTATTAAAGGTCTCCATGGACTATGGATACACAGTAGACCTGTGCGAAGGGGCTAATATTCACTTCAGATTTAGATTTGGCCGATTCCAGGGACAGTGATTTGATTCAGTGATTCAAATCACTGTCCCAAAATGATTCGGCCAAATCTGATTTAGAGATTCGACTGCTACCAAATCGGCCAACTGTCTGAATCAAACAGGCCCCACCCCCAACCTGCTTTCCCATCCCTGTCAATGGCTGCCCCATCTAGCCCCAGGGTCCCAGCTCTTTAAAAAAAAAAAAGCCCTGCACTTACTGGATGCTGCCAGGCAGGGGAGCAATCCCTGCTGCACCCCACTGCCCCACGCTGCATGGAGGGGCTCTGCCACAAGCCCCCAGAAGCTCTGATGGCCACTGCAGCAGCCAGTGAGTACAGGGTTTTTTTTCTTTCCCCCCCCCCCCAAGAGCCAGGACGCTGGGGCCAGGCAGGGCAGGCATTGACAGGGCTGGGAGAGTGGGCGGGGGATGGGGACTTGTGGCAGAGCCCCCCTCATGCAGTGCAGGGCAGTGGGGGCAGCAGGGATCACCCCCCATCCCCCCCGCCTGGCAGCAGCTGGTGAATGTGGGGCTTTTTTTTTTTTATTTAAGATCCAGGATGCTGAGGCCAGGCAGGGCAGCCATTGATGGGGCTGGGAAAGCAGGCAGGGGTCGGGGGGTCACTCAGGGGGCTGGGGGAGCAGGCAGGGGATGGGGCCTGGTGAGGGTCTCCCCATGGTCCCCTCTCCCCATCCCTCCCTCACCCTCTACTTACCAGCATGGAGCCCAGGTCCAGCTCAATGTGGCGGTGAGCGGGGCCTGCCCAAATTGCCGAATCTCTAAATCTTTCTCTAAATCAATTTGGAGGCTTCAAATTGATTCAGACCTTTTTATCGGTCTCCCGATTCGATTTGGATTTCAAGATTCAGCTGCTAAATTGAGCTGAATCTCCTTCAGATCGAATCAGCACCTGAAGCTTCACACAGCCCTAATACACAGTACCCTAGCAAGGTTATTCTCCAGTATGCCCTACCCACCCACTGCCACTTCGATGCTCCAAACCTGTGAGACTGCTCTGGAGTGTACCTCTCTGGCTCCTTTTGTACTCGGTGTTTGGTATGCTTCAGAGCAGCTGCTATGGATGACCTCAGATCCTTGTAATTGTTATACCTCTGGTTGTGGAGTGTACTTATGGGACCAGGTAAGTGGGTGTGCTCAGAATTGTCCCAGCTGAGGAATGCTGCCAATGTGATCTAGCCATACCCAAAGGAATCTCCCAATCTGATTGGTGGAATCCCTTTAAACTATGGATATTTTTATGCCAGTATATGTTCAAATATTTCCAAAATAGAAAGGCCCTGAGGATACGGAAGAATTCCTTGTTTGGAAGCTTTTTATCTGATATCATTTTATTGTACCACTTAGCGAATATTAAAATGCTTGAGAGAGATTTTTCTGGATCAGTTTTGACAGTACATCCAAACAATCACTTAAAGGAACAATATTAAATAAATAGCATGGTGTAGGGTCATTTTTCCAGCTTGGCTCTCTCCATATCTCCTCTTTAATCACATCAAAAGGCCTCCAGTGTAACTTGCTTTATAGTAATTCAAACAGTAAGCTTCAGAAGGGAGAGGTGAATAGGAACCTCAGACATGTTATTATTGATCTGGATAGACTTGAACTGACAAAACAGAGGTGGAATGCTCTGTAGCCCCAGAGCCTTCAAACCACATGCTATTCTCCAGTCAGTGATCTTATTGGACAGGAAATACTTAATTCCTTTTTGATTCTTAAATCGCTCTTGTTCCAGTGTAATGTACCTTTCTATATTGCCACTACATCTGGTAGAGCTAGCTGAAAGCAATGCAAAATGATTTATAGATAAAGCTGCCAGGTCACAATATTTGTTCTTTGTGAGTAGGAACCTTCCTAAATTGCAGCAGGAGTTCACAGCACAGTGGCATCTTTAATCTCACTCTTTTCTCTAGGTCTGTCCCCCACCCCACCGCTGAGTGCCTAAGAGGCAAAAACCATGGCAGTAATTGTTTTTCAGGGGGGAGAGGGCAAATGGCAAAAAGAGCAAAATTAAAGGCGCTGCTGAGCCACGAACTTCCACAGCGATTTAGGTAGGTCCCTATTTATGAGTGTTCCAGATATTTGAAAATGCCACCAAATCCCCAATACTCCATGAACTAGATTAAACAAGAAAAGAAACATCTCAAATATTTACCCTGTGCTTCTACAGGTCAGGGTTTCCTTAACTGTCTCTGGAAGAGGCTTCAGGACCTTCCCCCAAAACCTATGGATATGGTATTGTCAGCTGGAAGCCACAACCACCTAGAGAGAAATGCTGTACTTCCACTGTAGCTTAGGCCCCTGTCCTTGTTCTAGCCCCAACAGTAAAACTTCACTGCAACTCTTCAGTACAATAGACTTTTTGCATGTTTATATGGTGCCTATCAAAATGTAAACCTGGCTCCTTGTTGCTAGCTTAATATATATCAAAAGCTTATAACTAATAACTAGTGCTGTCAAACAATTAAAATATTTGATTGCAATTAGTTACGTGATTAAAAAAATAGTTGCAATTAATCACTATTTTAATCACACAGCTAAAAATTCAAAATTATGCAGGTACTTGGTATGGTTGGGGTGGGTATGGAGTATGTGTGGGGGAAATTTGTGAAGATATGGGGGCTGTGGGTGTGGGGGGGGGTTTGGAGCCCAAGGAGGGGGGTTCCTTGCACACCCTGGCAGGATGTGGGGTCCTATGGGTCAGTAGTGAGGGACAGCAGCAGAGCTGAGGGGGGATGTGGCTTGGGAGTGAGGGGCAGCCAGACACACTCACCACCCAGAAGGTAAGTTTGTGGAGGGGAGGGGCAGGTGGAAAGGGAAGGGGGGCAGATCAAGGCCCCCACAGTGAGGGAGAGAGTGGGGCAGAGTTAGGTGTGGGGCTGGAGTGAATGGGGCTCTGGAGCCAGGGTGGGTCATAGGATGAAGCTGCGTGAGGCTCACCAAGGGGCATGGGAGGGGCGGGGGTGCAGCTCCCTGCCACTGCACACACCCCTGTGGGAGGCATGGGGGCATGTGCCCCTGGATTTGTGTGTGGGGCAGAGGCAGGCTGCCTGATGCAGGCAGGGGCTATGCACCCTGCTGCCTTTGCCCTAGGGGCCACAGTACCCCATGTTGTCCCTCCCGTGGCCAGGCGGGCAGAAGATGCATGGCACGGCCAGCACACTGCTCCTGGGGCAAAGGCAGGAGGGCACAGATCCCCAGCCCACAGCAGGCAGCCCGCCTCTGCCATACACACAAATTGGGGGGCATGTGCCCCCCGTTCCCTCAGGGGTGCATGCAGTGGCAGGGAGCTGCACCCCCCTGCCCCAGACAAGCCTTCTACAGCCCTGTCCCACAACCTGCCCTGGTCCCAGGGCCCCATTCACCCCAGCCCTGCCCCACTCCCTCCCTCACCATGGGGACCTCAATCTTCACCCCCCACTCCTCTTCCCTCTCCCCCCACCCCTCCCCCTCTACAGACTTATCAGTACAGCACTGCTCTGCATGCAGCATGCAGGCTGTGGCTGCTCGTGTGTCTGTGCATGTGTCCCCCCACCCCCCTGCACCTTCCTACTGCAGCCACCCAGAGCTCTTACCCAGGCTGCACTGTGGTCCTCTGTGCTGCCACCACTGCCCTGCTGGGTGGTCCGGAGGCAGTGGAGCGGAGCCCGGGCACAGGCTTCAAAACCAGATGCACGATTAATGCTGAATAAAAGAGATTGTAGTGTATTTATTAGGATCACAGTTGGAAATTCATTCAGGGTAAACTCATTCATTGCAAAGGCTAACTATAACTGAACTCAGGTTGTCACAAGAGTGTGATGATATTGAGAATTTCCTCATAAGTTAATTTAAAAATAGAGAGCAAATGAGAAAGAGCACTTGCAGTATAAATCACATAGGAAAATATTTTAAGTGTATACTCAAAAAGCTAAAATGCCAGCTTTGTAGAGGTAGCCTTTAAATTTATGTAGAGAAATATATATTGCAGATACTTCAGAACTGTATTTTATGACAGAAGAATCCTTAAAGGAAGTGGTCCCTGAAACAGAATTTCCTGTAAAAGTTGCATGTTTGTGGGTGTTTGTATCAAACCTATCGTATTATCTTCTGTCCCCTCCCTTGTGGAATAGCTAGGAAACAAGCCTCTCTTCCAACAGGAAGACTGTAGGGATAGAAGCATCCAGGGAACAAGCCATTCAATAAATCCTTCTGACTTGTCACCTGGGATGATGGTAAGGCTGGTCAGAACCTGGACCTCCTGTTCTGTGCAACATCCCAAAGTTTTCAGAAATAAAACATAATTTGTTTTGCATTGAATGAAAACTTATTGGTCTACTAGTGTGAGATGTCAGACTAGTAGACTGTGGAAAGGGAAGACTAAAACTTTATTGTTAAAACTAGAAATGGTATTCCATTTCATTTAAACCTTATTAGTCTGAGCTCTGACTACTTCCCTGATGGACAAGCTGAGAAGTCAGGAGCCAATGAAACCCAGCAGCCATGCCTCTAGCAATGTCATTCAGGATCCTGGCTCTGAACTAGCCTGTCAGGTAAGGGTGCTGGACGAAAATCCAATAGTTGGATTTCCTGTGGCAAGTGGATAAGGAGGAGATGCCTTTCAAAAATTAAAAGCAGAGAGTGCAAATAACCAGGTCTCTATTTCTAATTCAGTATTACCTGTCAATGTGGTTTAATTATTCCTTTTTTTTCACTGATTTGCATTTTTAAAATTGGAAGGTCTCTGGAGGTGAGATTTGTCTTTTAATCTATGCACCTAATACAGTGGGGCTCTGATCCTGACTGGACACTAATAGAATGCATCTGCTTCAATCATTCTTCATATCCAGACACTCCCCAGCTTGAACCCAAACTCAGACCCTGAATCCAAGGACCCATTTATGATCCTAGTGGAGGTTTGAGTTTCAGATGCAAACACTCTGATTTGCTACTGTGGCAAGTATATGCAAGGCCAAGGATTATTGATACGTGTGTAATTTAAATGGAAATCGATTTTCACTGAAAAACTAAGTTAAGATTCCTAGTGACATAGTTGTAATACTAATGCATCACATATAATAACCAGTGCTCCTGCCAGATTACAAAGGTAACTATACTATTGCCATCTCTTACTTCAGCCACATTTTAAAAGGGAACACTGTTTTGATGATGCAGCTGTCTAAATAGTGCACATGTTCACAATCTTCCATACACCTTGAGGCTGAAAACTGATGTAAAATCTAAATCTTCTCTACCACACTTTAATTTATGGCTATAGCGTGCACATCTGCTGCACGTACATCATATTTTTTACCAGTATTAACCTGAGAATTTTTTAAATTCTATCAATGCAGAAATGTCAATAAAACCTTCAGCTAGCAATAAACAATAAGCGTGAAGCCCAAGAATTACTGACCATGCAAAATATCTACTAAAAGCATGTGGTGTTATATGGTTAAATCCTTGTGTACTAAATAATTAAAATAATTCACTTGCCTGCAAAGGTCCAATAGATATCCGATTACTGCAAGCTATACTGTCAAATCCTACAGGACTTTTGGCTTCTACATCTCCATTTAGGAAAATATATTACAACATATGCATAAAATTTCACTTGATATGAAATGCGTATGATTACTATAGGGTTCATACTTTTGTGGGTATGAAAGTAAAGCAAATTTCACCCACTAAGTACTTATCAAGCATTTCCGATGCCACCTACTTGAAATTCATTGTTTATAGTCATTTAGAAATAGTAACATAACAATTTTTGCATGGTTTTTTTTTATGCACAAATCTTTCCGTGTTATTTAATGCAAAACAAAAATGAAAGTCTCTCTCTGAAAGACCACAATGACTTATGTTTCCTTTGATAGCCTGCAAAGAGGTTTGATGGAAGATCATCTAGAAATTTCTAGATATTATATACAGAAAACAATTATGACAGCTTCATCCCTGAAAAAGTGATGCATGAAATCCTGGACCCACAGAAGTCAGTGCCAGTTTGGGCATTTATGTCAGTGGAAGAATAATTCAGTTGAACATATATTCGCTAAAATTTATGTCTTTCATGTGATCACAAAAAGTTACATTTTGGTAGAAATTAGGACAGTGCAAGGGTGCTAGACTGATTCCATTCAGTTGTGAAGGATGCAATTCATATAGGGAATCAGGAAATATCTGATCAAGAGAAAGCGTTCCAAGTGAGGATTAAGGTTCATTTTTAACAAAATGGTAACTGACAAGTTACAGCAACATTAAATGAAGCCATGAAAAGATGCTACAGACTGTAATTTTATGTTTTTAGGGGGAAATTAAGCTGACATAAACAACCCAAGTTTCTCCAACAACAAAAACAGTCTTTGGTGTTTTGGTTCATATCCTGTTTTTATGAATAGGTACTTTCAACTGAAAAAATATAACTGAATTTAGTGTTGTAGAATTGCAGTACTCTACATTTACATAATAAAAGGTCATCAGCTTTTGATTTAATTTGAATTGAGAAAGGTAATGTGATATACCTAATAATTTGGTATAGCATAAAAATAAAATGCTACACATTTTTCCTGTAAATATCATTTATAAACTGGGGACGGTTTTCAGCCAAAAAGTTCAATAGAAGTATATTATTATTTGAACTAATTGGCTAAAAAATATTGAGTGCTTAAAAAAACCCCATACATTTAAACTCTCCAGAATTAAATATCCAGCCATTCTTTTTTTGTTTGTTTCCTTTTAATAGATGAACATGATAGTGTCCTTCTCATTGTTGACAATATTTGCTGGGATATGGGTCAAACCAAATGTTAAACTGAATTAAATCAAAGAGGACACTGGTTGGTATAAAGAAGATTTTGCAGGCTTCGGTGACCTCGCGTGTTGTGTGGAAATCAACAGAGCACTGGTTGCCTGGTGCAGCTGTGGTTGCTATGGGGATGGAATCATACGAGTATTCCATCTGCCGAAAAAGGGACAGCTTGGAAACCCCCTTGCAGGTTTGAAATAGGAATGAAGTAAACAAATGACTCATCTGATTATGAAGGCAAATTTGAAAGAGCAGTTTTTTAGATAGTTTCAGTGACGTTAATAATGCACGGCTTTGTCTTCAAAATGAAAATCCACTCATTTTTATTTTGAATGGAGTGAAAATAATGTATGTACCAGTCAGCAATTTAGATAAAAGCAGAAATACAGTGTGAATGTTCACGTCTGACCTCAGTTGTACACCTAGATACAGCTTACAGGAATTCATATTTTCTATCCAATTTGGATTCATTTGTATTTGAGTTTAAAAGAATAATAGGCTGAAAGCATAAATGGTGCTGAAAGCAAATAAATCTAAGTCCAAGTGTGAATAACAGGTTTCTTTAGTACAAAAACAAAATCCCTGTTTAGTTTATATATATTTATACTGTAGATTTAAGTTTTCTGTCTTATTAACATTGGCAAATCTGTGTGGAACATCAGTAATTAGACATCTTTAACATTCATATTAAATGTTAACCCAGAAGCATTTGTAAGAGCTCATGTCATGGAACAGTTTAAAAGGCATAAAACACATAAATATACTAGTGCTGGTATTGTAGAAGTCTGGGAGACTGATCCTGCAAAAATGTCTTGAATGGTAGAAACTACAAAAGACTTCTTTTTTTTTTAATTCGTGCAGGTTGACACAATTGACTTGCTTGTATACAAGAGAGAAATCCTGGGGACTGCATTTATGGCTTCTAGCATGGCTGTAGGATCTTATTAGGTTCTGTGGAACATAGCAAAGGCCACCGGTTCATCTTAGATGGATACCACATTTTGCACTCCCTTTCTTTGTGAATATGTTGTATTCTTTGTTTATACAAAAAAAAAAAATGTTAGGATGAAAGATTGGTGGCCTGTGATCTCCAATAAAAGATATGATACTGTCAGAATTTTGATGGAAATTGATGTCACTTGCCAATAGCACTAGCTCACTGATACAACAGTGAAAGGCATTTTAGAACTATCTGAAAAGACAGAGAGATCAAAGAGCATGACCTGACTTAGCTCTAGCTCAGAACACAAAATCGCAAACTAACCATACATCCTTCACCGGGGAGCTCTGAGCTAAGAGTATCAATCTGTAGTTGACAAATATGTGTCATGAAAAGAAACTAAGCAAAATGTTAGTGCATGTAAAGGAAATAACACAGCCCCTTCCTACTTGCTCGTGAGAGAGTAGAAGATTTCCGTAACTCATGAGGAGAGGACAATTGATACAATTGCCTAGATATGGTGGTCATCATGGCCCTACTGAGTTCCTAAGGAACATAATTATGAAAGGGAACTCCTGGGTCATTAGTCCTAGGCCCCTGCTATCAATGGGCATTTATACAGCTGCTCTGGGAGGCATGGGGGATGCTTTAATTAGCGCAGCTCCAAGAGCCACATACCAGCAGACTCAATGAATCGAGTCCGTTCCAACACACTGGAATTCCAGTGCATTGGAGCCAGTTCCCTGCATATAGGAGCCCAATGGCAACTGTGTCAGACAATCCCTCTCAAGATCTGATGAAACTCAATCTTAAAATGATTTCATATTTAGTCTCACTACTCATATTCTTCTGATTGCTTGGAACTTCCTTCTAATTTCCATCCTAAATGTATAAATGGACTCTTTATAACCATTTCTACTTGTTCTAATGTTGTTGTTTAGCTTAATTCTGGACCTCCCTTATATTTACCCTACCTGCTGTATTTTTAGACAGCAAACATTCCCCAACCAAACTTGTGCTTTTTGCTAAGCCAAACGGCTAGGTACAGACAATCAAAAAGCCCGGGCCTGAATCAATTCAGTTTTTGCAGGTTAGTTTAAACTGCAGAGATTAAATTGAAACAGAAGTGAACAGACATTTACGTTTGATTCAGGAAATGCAGCCACTTGCCTGCAGTGGCTCAGGGCAGAACCCAGGAGGGGGAGGGGGGGGCATGCACTAGAGCAGAGCTCTTTGGCTGTGTGTTCACTTCCTCTTCCTGCTTCACCTGAGGTCCCTGGGACTTGCAGTGTAGAACCACAGAAGCAGGACTCTACAGGGTTGCTCATCACTTCCTTTTCCTGCTTCCAGGTACTTCCGGGATGTGTAGTCCACAGTTGCAGCCAGCAGTAAGTTTGATCTGGGGAAGGGATTTTTAACCCTCCTTTGTGGCCCCAGCCAGGGTTTGCGGGGGGGAGGCAGTCCCTCCTCCTGTAGACTTGGCTGCATCCTCTTCCACAGTATTCCACCCCCTTCTCAGCCAGCCCTCGCTGCTCCAGCTAGAGAACAGAGGGGTGGGGCTAGCCCTGCTCTCTGGAGCAAACATCACAGCACAGCGCAGCCCACCCCAGGGCTGGAAAGCAAGGTGGGATGCTGGAGGACTGTGATTTAACTTGAACCAGGGAGGGGTTTGGGACAGAAGTTTCATAAACCAGTTTGACCCAAGTCAGTTAAGTCTGATACTACATTCAACTAGGTTTATCTTAAACCAGTTTCAGCCATTTTGAAACTGGTTTATGTATACTGAGCTTCTGTTCTATTACAGGTTTAAGCCTGTTTCTGATCACTTAAACCAGTTTATGTGTAACTTCGGTTCCTAGCCAAGAAGTCAGACTCTCTTAAAGTAAGTTTATACCATAAGTAAAGGTGACCTAGAGGGTTTTGCCCTCACTTACCCTAACCTACACAGGCAGCCCCCCCCCCCCCCCCCGGTCTATGTGGCTCTGCTGCTCTGCACGCATGAAGCACAGAAGGAGAGAAAGTAGTAGCTAGACTGATTCCTAGAAGCAATCCACTGGAGAGGAACATTTTTTTTTACCACTGGAGAAGAACAGGAAACACAAATGGTACCTTTCTAGGAATCACTTCTATGACTTGTCTCTCCTTCTGTGCTTTTTAAGGGCAGTAAAGACCAGAACTGGGGTGCATAATGATACTGGCAGACATGTTCTTCCAACTTGCTTAGCTTGTGACAAACAACTGCCATGGCCAAGGCAAGGAGGTTTAAGATAGATGGTTGGCTGTGTAAAACATAGGCCTGTATATAGGCCTAAATAGTGATATATCCTAGGTTTCTTCTGAGGAGGTAGCCTGTCCATTTCCTGATCATTCCAGTGACCAGTCTCTACACCAGAACTGTACACACTATTCCAGATGAAGTCTCACTATTGCTGCATATACTGGCATAAATGCTTCCTCATTTCTATCAGAAATCTCTTCCCTAATCCATTCCATGACTGAATTTACTTTTTTAACAGCTGTATCACATTAGTGACTCATAGTCATCCTGTGATCAGCTCATACACTCGGGTCATTTTCCTCTTCTCTCATGTCCAACTGATAAATTCTCATTAGTCCCTATTTGCATGACCTTATATTTTGTACTATTGAATTTCATTTCATTTCTATTAGTCCAGTCCACACAGTCATCCAGTTCTTACTATATGATACCTAGTCCTCTTCCATATTGAAGATGCTTCAAGATGTTTTGCCCCTTACCATCTCCCCTTTAGGTAGTTGCTTACCCACCCCACAATATTCATACCTTGTCTTCTGTAGGTGAACTAATATATTCTTATGTGGTACTCTATCAAATGCTTTACTGAGGGGCCAGATATATTAGATCCATTGCATTTTTTTTGTCTTGAAAATCAGATAACTTATTAATGATAGATATAGATGTCCGGTTAATCTCATATGTTGAATCTTATCTTTAATTCTTTTTTGTTTCCAAGCTTGTATATTATTGAGGCCAAGCTAAATGGCCTCTTGTTGTGTTGATCAAATTTGCTACTACCCAGTCATAGAACAACATCTCTGTCTGTTATTAAAATCCTTGTATTTTGGAGTTGTTATATTCCCTTCTTTCAGAATTCTGTGATGGAAAATCTGACTTGAGCACAGTAAGGTCTTCAAATATTTTTCTTTCCACCTCAGCTGTGGCAGTTTCCATTTCCATGCCAATGTTCCCATTACTGAGATAAGTGGGGAAGTGGGGGATCTGGAGGAAGCATAAGTAGGAGAGGGAAGCAGGGGAGGCCTCATTCTTCCTGATAAAGTAGGGTAATTGGCTAGACACCTCAGGTGCCTGTACATGAATGCACGGAACCTGCAAAAAAAGCAGGAAGAATTGGAAGTCTTTGCACAGTCAAAGAACTATGAAGTGATTAGATTAACAGCAACTTGGTGGGATAGCTCACATGCCTGGGGCACTGTCATGGTTGGGTAGAAACTGTTCAGGAAGGACAGGCAGGGAAGAGGAAAAGAAGAAGTTGTGCTGTATGTAAAACCTCTATGATTGCTCAGAGCTTCAGTATGAAACTAGGGGTAGGCTTGTTTAAATCTGGGTTACAGTTAAAGGGGAGAGCAACAAGAATATTGTTGTGGCAGGTGTCTGCTATAGACCACCAAACCAGGAGGATGAGGTAGATGAGGCTTTCTTCAGACAACTAGCTGAAAGTTTTCAGATCACAGGCCCTGGTTCTCATGGAGGATTTCAGTCATCCTGAAATCTGCTGGGAGGGCAATACAAGAATGCACAGGCAATCCAAGAAGTTTTTGGAGAGCGTTGGAGACAACTTCCTGGTGCAAGTGTTGGAGAGACCAACTAGGGGAAGTGGTCTTCATGACCTACTGCTCACAAACAGAGAAGAATTGGTGGGGGATGTAGAAATGGATGGCAAGTTGGGCAGCAGTGACCATGAGATGATTGAGTTCAGGATCCTGAGGAAAGGAAGGATGGAGAGCAGCAGAGTAAGGACCCTGGACTTCATAAAAGCAGACTTTGATTCCCACAGGGAATTGAAGGTCTGATTGGAGAAGGAGTCCAGGAGATCAGGTTGTATTTTAAAGAAATTTTACTGAGGACACAGGAACAAGCCATCTTGCTGTGCAGGAAGAATAGCAAATGTGGCAAGTGACCAGCTTGGCTTATCAGAGAACACTTTGGTGATCTTAAACACAAAAAGGAAGCTTATAAGAAGTCCAAGCTTGGACAAACAACTTAGGAGGAGTATAAGAATATTGTTCGGGCATGCAGAGAGGAAGTCAGGAAGGCCCAAGTGCAACTGGAGTTGCAGCTAACAAGGTATGTAAAGGGTAAAAAGAAGGGTTTCTACAAATATGTTAGCATCAAAAGGAAAGTTAGGGCAGGTGTTGGGTCCCTTAATGAATAAGGGAAGCAGTCTAGTGACAAAAGGCTAAATTACTCAATGCCTTTGTTACCTCAGTCTTCCCAGGCAAGGTCAGCTCCCAGACTATTGCACTGGGCAGCACAGTTCGGTGAGAAGGTGAGCAGTCCTCAGTGGTGAAAGAACAGTTTAGGGACTAGTTAGAAAAGCTGGACATGTACAAGGCCATGGGGCCAAATGCAATGTGAGGGAGCTGAGGGAGCTGGCTGATGTGATTGTAGAGCCACTGACCATTATCTTTGAAAACTCATGGTGATTTGGGGAGGTCCCAGATGATTGAAAAAGGGCAAATATCATGCCCATCCTTTAAGACAGAGAAGAAGGAGGATCCAGGCAACTACAGACCAGTAAGCCTCGCCTCAGTCCCTGGAAAAATCATGAAGCAGGTTATCAAAGAATCTATTTCTAAGCACTTGGAGAAGAAGAAGATGATTAGAAACATGGATTCACCACGGGCAAGTCATGCCTAACCAACCTGATTGCCTTATATGATGAGATGACTGGCTCTGTGGATGAAGAGAAAGCAGTGGACATAATATACCTTGATTTTAGCAAGGCTTTTGATACTATCTCCCACAGCATTCTTGCAAGCAAGCTGAGGAAGTGTAGGTTGAAGGAATGGACTGTAAGTTAAATAGAAAGCTGGATGAATTGTCAGGCTCAACAGGTAGTTATCAATGGCTCAGCGTCTAACTGGCAACCAGTATCAAGTGGAATGTCCCAGGGGTCAGTCCTGAGGTCAGTTTTATTCAATATCTTCATTAACAATCTGGAAAATGGGATGGATTGTACACTTACCAAGTTCACAGATGACACCAAGCTGGGGTGTGTAATAGGTAGGCTGGATGGTAGGGCTAGGATTCAGAGTGACCTAGACAAATTGGAGGATTGGGACAAAAGAAATCTCATGAGGTTCAACAAAGACAAGTGCAAAGTCCTGCACTTAGGACAGAACAATCCCATGCATCAGGATAGGCTGTGGGCTAATTGGCTGGGAATCAGCTCTGCAGAAAAGGACCTGGGGGTACAGTGGATAATAAGCTGGATAGGAGTCAGCAGTGTGCCCTTGTTGCCAAGCAGCCTAACACCATACTGGGCTGCATTAGTCGGAGTGTTGTCAGCAGATCAAGGGAAGTAATTATTCTGGTTTATTCTGCACTGGTGAGGCCACATCTGGAGTCCTGTGTCCAGTTTGTGACCCCCACTATAGAAAGGATGTGAACAAATTGGACAGAGTCCAGCAGAGAGCAACAAAAATAGTTCAAAGGCTGGAGGCACATAACTTATGAGGAGAGGCTGAGAGAACTGGGCTTATTTAGCCTACAGAATACAAGAGTGAGGGGGTATTTGATAGCAGTTCTCAATTACCTGAAGGGTGGTTCCAAAGACGATGAAGCTACACTGTTTACAGTGGTGACAGGTGACAGAACAAGGAGAAATGGTCTCAAGTTGCAGCAAGAGAGGTTTAAGTTGGATATTAGGAAAAACTTTCTCACTAGGAGGGTGGTAAAGCACTGGAATGGGTTACCTAGAGACGTGATGGAATCTCTATCCTTGGAGGTCTTTAAGGCCCAGCCTGACAAAGCCCTGGCTGGAATGATCTAGTTGGGGATGGTCCTGCTTTGAGCAAGGGGTTGGACCTTAGATGACCTCCTAAGGTCCATTCCAACCCTAATTTTCTATGATTCTATGATTAAGCATCCTACCTTAATTCCCAAGTTTGACATGATTGTCTAAACTGAAAATGGAGACAATGGGCCTTTGTACACACCACAGCTTGCCCCCCTCACCCTCCGCTACCACAGAGGCAGGTAAGGATTGGGCTCGACCCTTGTGTACACACCACAGGGGGTTTACTTCACCCTAAATTGAAGTGGTGTTTTTAAAAATCCACCACTTCAATTTAGGGAGAATTAAACCATAGTAAAACCCTGTGGAGTGTACAAGCAGCCAAAGTAATCATATAGTTTCTAAGTGATAACTAAATTATCTTTAATCTTTACTTCATCATCACTTCAGAGTGCCCCCCCCCCCCCACCCACACACACACTTCTTCTTTCCTTGTTCTCTTTTTGGGCAACTAGTTGAAGAACTTTTAAATGTCCTTTTCACAGTCTGACAATGGCAAAACTACACTGTGTTGTAAGGGTGCCAGATTACACCACATATCACCATGGGGTAAGGTAAACTGGTATAACTGTATGATCCATTCTCCAGCCAGGTCAGGTATATGTTGTTGTGGGTGGATGCAAGTGACAGTGGATGATAAATGCTGGTTTGCAACAGAGGAGTATCATTGAATGCCCTGCTTTGTTGTGCTCTTTCTGGTAATAGAACAAGAGGATCTCAGCACCTGGTCAGGCCAGGATTTGACATTTGAACAAGAAAAAGAAATAATTATATAAGATTTTGTGGGCTGATGCTCACTTTAAGAGATTGAAAGAATGACAGATATATATTCTTTGTTTAGTTTATAAGGTGTATATATACCCTGCCTTCTATTATCTTTTCCATGTCCCAGCCTAAAAATTTATTCAAACTGATTAGACCAGTCATATATACATAAAGTCCAAGCATTCTTAGGGAACCCTTTTTATGACTGGAAATCTTTTTTGAGTTGCTTAGGGTGAAATTTAGCCTGGGGAGTCACTTTTTTAATTTTGGCATTTGGTCGTCACCTTTAAAAATGTCGGCCATGACTAAAGAGATGAATAAATGTCGATATCTTGGTACCCAGGAGGCTGATTTTTATTTTCTAAATTATATTAAATAGTTATTACTATAACCTACAAACTTCCTTTATCTTTTGATGAGTAGTGGACCATAGTTTGGCAGCTCTAAGCCTTTAAATTCAATGACCATCAATGTTGACCACTTTTTTGGCAATATAATAAGAGTACTTGTTTCAAATAGAAAGTTTTACCATTTATTTATTCAAAGTCACATTTAATATTATTAATAACAAAGGTAAAAAATTATTATGGAACACATTTAAGTAAAATAAAATGCTTCAACTCAAATTTGAAGTCAAGTCTGTGACATGGCATACACTGGATAATGTTAATCTAGGTATTCTTCTTTTGTATCACTGTCTTCTTCAGATGACTCTGTAACAGCTGCAAAGCTCACTTGGCTGCAAGCTGAGTGGGTGAACTGTGCTTAAGAACTCTGCAAGAAAAAAGCAACAGAAAGTTTGCGAAGGATCCAATTGCTTTACCAGACAGGAGGTTATGCTCTGCAAGCTGCATGCTTTTTATTGGAGTGTTTGTATTGTGACCAGAGCCCCCAATGCAAACTGAGAGCTCTGATTGGCTGCTACTGAACCATAAAAATCTGAGGGAAGAGAAGAAGAAATGCTAGGGAGGAGACAACTCCAGCCCAGGAGAGAGGGGGCAGAGACTCAGACCCCAGGAAGGGGAGACTGAGCTGAAACTTGCCCAGGGAGCAGGCATCAGGACAGGGGAGAGCCTGTGTCATCTCATAAGAAACTGATTCCCCACTGGGTTCAGATCTGTGCAACCAGGGACACAGATGCCAGGGAAATAGTGGGGAGGGGTTGGTAAGCAAATCCAGAAGGCTTGCTGGAGCTGAGAGAAGCTGCAGGGTCAGAGACCTGCAGCTAGAAACTCCTCTCTGAGCAGGGAGGCTCCAGCTGCAGAATCAGAGACTTGCAGAGGGATGCTCCAGCCTGTGAGTGGATGTGCTGGGATGGGGGAGACAGCCCGAAGAAGGAGTAAGCTGAGAGACCACAAACCAGCATGGGTGTATGAGGGGACACCTAATCACTAGTGTTTGTAGGAAGTGTATTTCCAGAAGGGAACAAAAGGGAGCCTCTTGCCTGCAGCAGCTGTTCCAAGCTCATTTCACTGTATTACCAGGAAGGATTAAAGGAGTCCATTTTCCCCAAAACAACAGAAGCCTTGCCTCTACCATCTAGTGGTGGACCATAGTTATAGCTGTGTTGCCATTTATTGTTATGGGAAGTAGATTGTGACCAGAAGGAAATCAACTGGGTTATGGGGGGTGGAGGGAGGGAACTGTTTGAAAGAGTTATAATAAGGTGAATTTAGTTATTTAGGTAGTTAGCACAAGTGGGACCATTCAGTGTGCTGGAATTATTCACCTGATGTTATATTTTGTGAATTTATTCTAGATTGTTAGTTTTGTTATTAACAATTGTTATTATATTTCTTTATTTATTTTTCCTATATATAAATTGGTTGTGTATAATAAAGAATAATGTGTTCCTTGTGTTCAGAGCTGATTTCTGGGTGGTGAGGGTGAGGGACACACATCTCCATGGGACCCCTCAGTCAGTAGTCTGCCTGAGGGGCTCCCAGGGCTACTGGCACCCTGAGGACCCAAAATGCAGTGCATCACGCAGCCTTAGCATGCTGGCATGGGTTACAACTCTAGAACAGTAGCTTTAATTGGATCATCTAAATGTCCATTTTCATTCTTCAAAGGCAGTTTCACTCCATTGGCAGTCTACTTTTAGTATGCGTCACAGGTTCCAACTCATCCAGCACTGACATCCACCCAAAATTTATTGGATCAAGAGTTTGTGAATGTTTTGAATTTCTCCATTCATAGACTTGCAAGTGTGCTCAGAAGCAATGCTGTTTGAAGGAGTCATAGTCCAGAGAAAGTCTTGCAGAACTCTAGTGTGCCATTTGTCACCATTTACATGCATGAGCAGTGGACAAACTATCACTCACAGAATTATTGTAAAGTATTTTGACAGTGAATAAAGCCAGTTTATCGAACTGATCTTCAGTGAGTTCTTCATTTTTTCCAAGTTGTAGTTTAATCTCCATGTACATCAAATCTTTTGATTGTAAGATTGGCTTCATTGATATCACTTTACCACAGCCAAAGAAACCTCCCACTATGTCTACTCCAGTGAATCCATAAACCCCAAGAGCAGCAAACGCTACATCACACTTTGAAATAACGAATAGCAGTGTAGTATGATGGTGCATCTCCTGGATTCTTCTTCTACATGTACATATCACATGCCTGATGTAAGAAGCAACAACCCATACATCACATCAGTATCTTTGAAATAAAAAATGCTGTTGTGGGAGTTATCTATTTGAGCTGCATGGAAAACAGCCCTTGTGCCAGCCTCACAAGGAGATTTCAATACAAAGAGTGGATTGTGTTCTTTTGGATGTTAAATCATAGCAAATGAGATCCATTGTGAAGTACAGGTCAGCATGGTGGAAGTAAGAATGCCATTCATTCAAAAGGAAGCACTGTAGTCTTACTTTGTTAGAATGCTTTGATAGAAATGAGCGCCAGGATGTTCCAGTAGGCATTTGCTGGACAGAAACAGGGTAGACATTAGGAACAAACTGGAATGACTTTGAGTGACACTGATGCTCATGCTGTTTTGTACTAGTCTTCAACAGTTCTTCGTCATAAACATCATAAATGAAGTAAAATGTCACTTCTTGTGGGTGTCAGCCAGCGACATTCTTGAAGAAACTGAGGGCATATTCAGACTGTGTCTTGTTTGGTGGGACTTTACTCTATATCTTTCCAAGATCTATTAATTCATGATAGTGTGATGGTGGTGAGATTGATTAGAGGTTCATCAATGTTACATACTTTGTTTCGACAGGTGTGTGGAATGTCCCATCTGCTGTGAAAAATGAAAGGATCGTAAAAGTAATTCAGTATTGCATGATTTCTTCTAAAGTAATGGTAGTCTCTTTTCCACCGGTTAGAAGGTCACTGACTTGTTTCATTGCAGTATGGTCAACCATTTTCCTACACTCTTGCTTGGTCTTAGTTGTAGTTGTCTTTGTTGCAAAGGACTTGATTTTCCCTGTGGTGATAGTGTCATGTATTGACTGAGTTCTAGAAGAAAGTCTTTCCAGAATGTTTTCTACCATCATATTACCCTCATCATGGGCTGTGTGAAGGGTCTTCCTTACCTCTTCTGTTGTTGGCTCTCCAGAGCAAAGGGAGAAAAGAGTTGGTTGATTCAGATCCCATAAGTCTTCCAAAGCTGTCTTCACTGCATCAACAACCTTGCAGTTCATCTCCACTCTTGACGGACCCAGTTCTGGATGACGATATGAGTTGCTTGAAATGAGCCACTTTAATTTTTCCCTTAACTGCATAATAACTGGTCTACTGAATGTCTTGTGATAGATTCTTGGTAAAACCAATCCAGCCCCTACTCCTTCTGTTCTTGGATTCCTTATTTATTGTCATTTCAATGACCTGATCATTTCAGTGACCTGGTTTGGAGACAGTTTGCTGCAAGTCTTTCCAGTCAATGAAAATTAAAACATTGTAGCCATGTGCACCTTTTTGTCTTCTCTCAGTGTTGTCATTCACCAGTAATACAAGGACAGTTATCTTGGATAGTTGACATGTCCATAAGCTGTTAACAGGGGAAGCAATCTATGGCAAGTCAATAAGTACTCTTCAGAATTCTCTCCGCTCCTCAGACAATGGTAATCTTGAAAGAGGATTTCAACATCAATGATATAAGACAGAAACTACTTGGCCATATATGATTCACAACTGAGTATTTCTTCAAACATTGAACACATCAATTCCTAAAAAGCAGTTTAACTAATGAATTCATAATGTTCATTTACTGTAGTGATATCTACCAGCTATTTCAAGCTGTCAATTACTAGAGGAGTCTTTTGGAGCTAGCTATGGATTAGGGCTGTGCGAAATTTTGCCGAGTGTTTCATTTCGAAGCCTTTTCAACACATTTTGAGCTCAAAACAGCAAAATCAAAATGAAACAAAAAGCTTCGAAACAGCTTCAAAATGAAATGAGGGCACTTGAAACATTTCAAAAGTTTCAAAACATTTTGAGTTTCAAAGCAGCCCAGTGGCAGGAGGCAGGGGAAAGCCAGGGCTGCACTCTGAGAGGCTCTGCAGCCCCATGGAGCTCAGCCTGGTGGCGGGAGGTGGAGTTCAGCCCTGGCTCTGCCCAATTCCCAGCACTGGGGTGAGTTCCATGGGGCTGACAGAGCTGGTCAGAGTGCAGCCCTGGCTCTCCCTGCCTCCCACTGCTGGGCTGTGCTCAGAGCAGCTCCACATGGAGCTCAGCCTGGTAGCAGGAGGCAGAAAGAGCCAGGGCTGTGCAGCTCCACATGGAGTTCAGCCTGGTGGCAGGAGGCGGGGAGAGCCAGGGCTGCACTTTGCCTCCCACTGCCAAGCCGACTCCATGGAGCTATGGAGCCTCTCAGAGCTCAGCCCCTGGATCTGCATGCCAGATGACAGGAAGCTGCCACTTCTGCCTGGGGCCAGTGGCAGCATCAGTCTTACCCAGTGTTGGGCGTGGGCTGTGCCCAGCGCTAGTCCCAGGCAGCAGCGGCAGCCTCCTGTCATTTGGCATGCAGATCTGGGGGCCCACACTCCTGGGAGGAAGCTGGCACGGCCCTGTACCCCTCCCAGGAGTGCAGGCCCCTGGATCTTTGTGCTGGGTGACAGGAGGTTGCTGCTGCTGCTGCTGTGAAGTGTCATGAGTTTTACTTTGAACAGTTTGAGGTGCAGTTTCTCAGAAAAATCTATACCTATCTCCTTGAAAATTAGTGGGCTTCATGCTCTCAGAACAGGCTACCATCTCTGTAATTTGCATCTGAATCAGGCAAGAAATGACAAAGTTTTAGGGATTTTCATGATTCCCCATTATAGTCTATGGGCTAAACGTTGAAACGCATCGAAACAGCGAAACAGTTTCAACTAAACGAAATGGAGCAGTGCTTCAAAACAAAACAAAATGATGAAATGAAACACTGTCCCTTCAAAATGGTGAAATGGATGTTGAAACAAAACAATGGTGTTTTGCACAGCCCTACAATGGATTGTGGATGCACATTCCTCTGTTGTAACGTTTACCCAAAAATGCTCTACCGGCACTATCTGTAGGCACAACTCCTGCAGCAACAGCTAATTCTTCAGGACCACTAACTGCATATCTCTCTAGAGCATTGAGATAAGACATTTCTGTGTGAAATCCACCACGTGCCCCTTTTATATGAGGCCATGTCTCCTCATCTTCACAAAACGCCTCTTCAATATATCTATACCCTGCTTGATCTGCAACCACCTGAATCATGGAATCTTCTTCAGGTCAGCAATTTATTGGCACCAATCCATCACACCTATAACAATTTCTTTGCTTGGAGGCCGTGCATATCATTTAATGTTTATGTTTCCCACTTCACAACATTGCTTTAAAAAAAGCAATGATATCCAGTAACTGCTACTGAAGGGTGAATCTTTCACATGGTTGAATCACTCAGAGAAGCACATGGGCAGTTAACCAGTGAGCCAGTATTACCTCAGAACTAACCTCTAATCTTTGGTTGTGGTTTAGCATGTAATTTGCCACACCAATAATTTTTGGCATTAAATGGGCAGGCTAGTGTTGGCTCAGGATAGGGCCATGGGCCCAGTGGCCTTGAGTCCAGCCAGGCTGGGCCCTGGGAAAGCAGGCTCAGCCAGTTCAGACACTCAGTGAAAGTCACCCGATTTTCACCTGCCACTTCTTGTTGTTAAAGGATTATTTGTTGGGAGGTGGTCAGCTCCACCATATGTTGACTCAGATGCATTGGGCCCGATTCTTCTTTTGGGGCTCCTATCTCCTCTACATCCTGTCTAAGTGCCACCTAGATGTTAAACACTCATTCTCACCCTTGGTTCTCTATGGGCATTCTCTTTCTTCTTTTCAACCCTGTAGAATTGCAGTTGTCTTGGTCCTGTCCCCTGGAAATGACAGCCACTTTGGCCTTGATGGTCACTCTGTTGAGGCGTGTTAGAGGGAAAACAATGGGCCATTACTAATCAAAAGACAAAAGGACTTTGTAGATTATTGCAACTGTAACCTGGGCGGTACTCCAAGAGGTACCCCCTCTCCAGTTGAAGGGATCAAAGCAGGTGCACAAGTGCTGTGGGAGATGTAGGGACTCTCCTCCCCCTTTAGAGCAGAGCCAAACCACCAATGGGCCTTAACCATATACCTTTTAATGAAAGAACAGCACTGGGAACATAGCAGGCATAAACCAGGGGGCATAGGGGGCACTACAATGCCCTAAGGGGGCAGGATTCAACAAAGGTTAGACACTTACAATCATTGACAACAGACAGGGTTTACAAAATATAAAACCAGAACAAACAATACTGGTTGGTGAAATAAAAAAAGGCACAAAATACAAAATGTCAAATGACAAGGAAATATAGGGCCTAAGTACTTGGAGGGGGAGAAAGGGGGAAAATACAATGGCTCCTTTACACTGCAAGAAGATGTTCTCCTTGTTAGCTCACTCACCCCAAGTCACCCCAGCTGGGACTTCAACTCAGATCTCCCACATGGTAAGCAAAAATGCTACTACACAGCCACCAGTACTGCTAGGGGTCTTGATTTTCCCAGAGCTCTGGCCTTATGTTGCACTGCCTGGCCTCTTATTGGAGGAGCTGGAAGCAGAGCTGGGAACCTCTCAGGTCACTGCTCAGATCCTTGTTGGAGCTGGGGAGCCTCTCCTGCTGGCCACAGCCTCTCGTAGGTGATCCTGGAGCCCAGTGAGGAGCCTCTCCTGCTGGCCACACGCTGCACTGCTGAGAGTCCAACTGCTGCCTGCAGGTCCCACTCCTTCAGGCTCTTCTGGAGCAACTGCCCCCGCCCCACTGGCCCAGCTCTTGCCAGCTCTTTGAAGCTCCTTCCTTGTGGTCCTTCATTGGTCTCTCCCTTGAGTCAGCTGCGCTACCCCTTTTATCCCCCTCCAGGTGACCCAAGGGTCCAATCAGGGGACACGGAGGGTGAGTCTCTGGGGCCTGATTGGTGATGAAAGGGAATCCCAAGTCCTCCAATCATCTTTTGCCGTTTCAAAACCCCTGGGCTAAGTCACTGCCAGCTAGACCATCACACAATACCAATTTAAAGTCATTTAAAACATCAAACTTGGCCTCATAGGTATTGAGATATCAACATTTATTCATATCATTAGTCATGGTTGCCATTTTTAAAGATGGCAGCCAAATACCAAGATTAGAAAAGTGACCCCCAAGCTAAATTTCTTCCTTAGCACCTCAGTTATGAATTTCAAAAATTAAAAAGTCCCCTCTAAAAAAAAGAAAAGGCTTTATTTGTGTGTGTGTGTGTGTGTGTGTGTGTGTGTGTGTGTGTGTGTGTGTGTGTGTGTGAGACTGGGCTAGATGCTCTGCATATATCTGATGAATGAGTTTTGGACTGAGCCCTGAGTGGAGCATGTTAAATATACTAACCAAGGATTAATTTAGGATACATACTTTAGAAAACTTTTCAAAGCTGCTTACCACATTGTGACTCAGTTTTGAGGTCTGTAATTCTTACCTCCCCAGAGCATAGTGATACTTAGTGCATCCTTTCCTTGCCTTTTTCACATTTTTATGTGACAAGGTATTTAGCATAATTCACAGATTTGTCAAAATGTAACTGGGCTGCAGCATGAGCATTTCTGTCTCCAATGTGCAACCTCTAGGCTGTCAATCATGTGCCTTAGCACCCATGCTATCCCAGCCCTCACTTAAGTGCATGAATGTTTGTAGACTTTGATCCTGAAAGCTTGCAGAAAAGGACAATTTTCTTGCCATTTTCCAGTTGGTCTAATAAAAGGTATCATTTTGGAAAAAAGAATTCTAGTTTTTTTGTATGTCTGAATGTTTGTAATGCATTTTGAGATCATTCAATGAAAAACAAGAGAGAAGTGCAAGGTATTAAAGAACATATTGCTATAGTTAAATCACAGCCTTCAATTAAGCTAGCCTAATGTTGCACGACAATCCTCTGAACACCATAAAAATTAGTAGAGTGTAAATAAGTAACTCAAAAACACGCACTAGCAAGGGAGGATTTTTAAAACTGCTTTACCAGGCTGTTAATTTTATCAGCCAAAATTACCCCTGGTGTTAACACTATGGGTGCCTGTACACAAGCATGGAGGCTGCTCTGAATGCACTGTACTTACAGCTGAGTTACTAGATCATATTTACAATCTATTTACAATCTACACTCCAGCAACCTCTCGTGTATCAGTGTCCCTGTGCTTAAAAATGGCAGCAGGGACACTTGAACTAAAGCTCTTCAAACAAGCTTTAGTACAAGCGTTCCCACCACCATTTTGAAGTGCAGGGACGCTATTACACCAGATGCTGCAACACTTCAATTAGAGCAGCCCCACACTCTGGAAGACATGTAAAAGTTCCGTATGTGTTTCAGAGGAGTCTTTTATATCTGGAACGAATGTGACCCCAAGACTATGTATCTTTAAAATGTGAAGCACAATTTCTACTGTAAAGATGTGCTGTGTAATGTTTACTTATTACTTACCATCTTTGACATGTGAATACTGGCTCAAAAATTAATAGTTCTCTAGTTGTTATTGAGGAAACATTCATGCCACTGGAATTGGACCTATCAGAATTTCCATTTACAACTCTTATTTATATGGATTTATCATTTGGCTGGAAAATATTCCAGACTGAAACTTGGTATAAGCTAGGGATCACATTTGTTTAATTAATCTGGTTTGTGTTTCAAAAACTGCCATATAATACAAGTTGTTATTTTAAGAGGCTTTTTTTGTCCCTGATATGAGTTAATGCCTCTGGATGTTTCAGAATAAACAACTGTTAAGTTCTCCTTTCTAAATGGTTTACTATGCTGTTCACGTGTGCTTCATCATGCTTTTCAGAATATTTTGCATGCACTTCTGCCCCACAGTCAGAACACATTTGAGATGGAGTGAGTTCTCTCCAGCGTTAGGGTACCTTTTGCACTGCTCTTCTTGGTGCAAAGCTGCTTTGAAAATCGATAAAAAAGCCATAGGAGGATCATCCCAGTGTAGTGGAGACCTCCTGTGCTGTTCCCCAACTTTGTTTTCCAGGGTGGCCAATGGGAAGAAAGAAAACAAAGCTAATCTTTGCTCTGCTTATCTCTGGTTGCCTATGTGACCCCTACCAGCTAGTGTCAGTTGTTTTGAACTGCTGATCCGGTGAGGTTTAACAACACTGGAGGAACACAATAGGGATATAAAGCCACCTTTCAACATGCCATTTCTCTGCTGTTCTTCCTGCTCTCAGAAAGGGCCTACTCCTACCTCAGAGAAACATGATGATTCAGGTCAATATCAAAACTAGATTGTAAATATGATCTAGTAACTCAGATACATGAGATTAAAAAAATAGTAAACTACATTTTCTCTTAGCTTCTGTCTTAATTTAAGAAAGGGCTTATTAAGTCTGAAGGCCTATACCTTTATGCCATTATAATGCTTTGTTGCACTAAAGGAATTGTATTCTATCTATAGCTGCAGTGATAGAGGTAAATCTGTCTACATCTATAAAATTAAATGTTAATGTTGCACATAGGTTAGTAACCTTTTAGGAATACCCATTAACTTGTCTGATGAATATTAACAATGGTAATTAACATTTTTATAGGAACTCTTATTAAAATGTATCCCAAACTATATTACACATTTTCACATTGAAGTTTACACAAAGTCTGTGTGAAACATTTCTGAGTAAAACAAAGCAATGCATTTAAGTGTAGTAGTTAGTGACACAAAGCAAATAATAATAACAGAGACAGGGATCCTGGATTAATACCTCTATTTTTAAAAGGAGGAAAAAGAGTCTTGTGAAATCATTTATGGCCACAAGCAGATAGGGCTTTACATCACTTTCAAAAAGAAAGATGTCCCAACTTCAGTAATTCTAGCACAATGCCGAATATTAAACTGACATTGCCATTAGGCCATTTCCTTTTTATATCCCATTGACCTTTTGGAACCAAACTGAATCTGCTTCCAGCAAGACTGAATTTAACCCATTGAGTTCAACTGAATTGCAAGGAAGAACAGAATTTGTTCCTGTAAAAGTACAGTGATACCTACTGATTTACAAATATAACTCCCAGTCTGACCTGGGTTTTGCTTGAAGGCTTAGATCTGCTTCCTCTTATGGGTTCTGACTACATCAAAGCTTGAGGTAATATGGCTGCAGGCTTTATCCATTTAAATGCATTCTGAGCATTGCTTAGGGATGAGAAGGAAATAGAGAGATTAGCAATGGTGTTGAGTATTGGGTTTTTTTGGGGGGGGGGTTAAGTGTAAAAAATAGTCATGCCTTTTACTCATATATGTTATAATATAGAACAATAGCAAAGAGATGAAAAGAAAAGAAATTCTTTACAGCTGCTACCGAGGAAAGAGGTCTCCACTCATACTCAGGAGAACTGTCTCAAGCACCCATTGCAGGGTTATGGATTCAGTGGGCTCAGATCATTAACAGACAAAATCGGTGGGTCATTCATTAGGAGTAGGCAATGATTTGCTATGAGTGGAGCCACAGCTATTCCAACTTGACCAGAAGTTTCTGATCATAACTTTGCCAGTGGGTTTTGCAGTAGGGAAGTGCTTGGTGGCTGAGAATGAAAGTATTGTCATTACAGGTTTCCCTCGCTTTATGTGGGTTCTGTATGTGCAAATTCACTCTTATGCAATGACCCTGTTTATACCAAAAATTCATTATATGTGAGGTAAGTTCACTCTTATGCAATCGGTGCGGTTGAAGCCTGCAGCAGCTGCTTTGTACAGTGCATTGTGGGAGTGACGCGCACCAAAACATAGTCTCCTAGGTGGATCTGTGCTCCCCGCTTGTTGTCTGCGATGCATATTTCTGTAGTTGCCATCCCCATTATGACTTCTAAGCATCCCACTAACTTATCTCTTACCCCTCTCCCTGGTCCATCAATGAAGCCTTCACGACCCTCTCTTCACACCAAGTAAACATTCACCACCACCCTGTGCTTGTGTGTACTGTACTGTCTGCTGTTGACGAATACCAAAATTGTCTTGTAAAAGTGGTAGAAATGGGTCTGGGGGTCAGTACAGTCAAGCTCTTGGAACATATCCCTAGTTGTTACATTGTAAAGTGGGTTCCCTTTATGCGAATTCGAGTTATGTGCCGTTTTCCAGGAACACATGTACAGCATACAGTGAGGGAAACCTGATCTCTGCTAGGAGTGTGGAATACATACCTCCAGGAAAAAACAGGCCTGATATAAATGATTTGATCTTACATTGATCGGTTATTGCACTTTGAAAAAGTTTGTTAGATAAAATAATTTCACAGCTGTGAGAAATGTTAACAATAATAATTGCAATAATAGTAATAATTTAACAGTAATCATATTATTGCAACAATAATAATAATTTAACAATAGTAACAATAACAATTGAGAAAGTAAGAAAACCTCTTCCTAGCTGACCACAATTTATAGATCCCAATACAAGCATCAGGTTACTGATGCTGTATGTTTTTGACGTTATAATACTGGACTTTTCTACCACTTTCATTTACAGATCTCTAGCACAAATGTATAGTAAAAGCGTAATGCAAGACAGAAAGGGGCAAGTCAAAGAGAGAAAGGTCGATCACATGAAATGAAAAAAGTTCAATAAGTATGAGTTGTCATGTTGCAGAGAAAATTAGAGAAGGAAACAGGTGGAGCCTGAGTTGAAACTGAAGAAATTGCAAATAGCTAAGCACAGGAAGGCATTTTCACATAGTACTTGGATACCAGAGGGCATGAAATTTATTATGCAAAGCTGAGGAAGTTATGAGTGTGCTTGATGTTTGTACATATATTTGTGTGTGTTTATGTATGTAAATAAATAAGAAAACAGTAGGTGGCACTGGTGAACATTATTGCCTAGTTCTTGGTTTTCATAGCACCAACAAAGCTTCTTGGTTTTGTTGCAAATGGCTTTATAGCAGGTTTTTTCTTCAACTCTTAAGAAAGAAGTGGAGACAGATTGATAGTGTAGCATTCTAGCAGTAATGTTAAGAGTGTGGAAATTACAGCCACTGAAGATCTTGGGTTTGGAGGCATCGTTTGCATTATATTAAACAGTAGGGCAGTCTAACTGGTAGTCTGCAAGCTGCATGCAGCCTACAAGGGGTTAATGTGATGCCTCTGAGTTCTTACCCAGCTGCTACTCTCTCCATCACTCTGGTTGCTAGTCTCCAGGCTCCCCATCCCTTCTCTGGCTGCTGCTTCCTGCTTTGCCCCAGGAGGCAGGGCAGTACAGCAGTGCAGGGAGCTGAGGGTAAGTCTGGGGCCACAGCTGGGGAAGGGAATGGAGGCCACATGTGTGTGTGTTGGGGTGGGGGGGGGGGTCACATCCTCATAGTGCAGTGGAAGCAGGCACCTGCACAGGCACATGTTGCAGCATGGGGGTGAGACTCATGCATCTGCATGGAGCAGCAGTGGGAGGAAGAGGGCACACAGTACAGCAATGGATATGGGGGAAGTGTCCATATGGTATACCTGGCGTGGCCCACACAGCCCCTGGTTGTACAGACCCCCAGGCATGTGGCCTCCCAGGAGCATAGAAATTGGACAGCCCTGTCCTAAAGGAAGAAAAGCTAGTCAAGATTTCTCAAGGCATGGTTGTTGTGATGAGGTGCATATGGGAGACGAGGCCACTTTATGTTGCACAAAAATATGTTTGTAGTTAAGTGACTAAGGGTGTGTAAAGGAGTAAATTCTCAGAATGAGAGTAAATGAAGTCAAAAATCGAGGGGAATGCCAGAAATATAATCATTGTAATGTATGACAATATAAAGTGATATGTTATGTTCCATTATTACGTACTTTTACACATGCTCCAGAGGTGTGAGGGGACGCTTTAATTAGAGCAGCTCTGAAAGCCGTTCTAAATAAAATGCCACTGATCTCCAGTATCAGCCTCCCTGCAAACTTTATTTCAAGTGCCCCCACCACCATTTTTAAGTGCGGAGACACTGATACATGAGACACAGGAGGCTGGTGGAGCATGGAAATTGCCACACTGCAGTAGACTTGATTAATAAAGTCTGCTCCAACATGCTGAATTCCAGTGCATTGGAGCAGACTCTGCATTCACGTATAGGCACCCAAAGTTTTGTGTGCTATGAAAACCATAGAAAAGCTGCAGGGTGGGAGATGGAATCTGGACCCAAAGTTTCTGCTCAAAAGTGGCCTGATATTGGATCAATATTGTAGTCTGTCTTCTATATTCTGGTACACTGCTAGCTGACCCTCTTCTTATAATTTGCCAGAGGTATAATTAGGAATTTTGGTATCCTGGGCAGAGATATCAGAGAATAGAAGTGGTAGGGAGGAGGAACTTTATTCCTCCAGAGTAAGTAACCTTATTCTTCCAGAGCAGGGATTTTCAACCTTTTTTAACAAGTGTACCCCTTCTGTCTCAAAGTTTCAGCTCATATATCCCTGTATATTAAAATTTGGGAGGGTTGACCACACGTGCACATGTGCCCCTCCCTACCCCCCCCCCAGCAGGTAAGTCTGTAGGGGAGGGGAAAGGGCCATGGGGGACGGGGGTGCAGATCAAGGCCCCTGAGGTGAGGGAGGGTGTGGGGCACAGATAGTGGCAGGAGGTGGGGTGAATGGGCCCCTGGCTGGGCTGGGTCATGGGACAATCAGAGCTGGGGTAGCTTGTCCAGGGGTGTGGCAGGGGCTTCTGCTGCTGCATGCACCCCAGTGGAGGCCCGGAGGGCATGTGCCACCCCCAGTCTGTGTGCAAGGTGGAGGCGACTGCCACTGTGCACTGGGCTTTGCGTGTCACTGCAGCTGCCCTGGGACTGGTGCGATGCCACATGCGTCCCACCACTAGGTGCGCAGCGGCAGCTGCCTCTGCCCTATGCACAGACTGGGTGGGTACGTGCCCCCCAGGCCTCTGCTGGAGTGCATGCAGTGGTGGGAGCCCCTCGCCTCCATATCCTGTATGACCTTTTTAAGTACCCCTAGGGTTACACGTACCCCTGATTGACAACCACTGCTCCAGAGAATTATTTTGATATTTTTTTAACAAGTAAGAGCTTACAGTACATGTCAAGTTCTGTACACTTCCAAATGACTACAAGCTCTAAAGCCAAACGTTGTCCCCTGTGTCCCTGATACAAGTTATATATATTGCACAAATGACGGATAAATCACACACTAAATGTAGCCCAGCCATACATGCACTGTAATTATGACATGATAAAAATTATTCTCCCAGTTCTAAAAAGAATCAACCACCTATAAAGCTAAGGCTTGAAAACATGTAACAACTCTAGAACAGGTTTCTAGCCATCTGGGCCCCTCCTGTTAGCTGAGGTAGTGCTCTTCTTCAATGAAGACTGAAATTTTGTTGCCATATTTTTCTTCTAGCACCTTTGTTCTGAAATTCCTTCAGATTGGGCTGCTTGGCTAGGGACAGAAATTACATATAAACTGGTATAAGCTATCAGAAACTGGCTCAAATCTGTAACACAACAGAAGTTCAGTGCACATAAACTTTCAACATGGCCAAAACCAGGTTAAGATAAACCTATATGGATGTAGTATCAAACCTCACTGATTTAGGTTAAATCAGTTTATTGAACTTCTATCTCAGATCCCCTCCAAATTCAAGTTAACTCACAGTTCCTCAGCAGCCCAAGATGCTTTGCACCTCCCTTGCAAGCCTCCCCATGTAGGGTGGGTGAGCTGGCTTTGACTCAAGC
Organism: Alligator mississippiensis; assembly: GCF_030867095.1. Taxonomy (NCBI): domain Eukaryota; kingdom Metazoa; phylum Chordata; order Crocodylia; family Alligatoridae; genus Alligator; species Alligator mississippiensis. The sequence goes on along the minus strand of NC_081830.1, from coordinate 52,170,188 downwards.
TGTCTGATCTAACAAGCCAGAAGGCATGCTCTAGCACCCACCAGGTTCTGGCCTGGGTCACTGTAGGCATGTAAGCTGTAGGCTGCATTTCCAGAATCAAAAGTGAATGTTGGTTCACTTGCTTAATCAGTTCAATCTACACAGTTTAGACTAACCTGTGAAGATTGAATTGATTCAGCCTCAGGCTTTTTAACTGTCTGTACTTAGCCCCTAAGTTTCAGGTGCATTGTTTCCCTCAGGTACAGGAGTCCTTAATCTTCTTCCCATCAAATATTTTGCTGACGATCCAGACAAAAGCATATTGACCAATATGCCAGGAATACTATGTATGGATCTACATGTTTGGGCTTTTGGAAGCCTCCAGGGCTCTCTTCACCTCCCCTATGCTCTGATTAGGTGGACTACTACTACAATGCTCAAAATGAAAGTTCTCTTAAATTCTAGAAATGTTTGAGGTAAACTGAAATCCATTATCTGACCCAAAGACTTCAGGAACTCCCTATTTTGCAGCATCACCTTACGTTTCTGTTGTGTGCTCAAGAGGTCTGTGTAAGTAGAGCCACTTCAATATATCTGGAGAAGTAATTGACTATTATAATATATGTGTTTCTTTTCACAATAACAGATCTGTTATAAATCAGTTGTTATTTGGTGCCAAAGTTTTGGGTAGCTTTACAGAGGTAAATGGTTCTGGGGATTTGATTCCTGCCCTATTGTTCCAATCCTTACCACTCCCTACAAAGGTTGAATTTGTCTGTGCAGGTCAGGCCAGTATACAGGTGGCTGTCTTTCTGCCCTTGTGCTTCCATTTATACTCGTTTGTACCTTAGTGTTTCTTTGTGGATTGGGGGAGATTCTCTTCCTAAAATACTAAAGAATAGTGCATTTTGATACCTATCTGAAGAAGCCATTGGCTATGTGAAGGTCATTTTAGCGCTCCCAAGATGGTCTCTTGAAAGTTGACTTGTCTTAGCCCACCTTCTTTGGAAAAATCAAATATGTTTCTGGCAAGTCTCAATATTGAGGTGTTCATTTTCAATTTGTTAGCAGATTGCTGTCAGGGCAAAGTCAATATAGACTTACTCTTATAAAGCCCTTTCATCTTTCTTTGATGGCTACTTAATCAAGATAAAGATAGAAGCATACTGGTATTGGTATTTTCCTGATACGTCTTCAAAATTTGAAGAAAGTCTCATCAGTCATTGCTGAAAACTTTGAATCCTCGTAGAAAAATCATCCAGCAGTTTTGAACCCGGCAATGTCGCAGACATCCTATAGTCATTTCTCTGCTAAAAAGCCAAGCAAATATGCATTGAGCCATGTGCTGGGCCAAATATTGTGCCAAAATATGTAGAAATGAAAGTACTCCTTTTATTTTATAAAGTGCATTTTGTTATGTGCTCCAATATTAAGACAGTTTTCTAATGCTCGTGTTAGATGAGCTAACTTTAATAAGAATATCCCAAAATGGTTTGTCATACTAGGAATCTTGTAAAAGAAGAAACATCTTGGATTTCAGATAAGGCAAGTAATACCCTAAGTGTGTCTGAGTCTGGCTGAATTCCGTTTGCTAACTATGTTTCTTGCAAATTTTATCTGTTCTTTCCAAATGCACCTCAGAAGTGCATATAGCTGCTGACCATGTTCATTTTTATCCCTTCTGTAAATCAGAACATCATTTGTATGGCTGGTAAGAATGTCATAATTTGAGAGGCTGTCTTCTGGAAATGTTCTCTTATTGAAGACATGCCACATGGAAGCCAATTTAAACAGTGGTCTCTAAATGTCTTGATGAATATCATTACTGGTATAGATTCTATAGCCAGAGTTATTTGCCAGAAGCCTGCTATAGCATCTAACTTTGAGAATACCTTGCTTTTATTAACTATATACAGTCAACACACATACAGATTTTTCTTTCAGGCTTTGGAATCATGGTTGTCTCCAAATAGAAAAATCAGAGCCATCCATGTGTTTTTCTGCCTGGGAAATTTCCTCTATTTCCTATGAAAGCGAAGGGAATTCCTCATGGCACCCATTTTATTATTATTCCCCAACACCTGCCAGGTTTCTAAACCCCATGAAGATATGTGGATACCATTTTGCCACTGATGTATTCTCCCTTTTCTACTAGGAGTGCTGCTAGCAACCCTAAATGGAGAGTTGCTCATCCTTGTTTTATATTTATAATTTGTAGAAGAACACAGAGCACCTTGTAACACAAGCATGAATTTAAATTATGGAAATCTTTAAATATAAACTGATATTGAAGCAGCAGTCATGGGAATTCTAACAAAATTATAATAAATCCTAAAATGGAGATTGGCAAAGACCAAATAATATTTTATATAGAACTACTCACGATCTATTAATATATTGTATACAATGGAAAATAAGGGCCAGTTCCTTAGGGGAAAAAAATTTTTTTTCTTTTGGTTTGACAGAAATGTCTCTATTGTTGATAAGCCCAAATAACTGAGGAGGGTAAAACTGGGACATATGTGATCCGATATATGGCCATGTAAGAATTATCTGTAAATACTTAGACAAATGGGACATTTGTCTTCTCCCAATTACCCAGTCATTTTTAAGCTGCGTTTTAAGACAGTAGACCTGTCATATCACTAGAGCTTTCTTCCTAGGTTTAAAGCAATGGAGTCTACTGCTTTGGCAACAGAACTCTCCTTTAACTATTCTCTGTTTAGAAAGGGTAAACGAAGTAAACTGTATTTCTTGCAGGCTTCATTTAGAAAAATTGAATTCAAGTCAAGACCATAGAGGTCATTTGAATCTTTCAGCAGACAACTCAAATGCAACTTAAAGGTTGTGAGCTTTCTCTACAGGCTGAATGGAGCAACTCTGCAGAATTATTGTTAAAGATGAAAATTCGTTTGGGTGCTGCAGGAGAGCAGTAAGTAAGTTTGCCTGACATTTAACTTAAAGAAACATAAAGACATTAAATGCTTGATGTCACAGAAACAATCACAGGGTTGGAGAGCTTCTGTGAAGCCTAGGCTGTGAAGCAAGTCATTTTAGTGTGCATATGGCACTAGAGATCTTGGGGTTGAATGAGGCTGCACAGTAAGAGGAAAAAGTGATTTGGGACTTAAGCACTGTGCCCGACCAGTTTGCACTGCTAAGAGGCAGAGAGAATTTTATGGGCACACATGTGGCCATACTGCTTCCAAGACAGGAGGGTGTTTATAGATACCACCCAATCCACAGCAGTATGCTGCCTCCATGAACCACTGGGCTATGTCATGCTGTATCCTCTCAGCAGACACAGCAAGATGCTACCTGCTTCTCTGAGCAAATTTTGGGGAGGGGGTGGAGGTGAGGGCATCATCCAATTTAGGACCAATTTTTCGAAGTCTGTATAAAAGTCAAATCGAAGGATAGTTTCAAACCCATTGTCTTCACTTTTATGACTGAACAGCTCTGTCCCATCTTCTGGACCCACCTATCATTCTTCTGTTCAGATCCTGTTTTGCCAGGTACACAACTGCTTTGCTTCTTTTTCCCCACAATACCCATCATTCTAGCCCTGGAGTTTCCTAGAAGGTCCTCCCTTCTCACAATCCACAAATCCCTTGGCATAATCCATTTTTACTTTGCACAGTACATCAAAAAATAATTGCTTAATACTCTTTAAATACTAATGAAAAAAACCATGCTTTCCTTTCTGCTCCTTTGTACACATAAGGTCTTCGACTGTGAGCTCTTTGGTACAGGGCCTTGTCTTTTTTAATATTCTTTGGCACTATGTAAATTAATGAGTAGTAATAACAAAAGATTTTTGTGTCATTCCAATGATGCAAACAGAGTTATAGCAGATGTGCATTTATCCCAGTATATTTAATTGAATCAGCAGTCTAATGGCAACCAGTTGTCAATACGCTTTATTAAAAACAAAAATTTAAAAATAGGACATTGGCAGACCAGGTTACTTAGTGTAGTACCAACTACTAGCAAACAGAAGAATCCTAAAGAAAAGATAATCCCAAAATATCTCGTACACCTGAAAAGAGCTTAGCAGGTAGCTGGATGTGATCCTAATTCTTTACCCATGCAGAAATTGAAATAAGTTATTGAACAGTACACTATACTCTCTCTTCAGACTGCATGATTTAGATATGACATTTGACTTTGAATGTAGAATAATTTCACTAATATCAGAGAAGTGACTCTGTATTCATATACGAGTAACTTTCTGCAGAATTTGCCCCTTATTCTGGGTTAGGGGTTGTTTAAAAGGCAGTGTTACACAGATTTAATAAAAATGTAATTTATAAATCAGTTTAATAGATTTCATAGACGTTTGGGCTGGAAGGGACCCCAGAGGATCATCAAGTCCAGCCCTTTGCCCCAGGGGCAGGAAGTCAGCTGGGGTCATAGGATCCCAGCAAGATAAGCATCCAAATGTGTCTTGAAGGCATTCAAAGTGGGTGCTTGAACCACCTCCAGCAGCAGTCTATTCCAAACCTTGGGGGCTCAGACAGTGAAGAAGTTCTTTCTTATGTCCAGCCTGAATCGGTCGTGGCAGAGTTTGTAACTATTCAATCTTGTCATCCCTTGGGGCGTTCTGGTGAACAGATGTTCCCCCAGATCCTGATGAGCACCCCTGATAAATGTATAGGTGGCCACCAGATCACCCCTGAGCCTGTGCTTTTCCAGGCTGAAGACTCCCATGGCTTTTAGCCTCTCATCATAAGGTCTGTTTTCCTGACCTCTGATCATGTGTGTGGCCCTCCTCTGCACCCTCTCAAGCTTCTCCACATTCTTTTTGAATTGTGGAGCCCAAAACTGGACGCAGTACTCCAGCTGCGGCCTCACCAAGGCCGAATACAAGGGGAAAATGACGTCCCAGGATTTGTTTGAGAAGCATCTATGGATGCACGCCAGCATTTTGCTTGCTTTACTAGCCGCAGCATCACATTGAAGGCTCATGTTCATCTTTTGGTCAATCATGACCCCTAGTCCCTTTCATCTGTGGTCCTAGCCAGCATAGCACTGCCGAGCCTATAAGCATGCTGCAGGTTTTTCCTCCTAAGATGGAGAACCTTGCATTTTTCGGTGTTGAACATCATCAGGTTTTCATCCGCCCATTTCATGAGCCTGTCCAGGTCAGCCTGCATCACCCTCCTGTCCTCAGGTGTGGATGCTTTACCCCAGGGTTTGGTGTCATCAGCAAACTTGGCCAGTCCACTTCTGACACCAATGTCCACATCATTGATGAAGATGTTAAATAGTATAGGCCCTAGGACAGAGCCTTGAGGGACCCCACTGGTGACCACACACCAAGAGGACTGGCTCCCATCAATCACCACCCTCTGGGTCCTACCACAGAGCCAATTTCCCAGCCAGCGGATTGTGGTGAGGTTGAGGCCGCATTTAGCCAGTTTAGCCATGAGGTGATCATTGGATACCAGATGGAAGGCTTTTTTAAAGTCAAGATATACAACGTCAGTCTCTTCCACCTTGTCCAGGTGATAGGTCACCTGGTCATAAAAGGAAATGAGATTGGTCAAGCAAGACCTACCCACAACAAACCCATGCTGGGTATCCCTCAGGATATTGCCTTCAGCTAGTCTGTTAAGGATGGCCTCTTTGATAATCTTTTCTAAGACCTTCCCCAAGATAGAGGTCAGGCTGATGGGCCTGTAGTTTGCCAGATCTACTTTCCTCCCTTTCTTGAAGATAGGCATGACATTGGCCCTCTTCCAATCTTTGGGCACTTCACCAGAGCGCCAAGAGCTCTCAAAGGTCCATGCCAGGGGCTGAGCTATGAGGCTTGCCAGCTCCTTGATTACCTTTGGGTATAACCTGTCAGGGCCAGCTGACTTGAAGGTATCCAGCCTGTCAAGGTGTTCCTTCATGAGGTCAGCTTCAATGGAAGGCAAGGAATCTCCCTCACCCAGGCCTCCCTGACCCACAGTGGGCAAGGGCGTCCCATGGGACTGGTGAAAAACTGACACAAAGTACCCATTTAGCAAGTTCACTTTTTCCTGGGTATCTGTTGTCAGTTGTCCCATCTGGTTTAGCAGGGATCCAGTGTTGCCTTTGCTTTCCTCCGGCTCCCCACATATCTAAAAAAGGACTTTTTATTGTCCTTGATATTTGTAGCTAGCTGGAGTTCTATCACAGCCTTGGCTTTCCTGGTTTGCTCTCTGCAGGTCTGGACCAGAGCAGACTATTCCTCCTTGGTGGTGGTTCCAGTCCTCCATCCTTTGTAGGTCTTCCTTCTAAGATGCAGGAGGTCCACCAGTTCCCTGGAGAGCCAAGGAGGCTGCTGTGCCCTTTTGCTGCCTTTCCTCCGAGACGGGATGGACTTTGCTTGTGCATCCAGGATTGCTCCCTTGAGGAGCAACCACTTATCCTGAACATCCCTCTCCTTTGGGTTGTGACCCTTTAGGGCCTCTGACAAGCCTCCTTAGCTAGTCAAAGTCAGCTTTCCTGAAGTTGAGGACTTCTGTATTACTGACTGACTTGCCAGCTTTACGACAGATGGTGAAGGTGATCAGCTCATGGTCACTGTCACCCAGCTTCTCTTCGATCGTTAGGTCACTGATTAGCTCATCCCTGGTTGCCAGTACAAGGTCAAGCAGCACTTTACCTCTCATAGGCCCGTAGACTTCCTGCATCAGATAGAGGTTATCCACGCTCAAAAGAAAGCTTTGCGACTGCTTGGATTTGGTTGAGTGTTCCTCCCACGAGATGTCTCCCATGACAGCCATACACCGGAAGCGTGCAGCCTCAGCCAATTCCCTGGTAAACTCCTGCTTAAGGTCTTGACCCTGGGTAGGGGGTCTGTAGTAGACTCCCACCATAGTATCTCCTGTGCCGTGTTCCCCACGGATTTTAACCCAAAGGGTCTCAAGTCATCCACCATGGGTGCCAATGTTGGCTTGCAGGGACACGTAGCTTTCCTTAACATAGAGAGCTATGCCCCCACCCCCTTTTGTCCACACGATCGCTCCTGTACAGGGTATAGCCATCTATACCTGTGGCCCAGTCATGGGTGGAGTTCCACCAGGTCTCCATTATCCCAGTGATATCGTAGTTATTTACATTTAGCAGGAGAACAAATTCCTCCTATTTATTCCCCATGCTCCTGGCATTTATGTATAGGCACACAAGTGTCCCCTTGGGGGCCCTTGCCTTGCCTACATTTTGTTCCAGGGTGCTGGGGTGGGATCCCTTAATTGCCTTGGCCTGCTGGCTTTGCAAGGGTTGCTCTGCAGGCCAGCAGTGGCAGTAGTCCCCTCATCCCCCTGTGGGCTTAGTTTAAAAACCAGTATAAAGAGACTATATGGGCACTTGATTTGGTTTTAATCTATATCGTTTTGGCTTAGTTTAAAATGATAGGAAACAGAACTGAGCTAAACCAAAATGTGAGTCGCTCTTTAACTGAAATGACAGGGTCCACAGAGATTTGAATCAATTTAACTAAAACCATTCCATTAAACAAATGCAATTGATGTCCAGAAAGGAGCTGCAGCTTTTTCTGCATCTTTGTCACTGTTGGCAGTTAATATCACACAAAATATACAACCTCTACAGGAAGCTGCTATATTCCTTTTTTATTACATTGCATATTTACCAAAGCTGGACTGAACATACTGGCCTGACTTCTGTTGACTCCACTGCAGGTATTTGGGTGTAACTAAGCAGAATTTGTCTCAGTTCATTTACTTGTTTTTAAATCCACCTTGCTGATCACCATTATCAGTCAAAAGAAGAACCATTGTCTGATCAAATTGGTGGGCTTCACAGACTGCATACTGAACAACTGACTGACAGATTTAACATGGCACAATGCCAAACTGATTCAAAAAAGCTGTATAATTTTACACTATTAGATTACTTAAAAAGCATACTGCCAAGGGACTATGCAGCAGGAAGATCATTCAATTACACTGATAAAGAACATACTTGTAGATGTCAGTTAAAACTTAGTATACAAGATGAGGGGGGTTTTTACATTTGTTTGAATAGTTTGCTTTTTCCTCCCAGTACACAAATCCCTAGTTAGTTTGAAAATGAAGTCAGAATAGATTTCAAGAAAATGTGTGTATGAACAATATTCTTTTCCCTGTATGTTTAGCAGAGAATCTAGCATGCTAGATGAGACAGGCAAGTGAAAGTGTTTTTTACTGTACAGTAGATGGAAAGATGCATGCTTTAGCCCTATTGTTGGTGAACAATCCCCTTGTAGGAGTGGTGGCCTTTCCAATGAGAAGAAAGGATTTCCAATCTGAGGGTCTAGGCATTTCTTTAGGAGGTAAGTGAAAAGTTATGAATTTATTCTTAAGAGAATACTCTCAGCAAAATTCTACCAGGTTAGAAACTAAGGAGGTTTTTCAGCCCTTTATTTTTCAACAGCTTACACCAGGACAATAGGTCTTGTTAAAATGAAGATGCAGGGTCTTAAGGAGTGTGTTTAAGGAGGTACAAAGTACTTTCTTGAATGGGGATGTTTCTGTGCATCAAGGTTATAGTAAACTGCATTCAAATATATCAATCATCCTCTCCCCTTTAAGAGGGGAGGGGAAGAGAGAGAGTGAGAGAGAAACTGTCATATGACCCAGAATGCAAAACTGACCCCCAGGCACCAACCTGAGGGTCCTGCCTCCTGCTTCTACTTCATTTAACAGACTGGAGATTATGTCCTTTGTTGAGTGGGTTTAAAATGATTTCTTAATTGGTTTAAGCTCCATTGAGAGCAAAGGCTTGAAAAGGCCTCAACTGGGTTCTCATCTATGCACAGGTAATCTGAGTTGTCTAAATGATTGTGGGGAGTATCCAAAACTTGGATTTTCAGAAGACTAGCATTCTAATTCCACTTCTGAATTTGAAAGGAAAAATGAGATTCAGACAGTCGTGGTTTTCCCAGTATTCTGCTATTTAACCATTAGATTTTTGTACTTAATAATAACCACCAACATCAAAACTTACGCACTTAAATTGTGGCCAATGTCTGGAACGGGCTCCCAAGGAAGGTGGTGCTCTCCCCTACCCTGGGGGTCTTCAAGAGGAGGTTAGATGAGTATCTAGCTGGGGTCATCTAGACCCAGCACTCTTTCCTGCCTATGCAGGGGGTCGGACTCGATGATCTATTAAGTTCCCTTCTGACCCTAACATCTATGAATCTATGAATCTATGAAATTACTAGTTTAATTGAGAAATTGACTACTCCCTGCTTTTTTAATTCAGGGTATTTAAATGCCTAAATGTGGAATTAACACCAAACCAAAGTTTGAAAAGTTGGACAAATTATACAGCTATCATTCATTCTATTACTGTTTCTCTATTTTTAATACTTAATGTTTGTACTGTAGGGAATGCTAATTACAACACTAAGTCTAAAATATTTTCAACTTCACTTTTGTACCCTTTTTAATTTTTCATTTTACCCCAAAAATGAATTTGGTTTTCAAGGAAAAGAGCATTAGATTGACACATTTCATTAAATGTCCAATTATAATCACAGCAGAAGTTACAGTGATTCCTCTCTGACCTTTAATAGAAAATTTGTTCAATCACTAATTATAATTACTGTTAAACTAACTTAATGGTGCACTGCCTGTACATGGAGAGCTACTTAAGCTCTAGATTCAGGTGCTTGTTTCTAATTCTAGGCACCTCCTTGGTGAGAGCTAATTGAAGCACAGAGATTATACCATTGTCCTCTGGAAGCCAGCATGCCTGCTTTACCAAGAGTACTAAACTTTGCTGAACAGTGTATTGAGCACTATCTTTTGCAAATCTGAAGGAAGATTTTTTTTTGACTGGAAATGCAATTATGCTAATTACTAAGAAATGCCTCTAAATATAAAGAGACTAAAAGCACTTGACAAATAACAGAAAAATTCTTTAGAAATTGGTGGTTTGGTATTTTTGAGAACTAAGAATTATACCCTTTCTGCGAGAGTGCTTATTCAGTTTACATTAAATCATACTTGCTTGTGTGATTCGAAAAGCCCACACTTTCAGTGGGAACAGGATTAGGCCCTAAAAAAAGAGTAATTCAGGGTCAAGAGAACTGAAATGAATAAAACTGAGAAAATAATAATGGCAGCATATTTGACAGTTCATATTTTCTGTTTTCATCAATACCACTCATCTTAATAAAGATGACAATAAATAGAGCAATGTAAGTACTAATTTTTTGATTATTTACTAAATGGTTTGGCTTGGCACACAACAAAAATTAATCAGTTTTCTCACTGAAAGTGCAGGAGGATTATTTAAATATTTTGCATGAAAAGTTCATGATCCAAAATTAGGTGTTTCATTTAGGGGATGTTAAAATTTCCTTTTTTTTTATTTAAATTTAGGAAACTTCAAAATGAAGCATCATGAAACTATCATCCTGAATTAAGTGAAATTAAGTACAGAATTAAGTACAGGCACTCCTCACTTAACGACCGAGTTCCGTTCCTGCGACTAGGTCGTTAAGCGAATTGGTCGATATGCGAGGAGCCGCCCCTTGATACTGCGTGCCTTGGCTTGACACACCACGCTGCCGCGCTGCCGTTTCCACAATACATTTTGTAAGTATTGTGGAAACGGTCCGGCTCTGAGCAGCAAAGTGCTCCCCTGAAGCCAGGGCTGGTGGGAAGAGGATGCTGAGAGAGGGAAGGAGCTGGCACCAGGGAGCAGGAGGGAAGCTCAGCCCCGGCGGCAGAACTAACCACCGCCCTTAAACCCACCCTCCAGACCCGCACGCGGGGCTGCTCTGCGCCCTGCTGGCTGTTGTCGTGTGGGGCCGGGGGCATCGCTCCCCCGGCTGCTGTGACCTGGGCTGGGGGTGTCAAGCCTTCTTCAAGGGCACTGGGTACTGGCTGGGCTGAGCTGTGCCAGTGCTCCGGCGGGCAGCGGCCCGGCTGGAGGCTCTGGCACCTCTGGCTCGGGGTCAGACCCATGCCATAGTTGGGGCACGAAGGCATTTTACCCCGTGGCTGCACTGGCACAGCCGGGGAGGGGGCTGCCTCCTCTGGAGCAGGGTGCCCAGCGCTGCTGCTGCCCTGGCCCCCGCGAGGCCCCGGGCTGGGGCAGGCAGGTCCTAACGGCATCGGCGGAGCAAAAGCCCGCCCTGCCCTCGCGCTCCGGGCCGGCGCCTTCCAGCGGGCAGGCGTGCACATGTCCCGGCCCCGCGGCCCCAGCACTCCCGGCCCCGGGGCCACTCCAGGACCTCCACCCTGCCGCCCTCGCGCCTGCAGGCAGGTGGGAGCCAGCGGAGCTGCCCCGGCCCCAGTGAGGAAAGCCCGCTCCATGCACCCCGCCCCGCCCGGGCCGAGAGCGCGGGAGCTGTCCGCCCTGCCGTGCTGAACCTGCGGTGCGCTGTTTCCACAATACCGACTGCTCGGAGAGCTGGTCGTAAGTCCACGCGGTCGTTAAACAGGTAGGTCATTAAGTGAGGAGTACCTGTACAGAAAGGTGTATTTCATAGCAACAGTTGTGTAGCACTACAGTTTTAACAGTTCATCTGATATAAACCACAGAGCACAGAATGAGGCCTGGTAGGTGTGAACTGATTAACTTATATTGAAGTTATTGGAGCCGATATCTGAGATCCAGATATATATGCTTAAAATTTCACATTTTGTTTGTAGCTCATCAGAAACTCGACATTCTAGTTATCCTAAAACGTTTTCTGTAGGGTTGTTCTATTAGCTATACTAATAGAAATTAGGCTCATTTGAGGTTACTAGCTGCAATTAATGCCTTTTAAAATAAGGTATCAATGAAAATGAATATGCATATTAGAAACACACACACAAATGTGGCACACTGGTAGTTAGGTTGCATTAGTAGTCCATAACTATGGAAATATTTGACTTTAGCAGAATTTAAAACCCATAATAAAAAGAATTTTTAGCCATGTGATACCAAAGGAAATCTTTCATGTATGAATGAATAAATGGATACATGTGTCAGGGGAAAAATAATTTGACATCAAATATTAGTATCAAATTTGATATCAATATCAAACTTCCTTGAACAAGAAGTTTGGGGGACTGTCTATCATATGCAAGTGCAGGAAAAATTACTCTTGCTTGCAATAATTATTCCTGTATCCAATGTATTGGCCTTAGTTTACCATGATTTTCCTGTAGGCAGTAGAGCCTGAATGAGTCTCACTTCAACCCTATTCCTGCTTGGCAGGAAATAATATTTGAACATGATAATTTTCCCCCATATCTAGGTTCATTGACAACTGAGGGAATGGAACAACACACCACAGAACTGGACTCTTCCTGCATGTGTGAAGTTCTGTTTTTCTAGTAACTTTTAATGAACTGAGGCACATCACTATGAGTAGAGTCCAGCACACTGAAATAGGTTAATTTAGGTCAATGTGTCAGAGGACCTTGTTACATGATAATTTTAGATGAGTTTTGGAGCTCTTAACCTCTGGATCAGCTGCACATTAAAGCCTTTAAGTGTCTTAAAGCACTCATTATTCATTTTAAAATTACACCACTCCAGGGCAGGATTATCTCTAATCTGCACAATTTTGCTCCTGTTCCATTAAGATGTGGCCACTCTTCACAGCTATTCTGCCCAAGTTGAAGTTTTCCAGTGTCCCAGGATGCAGTGGCCCCTCCTGAGTCAGGGCAAGCAGAGACACCAGGGCTCAGTGGGGCCAGGAGTGGCACCTCTGCCCATTGCTCCCATCCAAAAGAGCAAGCACCTTATCCCTGGAACACCTGGTGGCTGCAGTGCTTCCTGCTGCCTCCCAGATTGGATCACCGCTCCTGCCAGAGCAAGTTACCTCCAGGGCTGCAGTGCTTGCTCTGCCCAGTGGGAGCAGTGTCTAGGCAACAGCAGGAGGCACCGTAACTGCTGGGCCCTCCAAAGCTGAGGCTCTCGCTCAGCAGGAGCAGCATGCAGGTCCTGCCCCTAGCTCGTAGTCCTTCCGCTGCTAACCAAGCTTTTAGTGGCAAGTCACAGATGGTTTTCCACCTTAAGGAGTGACTGCTCCACTAAGCTGAACAACACTAAACCAGTTAACAAGCCCCAAAGAGATAAACTGCATCCATTTCAAAGGGCTACCACCTAGCAACAAGAAACTACTCAAATAGTCATAGTCCACTAGTGTATTTATGTAAGTCTGTGATTGTACAGTTATGGGAGAGGGGGGAATTCTTCTTTTTGCTTTATGAAAAAATCAAACAAGAACACCACTGCTAAAAACTATTTTAATTCAACCATTTGGTTGAGAATATAAACACAGCTGTCAATAGACTGAGAGTGATGTTCCCACAGCAACTGTAACCCTACCATTGAGAACATAGACATATATTTATATCCTCTGTTAGGACTGAACATTTAACATTGTCTCTAACAATCCAAAATATTACACGCATACATAAAAAGTTATTTGCTATGGGAGCTATTACTGATTTTCCCAAGTCTTGTGTTTTCATTTCTGAACTTATTTTTCCATTAACATAGGAGGTTGGGTTTTTTGGGCTTTTTTTCTTTTTTTTTAGTACTGAATTTATATGGAACACAACAACAGTTACTTTTACTGCCAGTTATTTTTGTAGCATCTCAAGTGTGATGATCAAAGTGATTAATGTATTCCATTAAACTACTGAACTACTAAGGCTTCTCTAGTATGAATTTTGTCATCAGGTTTAATTAAAGCAATTTTTACCCTTAATACAATGAGATTCATATATTTATTTGAATGTAACTAGCATCACTTAATTAAAGTATTAGCAATCACAAAGATGACATTATTAGTTCTAGACCACTTAACATGTTTCAGCTCAAGGAAAAGCCATGGGCTATCTTCACATTTCTGTTGCAAGAAATGTAAAATTATTATTACTGTTGTTGTTGTTGTTGTTTGTTTGTTGAGTCTTCAGGGGCTATAATAATAACAATAATAATAATAATTGAAATACAATAGCCCCTGTGAGCTCTGCTCAGACTCTGGAAAATGTTGACTATTTCCTGTACCTCAGAAGCCATCTCTCATAGAAAGCTGACATCAACAAAGAAATCCAACATTGCCTCATATATATAAGTGCAGCATTCAGACTCCTGAGGAAATGGGTTTTTGAAAATTGCAACATCACATCTGAAACCAAGCTCATGGTTTATCAAGCAATCATGATCCTCAATTTACTGTATAGAGCTGAGATGTGGACAACATACAGGAGATTATGCTTGTGCAAAGCAGCAAGTATTCAATTCAGATTTGGCCGATTCAGAGAGACAGTGATTTGATTTGGTGATTTGAGTCACTGTCCTGATTCGATTCAGCCACATTGGATTCGAAGATTCAGAGATTCAGCCATAGACTAAACAGGCAGCAGTCCTCAAGGACACTGGGCACAGCTGCTTGCCCAACTGGTAAGTCTGTTGTGGTGGGTGGCTGAGAGGGACGAGGTGGGGGGTGCAGATCAAGGCCCCAAGAGCGAGGGAGAGATTAGGGCTGGGGCTGGGGCTGGGACAAGCTGCCTAGCCGGGGCAGGGGGGGCATCGGACTCAGAGAGGGGGCTCCTGCTGCTATGTGCTGCCATGTGCCGCTGGTCTGAGAGGGCATGGGAGTAGGTGTGTGCCCCTGGATCTGCATGGGGCAGGCTGGGCCAGGCTATGCTTCAGATGAGCAGTGGAAGGCACTGGGAGTGGAGGGTCTATCCTGCAACTGCTTGTCCAACCAGGGTACGGGGGTGTGGCAGCACTGGAAGTGGGGTCTATGCCCTGCTGCTATTTGCCCAGCTGGGGTGAGGGGAGGCTCAATGCAGGTGCGGCTCGCTCTGAGAAGAAGTTGCTGGGAGTGGGGGCTACACCCTCCCGCCGCTTGCCCAATCTATCCAGTCCTCCCAGATAAGCTGCAGCTTCGCCCTGGCTGGGTGAAAAGTGGCAGGGCATGGGGGCGGACATGTGCACCCAAATCAGGGCAGGCCAGCAGCAGGGGCTATGGGGAATTTTAGGGAGACTACAGCCCCCCCCATGCCCCCCTTTCCACTGCAGTCTGGAGGGTGGGCAGAGCCAGAGCTGCACTCCAGGCTGTGTCTGAAGCTAGCTTCCTGGGGCACAGCCCTGGCTCCATGTGCCTCCATGTGCCCTGTGGAGTGCAGCTTGGCAGCAGGTGGCTGGGCCTAGCCTCCCAGAGTGCAGCCTGGCCCAGTCCACCCCATGCAGATCTGAGGGTACACACCTGCTCTCATGCCATCCCAGACTGGTAGTGTGAGGTGGCGCACAGTGGTAGGAGCCCCCCTCCCTGAATCCTGTGCCTCCCAGCCTCAATCCCTGCCTCACTGTGGGGGCATTGATTTGCACCCCCCACACACCCCTTTCCTCCCCCCTCTGCTCACCACAACAGACTTACCAGCTGAAGGCAGCTGTGTCTAGTGTCCTTGAGGACTGCTGCCTGTTTAGTCTATGGCTAAATCTCCAAATTAGCTCCAAATCAATTTGGAGCCTTCTGATTCAATTTGGACCTTTAATGGGTCTCCCAATTTGATTCAGATTTAGAGATTTGACTGCCAAATCTGGCCGAATCTCCCAATTGAATCGGCTACCAAAGCTTCACACAGCCCTACAGGAGATGCCTCAAGTCACTGGAGAAGTACCATCAACACTGCCCGCAAAAGATCCTTTGAGTTAAGTGGGTAGACAGACACACCAACATTAGCATCCTCTCACATGTGCATTGAGATGATCATCTGACATCAACTTCTTCTGGTAAAGCACCTGTTTTGTTTTGGGGGGGGTTGGAAGGGGGTTGGGGGGGGGGGGTTAATGTCCACAAGCAGCCTTTGGGTTTATCTTATTAATCACATAGAACTGTTTGCATATCTAAAAATGTTAATACTGCATAGCACCCTTCAACACCCTTAAAAGGATCTATCAGCATCCCAGGGTAATTTCATTCTGGTTGAGAATCACTGTGGCAGAATCTAAAAGAAACCCAGAGAAGAGCAAAAACCTAAGGCAAAAGGGATACTTTGAGTGTATCAGATACATAGACCAGAGTGATATATTATTCAGATTCTCTCATTTGCTTTCTTTGAGTAGAAGAAAAGAGCAACCAAAAACAAAATGAAAATACATTTGCCTTTTCCAGTTCTCATTAACAATCTCATCTTGAACAGATGGGATTTCAGTGGATGTTTTTGTATTAGGATTTGTTTTTTCATACAGTGTTATGTCATATTTTAATTATTTAATAGTCTGAATTTTTATGGGCTAAGAAGCTGGTATTCTTAATAAACAAAACCAAGGGATTTTTTTCCCCTCTAGAGCTGCATGTCCTTTTCAAAATGAACATTCTGGCTGAAGACTTGCTTATTTAAAGGTTTCCTTATTACCCTCACACTCAAAGCATGCTCAATAAAAATTTCCCATTTGTTTACAAAACATGTATGGCCATATCCTCTTTTCTGATAAGTGTATTTTTATCAACTTGAAATCTAGCTCTGGTTCCTGAAATGCTCCTAAGAATTAAATCCTGGACTAAGTTTCAAGCACTTCCTTATTTTCTGTCTACTCTCTGGAAGTGTCAATTTCTCCTTTTCTTATATTTTTTCTCTCTTAGATTTGAGGGTCTTAAAGAGAGACCCAGATTCAAAACGCTAGTCTTTTCTTTCCTCTACTTTTGTATGCTCAAAAGGTACAATAGAAGGAGACTAAAAATGGAGTCTATAATATCATGAAAGGTGTTGTAAGCAGACCTGGGTGAAATTATTTGATGAATAGTAAGTCACAAAAAATATAGGTTTCAAGGACTGAAGTTATTAATGTTGGGTTGAAAATAGTTTCAGACAGAAAAAAATAGTCAAATATTTCTGAAACTGTTGAAACCTAAATGAAAAAAGAAAAGAACAGAAATAGTAGGAGGTAGAAGAAAGGAGCTATGCACGTGCATTTGCAGCAGCTCAAATAGAAGCAGTGGAAATTTTAAAAGTGGGGGGAGGGGCTTAATAACCTTAAAAATCAAAATAACACATTTCATTTGTGAATGTTTCTTCCCAAAGTGTTTTGGATTGATCCAAAATGAAAATGTTTAGGGTTTTTTCATTTGCTAACTGACTTCTATTTCATTTTTACTTGAATTGTTCTGATCTTTTTTTTGTTTCAGATGCAGAAGCAAAAAATTTATTATTTTGACTACCACTTCTTATGAGACCAAATACAGTACTGTAGACTCACATTTTGTGAGTGAATGGAGGTGGGAGAAGGTGTAGTTGGGAAAGAAAGAGTAAAAGTCTTTTACACTGTTTTTCGTGGAGTGTCAGCCGATTCCACATAAGGTCTTCTCCATTACTCAGTCCAAAGACCAACTTTCTTTAATCTACCTCGGGGCAGGCAATTATTTTGGGTGGAGAGCCATTCACTGAGTTTTGACAAGCTGTCAAGGGCCATATGGGTAACCCCACCCCCTGACAGGTACCCTGCCCCCTGGTTGCCATCTTGGGACCAGAAGTCCCACCCCTTAACCCCCAACCTTTTCCCCACCCTTACCCTCAGGAATACTCCTTTCAGCAAGGGATTTTGCCATCTAAGAACCAGAAAAATACCAAGTTATATTCTAAAAACAGAAAACAGCTACAACATACATTAATTTGATTTCAAAAAATATTTTTGTCCTGATTTGCATGTGTTTGTGTATTGTAAATAGAGGTGATTGCACAATAACTTAAAATAAAGTCTTACTCTTTTACATTGTGGGAGGAGGTGGAGGGCATGGGGGATGAGTATAGGTTTGTGGGGGGCTGTGAGTGTGTGGGCTGGTGGGGTGTGGGGGTGGGGGTGGGTGTGCAGGGCCATATGTCCTATGCATAGGAGCACCTGGCTAGTTCATTCAGGGATGAAAGATGACCACTGATCCCCAACAAGAATTTTTTTTTCTCAGTGGACTATTTCCTGGGTTGAGAGGACTGAAACTGTTTATACAAGTATTTGTACAAGCCCCTAAAAATAATGCTTTTGAGAATAGAAAATGCCATCCTGACCTGAGCTGCTAGTGGGAAAGCAGACAACTCTTTCTAGACAGTACTGAGATGCTACCATGTAGAATTTTGTGACATGTAAATCTAAATCTTGTAGATGAGTTAAACCAATAATTTTTGGTGGATAATTCCATTTTCTATGTTGGTTTTTGTTTTGTGAGCTGCTTTGCTATTGGTGGGAGGAATTATCCCACCAAAAAAAAATAGTAGGAGGTAGAAGAAAGGAGCTATGCACGTGCATTTGCAGCAGCTCAAATAGAAGCAGTGCAAATTTGAGCTGGGGCTTTTTGCTTCAGTGCACATGCTTGGACATGCACTTTGTTATGGAGTAAATTGTGCCACTTGGGGCAAAATAATGCTGCCTGGCTCCTCCCGGATCTGCAGCCAGGGGGAGCTACAGCCCAGGGCCAGCACCTGTGCTGTCCCCAGCAGTATAAAAAACTGCCCTATCCTGGTCCCAGCAGTATAAAAAGCCACCCTGGCAAGTAGCTCAGGGCTGCTAGCTTCTGGGGCCCAGCCAATTGGTACCTGGGGACACTACCCCTTGTGCCAGCTGAACTGCTGAAGCAGCCCTGAGAGTTCCCTGGCCCCTCTACCCACTGCAGCTGTTTGGCAGTGGGGGCTGCTGCCTGGCTGTGACCTGCTGCCCACCTGCCAGACTTGGATGGGGACTGCAGAGCCAGTAGACACATCTGCCCCTCTGGGCCAGCTGTCAGTGGACTGTGGCTACAGAGTTGGCCTTTGTGTGGTACTACTGCCATTTGTGCCCCCTGCCTGGACATCTGGGCAGCTATCACAAGGAAAATGTTCCGGGTGTGGTGGCCTGCTTTGAACTCTCAAATCATGTCCTCCTGCCCCCATTTGTCCATGAGGTCAGACACAGCCATCTGGGTCCAAGGTGCCAGCTCTGAGCAGGCAGGGTCCTGCCACTGGCCTCCCTAGTAGGAATTCTGGTGTTCCCTATTGGAAAACTGAAAAATCCCTGCTAAAAAATCCCCAAATCACTCTCTAACATACCCCCAAATCCATGTTCCTCCACAAGTAAAACAAGAGACCACTATAAAGAGAGAGAGAGACAGAGAGACAAAGACAGCAATCAGTTGGACAATGTTTTATTAATATATCTACAATGTTAAAGCAAGCCTCTTATCATAATAATAAAGTGAACTCTAAATACATGTTTCATGAATTCATGAATACATATTTTGCTGCCCTCCCACAGGGTGATGGCCCCCACACAAGGGCTATGGCCCCCCAACATGGATTTCAGCCCCTAAACAAGGGGATCAGCCCCCCAACAAGGGGTTCAGCCCCTACACAAGGGGTTTGTCCCCCACACAAAGGTTTCAGCCCCCCACAGAGGGTTCAGCCCCCACACAAGGGCTACAGCCCCCCAACAGGGGGTTTGCCCCTACACAAAATGGTCAGCCCCCCAGAAGGGGGTTTGTCCCCCATAAAGTGGTTGTTCCCCCACACAAAGGGTTTGGCCCCCCCAACAGTGGGTTCATCCCCCACACAAGGGCTACCACCCCCCCTGCAAGGCCCACATGCCCCAGCCCAACCCCCCGATTGCTGCCCCAACTGGTCCCATCCCCCACCAGCTGCTTCAGCTCCCCCAGTGGCTGCCCCACCCAGTCCCACCCCCCAATTTTCACCCCCAGGCCCCCATGACTACCCCCACAACCCCAGGCACCATCACTTAAAAAAAAACAGAAAAAGAACAGAAAAAAATGGGGGAAAAATACCTCTGCTTACCTTAGAAGCGGGGGGGGGGGCTCCAGGGCCTCCTGGCAGAGCCCCTCCTCAGGGCAGCACAGAGCAGCAGAGGGGCAGCAGGGCCCGGGCTGGGGCTGCTGGGGCTGTCAGCCTGCCCCGCACTCTGCAGGCAGGGCCCCAGTCAGCCAGACGGCAGCTGAACTGCCAGTAAGTGCCATGGTTTGTTTGTTTTTTTAAAGTATGGGGTGGGGGGGCAGGAATGGGAGGGTTGGGGGGATGGGGCCGGCCAGGGCAGGGGTCAGGAGCTTTGGGGGGGCTGGCGGGCAGATCGGCCAGGTGCAGCAGGGGTCGGGGACCTCAGGGGGGCTGGTGGGGGGAGGGACCAGCCGTGGCAGGAGGAGGGGGCCTCAGGGTGGTTGGCATGGGGAGAAGCTGGCTGCAGCAGGGGTCAGGAGCCTTGGTGGGGCAGTCACGGGGAGAGGCCAGCTGTGGCAGGGGTTGGGGGGGCTGGGGGAGTGGGCGGAGCCATTGGGGTCCCCCCCATGTTCCCCTCCCCCCTCCTCCAGCCCCCCCCAATCCCTTACTCACCGGCACTGGAGCCCTGGTGCTGAAACATGTGGCCTGGCCTGCCACATGTTTCAGCACCAGGGCGAGGGCCAACCACAGAGATGCTCTGGCAGCCAGAGCAGCTCCATGAAAGACCCAGCCTCTGGTTGCCTCAGGACAAGGTCCCGGACTGTGCCCTGTGCCACTTTTTTCAGCTTCGAATTTTTTAGACCCCTGGATATCCAGGGGTCTAAGTTTCTCCACGCGCTGCAAACATTTTTTCGTTCCCATACGTGACTGTTGCCCCGCTTCAAAGGGGTTTGAGGCAGGGCAAGAGGCATGTGCGCGCTCGTGTCGACACACCTACTGTGTTTTCACTCATAAAGATGAAAACAGTGATAGGACCATCTCATGCTCCTCTTTTAACTTTCCACTTCTTTCCCCACTTTACTTTTAATTTCTGAACAATTTAGGGCCTGATTTACAACACATTGACTTTGGCGGGGATTCTGGGGATTCATCTCTTCTGAATTCAAGCCGTTGGTGGAGCGGTCATATGAGAGGTTATTTGCTTCTTCTCCAACATTGTAGTCAGTTCAGAAAACTACCATCTTCAACAGAACTTTCCTAACTATTTGGAAAAATCCAGACCCTCTCTCTTTCTTTTTCTTTCAGTGAATGGAACCAGTGAAAGTTCTCAGCATTCACAGGCAGGAAATCACTATAGGAAAGTGAAGCTGACTCAGCAGAAGATAATCATTAGCAAACTATCAAAATAAACCACCAGAATCAAAACAAACATCATAAAGATGAAAGAGCTGAGGGTTTGCTCAGGACCTTGGTGTAGAAACCAGCACTTTCCTTCTCCTATCTTCCTTTTAGCTTTTCCTATCCTTTTAGCTTTTCACCTAAACCAATGATTCATAACCACGGTGCCTTGAAAGTCATTCAAAGGTTCCACACAAAGCTAGCACTATTGCATTCGCAAGCATGATTCACAAGATCGTTCCAGATATTTCAAATAGGAATCCAGGGTGTTTTTAAGCATGCTGACCTGCTGTGGTGTTCCTGAATTATCTGGAACAGGAATTGCTCTTTATTTTTCTCTAGTCAAAAAACTGAAGGAAAGCTGAGAGCTGGCATTTTCCAAGGGGTGCTTCACACCTGTGAGGGGTGCTTTGAGTCTAAAAGTTTGAAAACCACTGCCCTAAGCATTAAGTGAAAGAGGAGGAGGGAGAATTAAGGTGTATGTAACCCTTTGTGCCTACAGCCTACAGTCTGACCTCTTCGGAAATAAACTACTACAATCAAGAAAGAACTTGGATCAGGTTTTTTTTCCTAAGAGCACCTACAACATGGAATAAAACCTATCTACAGAGGTGAATCTCTCACTCTCACCTGTTCATTCATGTTCATTTTCATTTCTACCCTGGTTCTTTATTTGTCTTCACTTTCCCCAACCCTCAATTTCTTTTTATTTTTCTCCTACTTAATCTTCATGCCACTAAACCACTGAATCAGAAGGCAGAAATCTATTATTAGTACAGTGTTAAGCACAATATTAACCTTCATTAAAACATGCAGATTGCGCTGCTAACTGCTGTTTTTTTCCCTCATTACCTATCCTGGAATTACTGTCTAAATCAGCTGGTCTGTTTACATGCATAGGTCTTAATGCCCAAAAAGCTATACTACTAGGGCACTCTAGAACAGTGGTTCTCAACATTTTTGTACTAGGACCCGTTTGTGAATATAAGTGGCCAGTCCTGACCCAGTGCCCCTCATTTCAGGGGCGGGCAATTATTTTGAGCAGAGGGACACTTACTGAGTTTTGGCAAGCCATGGAGGGCCACGTGGCAGGCAGCCAGGAGCAGATGCATATTAATTTTCTAAATTTTTTAGGGGCCCTGCGGGCCGGATAGAATGGCCTGGAGGGCCACATGTGGCCCACGGGCCACATTTTGCCCACCCCTGCTCCAGACCCACTGCCCCCTGCCCCAACCCCCCAGTGTGTGGGGCATGGGGGGCCCCAAGAAACCCCTTGCAATCTGGAACTCTGCCAGCCTGCAAGGAAAAAGCTACGGTTTCCCACATTCTTCTCCTTTAAAGGCAAATCCATTTTTCAGGTTTGTTCGCAACCCTTTCATATATTCTTGAGCCCCACTTTTGGGTCGTGACCCACAGGTTGAAAAACACTACTCTACAGGTACTGTACTGGAAAATTACTGGATACCTATACACAAGTTCTGGGGGGTTTAAGGGGTGGGGTGGGCTTTAATTACAGCAGTTCCGAGAGCCTCTCCAATTAACGTGCTCACAGCATCATGTGTATTCAGCATCCCGTGCTTCAAAATGGCAGCAGAGGCGTTTTACCTAAAGCTATGACTTAATGAGTACAGCACTATCCTGGGACCTGTGAAATCTGGATTCTATTCTTCACTCTCATTTACCTGTTGTATGATTTAGGACTGTCTATGATTTGTGCCTCAGTTTTCCCATCTTTAAATTGTGAAAAGTTATATGCAATATAAGAGCTTGGTATAGATATTAATGGAAGTACTAGTATAAGTGGAATTTCTCCAAATTTATAACAGGGTATGTCTACACAAGTTGTTACATTGCCATAGAAATGAACTATGGCAGTGTAGCTCATGGTGACAGCAACGTGGCATCAATGAGCACAAACTGTGATGCCGAAGCTACTGCACAGCAACAACGAACTACTGCATAGCAGGGTTGGAAACGTCCCGTCACTGCTGGGACTGTGCAGTAACAGTGGTTACTGAACAGTCAGGCGTACGTGTAAAAACTCCCACTGAAAGCAGAATTTGACACTGACTTTAGCTCAGTATACATTCACTATTATTCTCTCTGGTATTTTAATTTGAATGCTTAACTTACACTGAAAAATTATTCTCTAGAAATAAATTTTAGACTTTTTCCCCCACCTACTTTCCAAAGCTGTATGGCTGCCCATTGACCTTACACTGTATACCATCCCAGAGATGTATGCTGCCAAACAAAGCTACTCTGTTAACAGCTACTACTGTTAGCAATATACAATTACTATAACACATTTACTAAACATCAATGAGCTCAGGTTTCTCAAGGAATTTTTTAGGTACCTAAGATATTTTAAAATAGGTCTAATATAAGTCCGCAAATTTATCCTCACAGTGAAGTTACGGGAATGTTGTTTTTGTTCAGGATGGAAGGTCTTTTCTATTGGAAATCCAGTATTAGCTACTAGCAAATAGAAAGAACTGTTGTACTCATATTAGAAATCTAGACATTTCAGCTGTTTTCTAGACATTTTTCCTTGCCATAAGAAGTGTGTGAACATCTTTTCATATTCATTAAACCAGGACTTTGGGAAACCTACTGGAATATTCATCAAGAGAAACCAAGTAACTTGGAAATATGCACAGCTTGAATAAATCATTTATTTTTAAGAGCAGGGAAGCTCCCCCATGTATCAGCATTTTTTCCACTTTGTACTGACTGAAAGGATTGCATTTAATGTAAAAAGGTTTCCTGTGTGTTGAGGGATTTTATTCTTTAATACCCAGTATTGGGACCATTTGAAATGAAGTTGTGGTGTGAATAAGGGTGGGTTTATTAAAATGTTCAAAGATGAAGAGGAAGGATATCTGATTGTTCTCCATCTAATTTTAAATATAGAAAAATATGAGTATTACTTAGGACCAAACACAGCATAACATTTGACTGCTATGGTGTCAATATTTAGTTCAACTATATACTTTAATGCTGTACTTAACTGTCTTTTAACTTGTCTCATTGAGTCAGTTATCTTTGAAACTGTATGTCTTTAGAGTGAAAGCCTCACAACTAGGGCTGTCTGGAAAACAAAAAAACCCTCAATTTCTCAAAAAATGTTGAAGTTTTGATATTTTGTTTTCATTTTGGATCAAAAGACCTTTTCATGTTTTGAGAGAATAAAAACATGCTGGCCTCTGGCCTAATGAATATTGAATTATTTAGACAAACAGTATTGGAAAGAGAGACTGAGATTTTAAGCTATTATAAGCAGAAAAGGTATTTAAACCTGGGTGTCCCACATCTTGGCTGAGTAACTTAACCACAAGCCTATCACTTCAGAGAAAAGGTTTGCTTCCTATGACTGCATTTTCTCATAAAAAAAATATTTTTGCCAGCTTTACTCACAGCTCATGGGGAAAAGAACCTTATATAAAAAAAATTATGATTGAAAAAATGAATGGTCAGTGAGCAGACTTAGGGGAGTTTGTTTTCAATTCTTTTTGTTGGAGTGGGACACTTTCCGGGTTTCTAGATAATCTGGATAAAAGGCTTAAAGGAAAATCTAAACTCTTGAGAGTCCCTTAGAGCAAATAAAAGGAAAAACTATTTTTGACAGGCTTCATTTACTTGAATGATAATACTGTTTACCTATAATTCCAGGCAGTGACTTCTTTGCAATATTTGGAATTTGTTTTGATGTTAATAATGATAGACTTGTTACACTGCATTTATTTAAACTTCATTTATTTATTTTTATAGGTGTCTGAATTGACTAAGATATGCCTTGTAATGGGTCACCCTGAGATGACAGATAATAGACTCTAGTTTTAAGGGAAGGAAGTTCAACAAGGGGAGACAGGGCCTTTGTCTGGGATGTCAGAATTGCTTGTGGAAATAATAGGGGCTTTACCTAGGTTTCCAACCATCCTATCTTATCTATCCAACAAATTTGTGTGGTATTTGAAAAGGATTTCATAGCAATGGTGCAGATGGTGATGGAGCTTATTTTATAGAACTGAAAGATACTGATAGACAGCCATGCACCACAGGCTTTATTACTTCTGCGATAAAATAGGCCTCTCCTTCCCTGTAGCTGTTGAGATGTTATTATGTTGCCCTTTTGTCTCTTCTTCCTCATCCTCCTCTTGTGGGCACAGGCTTCATTACTGTATTTGCTGTCACTGAAGGGGAGCTGAATTGAGTTCATCTGAGCTGAACTGAAGGACCTGAGATTTGTAACCATTCTCAGTGAGTCGGAGCCAGTAGGCTGTCACTGCTCCCACTGTCTCTGCTTGACTCCGTGCCAGACCAAATGGTTTCTTGGATGCAACCATCTTTGTATAATGGAGAAGCCAGGAAATCATAATATGAGTAGGCCAGTACCCTGCCTTTTTGATACCAGGAGTTGTTGATGGAAACTCCAATATCCAACAGAATAACACTGAAAGGAGTGAGAGTCTAGCATGAACCAGAATTGCCTTTCAGAGAGGCTTCAGAAACAATTTCCATACAGCAATTTCCACTGAAATACTGGGCAGTGACATAGATAGTCTGCTTGAAAAATGCTACATATTAGGGGACCAGCACGCAGCTCCAGGGGCTCGCATCCCCAGGAGGGCTGCCAGACTGTGCCGGACTCCTCCTGGGGGTGCAATCCCCCCAATCTGTGTGCCAGATGAGAGGAGACTACCACTGCTGCCTGGGCACAGCCCACACCCAGCAGTGGTCCCAGGCGGCAGAGGCAGCCTCCTCTTATCTGGGGTGCAGATACAGGGGCTTGTACCCCCGGGAGAGCTGCTGAGCTGTGCTGGCCTCCTCCCAGGGGTGCAAGCCCCCAGATCCGTGTGCCGAATGAAAGGAGGCTGCCGCTGCCAGTCCCAGGTGGCAGCGGCAGCCTCCTCTCATCCAGTGGGCAGATCTGGGGGCCAGGGGCCCCCACCACTGGGAGGAGTCTAGCACAGCCCCATAGCCCTCCTGGGGGTGTGAGCCCCCAGATCTGTGTCCTGGACGAGAGGAGGCTGCCACTGCCACTAGGGACCAGCACTGGGCAGGGGCTGCCCTGAGCACCAGAGAAGATTGCAAGACCCCGGATCTGCGTGCTGGATGGGAGGAGGCTGCCGCTGCCAGCAAGTGTCAGGAGTTGTGTTTTGAACAGTTTGAGATGCAGTTTCCCAGAAACCTCTGCACCTATCTCCTTGGCAGGCTTCATGCCCTCAGAGGGAGCTACCATCCCTGCAATTTTCATCCAAATCAGGCAGGAAATGACAAAGTTTTAGGCATTTTCATGATTCCCCATTATAGCCTGTGGGTGAAACATTGACGTGCATCAAAACAGTGAAACAGTTTCAATGAAATGAAATGGGACAGTGCTTTAAAACTAAACAAAACTAAACAATGAAATGAAGCACTGTCCCTTCGAAACAGTGAAATGGATGTCAAAATGGAACGATGGTGTTTCGCACAGCCCTAATACATATACTTTCTTACAGCCATTGTCCCACTCCCCTTGTCTAATTTCCTGTTCCCATCCTGTCCTCACTGTTGGAAGTCAGACATGGTTCTAACAATTACATACTGGACCAACTAGAAGTTTCTCAAGTGCTGATGTGCTTATTCCTGGGAGCAGTAGATTGGGATAAACCAATATGAGGATTAGCATATTATTAGGAATCTATCTAAATCATTCCAGAAGTGCACTGCACAACATATCCTTTAAAGCATACTGTTTTCACCATGCACCTGCCCCACTACCACTGATTGGCTGAGGGCCCCCCATGGCCACACCCCCCACTGCTAGTTCCTGATTGCCTGATAGATCGCAGCAGATCAGCAGCAAGCAGCAGGACCACAAGGGCCTTTCAACCAATCAGTGGTGGGAGACAAAAACTATGGCTTATTTAAAACCATAGTTTTTGCTTCCTGGCTGATCACGTGGAGTGGCAGGGCTGCCAGGGCCCCTGCACCAATCAGCAGCAGGGGGGTGGGACATGTGGTGAAAAGAGTAAAATTAAAGGTGCCACTTCAGTGAGTACTTCTGTCACGATTTGTGAAGATCCTTACATATTATGTATCACACTGGTGAGGAATTGAAGACCTCAGGAATACATAGAGACTCAACGTTTTGTAAACACCTTTAAGTGTGGATATAGTGCTGATAGTCTGCATTGTTACAGCTGGACTGACACCAGTACCTGAGCTAGCTAGTTTAAAGCTAGTTGAAATATGCCTGTACTACAAAGCCATCAAAGATGGAAAGTAGTATCCTGTCATCACCAATATCAAGGATCCAGTATCATGCATAGGATCCTTATCCTACCAGCCTATAGATAAGAGGTAAGAGTGTTTAACCCAAAACACTGCTGTGAAATGAGAAAGTTGGTGATACACGGGTATAACTGGTTTAATGAGAGTTCCAGCTTCCATGTCCTCCTTCAAATCTGTCTTTACAGTTGGTTACAGTTCTATTACATTCAGATACAATCTCCCTGGCAAAATATTAGGCAAAAAACACAAGTGTAACTTTGCCATGGCAAATGAGGATTACATTAAGAATAATGCAAGAAAATATTGGCCAAAAATTCATACCTAAGTGGATTCCAGAGCTGCATTGGTCAGTTTGGTCACCTTTCAGCCTCTTCCTTTGCTTTTGGACTTTCTGCCTACCTGTTTTCAGGTTTTTATTACAAAGCAGAAATAGAGGCCTTTAGGGGAGGATATGATGCATGCAGAAAATTGGATGAGTGCTGAGCTGTCCCCTTGAGGTATCCAGGAGTGATGGAGGACACTAATGCCACCATTGCTTCCAATATCAGGATACTGTGCACCAGAATTATACTTAGTTAGGCCTCTGCTACATGTTACACTTAAAGCATGATTAACCAGTTAATCATGTCTTAATTTGTGACCCAGCCACATGTTCAATCAATTAATGGTGTTATAAAATGAGAAATAAGTCACAAACTTATTCCACAAAAAATGTGGAATAACTTTGTGGCTGGTTCCTATGACACCATTAACTGGACACGTGGCCAGATGTGTCCCTGAGCATAGAAGCCTGGCGCTCCCAGCCATGGAAGATAGGGCTCCCAGCCATGTGAGCTTTGTACTGGCTGGTGCTGTGGGAGCCAGAGATCATGATCGCAGAATGCCCCTGCACTGGCAATAAGGCAAAATGGGATCTGATGTGGCACGAAAGGAAATGCAGTTGTGTAGATTGCAGATCAGATCCCATAATGCTGTTAGCTGCACATCTGGAGGGGCACGTGGGTAACTCGTTGACCCCTTTCTTGGTTTGAAGTGGAAAGCTCGTGTTAACATCAAGTACTAGGTTTGCCATACAAAGCTTGTTTGGGGAGCAGAACCAATTTTGATACATGATGTACAAACTAACTTAACTGGATGATATTGCTTGCAAGGAATTGGAGCTGCCCACTGAAGCATGACACCTAAACGAGGAGTAACTTGATACCTTTTGAAGAAAAGTGACTTCTTCCTCAGCAATGATTGTCCCTGCTGTGGAATACAAATGAAAGCTTACAGCTGGTCACTCCACAAAGCCTATTAGAGTAAGCTTCATTAGCTCTTTTGTATGATTTTGCTAAAGGCTAGGCAGACTTTGTTCCTTTTGCGTGTATGTGTATGCAATCTAAATATAGGAATCTATAGATCTGCAATTGGTTACACAAGACACAGCTGCAGAATTATTATTTACAAAAAAATTAGAAAAAAAGAACAATTGAAGGGAACAGAGACCCCACTAATAACTGCTGAGAGCTTTGATTGAAATACTGTTTCTTTTTTCTTATGTCCAAATGCATCATCAAGAAAGAAACAATTCCATATGGTGGCTTTATTATCAAAGTACTTGTGGAGGCTCTTTTCTCTGTCAAATTTTACTTTTATCTATATTGTTCACCAGTGTATACAGAGGCAGCTCTTAGATAATCTCTTGCTTTCATTTTTCTTTTCTTTCCTCTTCTCATAAATTGATGGTAAAAAATCCACAAACCTTAATCAAGCAAAACTGAACTGCAGAATATGGCCCTGTACTTGTATCTTGGAAATAGAATGAAAGCATCACTGATTCTTAAAAGTGACATTTCTTCCATCAGTTAGGAAAGACTCTGTAAGGTGAATATTGGCATTCCTTATCTCTAGCTAAGAAACAGTAAGCTTTGTGTGTGTGTGTGTGTGTGTTACATTAATCTATCACTTTCATTTGCAAGTCCTTTTAGATGAAAATCTTTCATACAACTACATGTTGCCATGATGACTTCACACACATTGTGTCAGGGAATTATTGTGTCTTCTACTCATCCCTTAGAGCGTAAATTTTAGATTGTATTTAGCACTCTGCTGCAACCTACTGATGCATTAGGGAACTACAATTTTGATAGCCAGTTTATATCAACAATATTTTTTGTCAAGCATTACAGTTAAAAGAATGTAAATGCTTCATTTTTAGCACACTATGTTTGCAATTATATTGATGCTGAATATTCTTTCACTTTGGCATTATTACTTTGGAAAGTATACCATAATGTATACTTACAAATGAGTTACAGAATCTGAAAATAACTGTCAAATATTAGGCACCTAGCAGACAAAAGAAAAGTTACTAACATGACAAATTGTTTCCTTCAGTGAAGTGTTATTTTCTGAGGATCAGAAAATGGTCATCTGATTTATGCCAAAGAATTTTTTAAATCAGCCTTGAAAACAGTTCATAAGCAATTTCTGTTCAGGGAAGACTTGCTTCTAGGACAAACTATAAGGGCAAAATATGTATGTAGATGGATTTTTTAAAGGAAAAATCTTGGTACCAAGTCACTGGGAATTTCACATTTTCCAGCATGGCGTAAGAACATATTTGAGTTTCACAAGGTAATAATAACTTTGTAGACATACTATACACCTTTAAAACCAGCACATAGGCAACATACGCTTTTCATGGGATTTTCAAAAGTGCCTAGATGGGTAATACTGATTTCAGTGGAGGAATTGGCACATGATGGGATTTTAGAAACCAAAATATGTTTTAAAAACTCTCACCAAAATCAGGGCAAGCTGAGTGCATCTATTGTACAACCTTTCTAGGAATATGAAGAAACATTCAGAATGAGATAATTTTGAGGGTAAAATCTAAAATATTTGGAGGCTGGGAGGTACCTGGAAATTGAGGCATGAAACATAGTGTTAATTTAGGAGGCTGCTTCCTTGAAAGGTAAATTGTTTCAGAAAAATGGAAGTGATTCTGGGAGGCACAATTAACTTCACTGGAAAAGCAGGAGGGAAAGCACCTCTCAGGACTTACTCTTAAGTGAGACAGGAAAGAAATAGATGACTTTTTGCTACCTTGCCAGTGATCAGATTCTCAAAGCCCTTCTTCCTATTAGTCAGAAGTGGAAGGAGGATGTTTTGAATTTAAACTTACAGCACAGCCCATAAAAGTGCAGCAGCTTGGCTCCCAGGTGGAGTAGATAAAGAGAGCATTTCATACTAGTGCTCTTCTTCTGTGCTGGATTTCCATTCATTACTGACTCTTCCATGTCAAAGTACTTTACTGGAGGCCTAACATGCTATTCCAAGTTCTGCTTCTTGCGGCTGAAGGAAGTTTGACTTATCACAATAAACCAATACCATTAGTCTGGGCCCCAATACCAGACTAATAGGTTGAGGGATGTGTGCTATGGAACACACACTTTACTAACTGGGGTCAGGATAAGCTTAAGTTTTGCCATATTCAGAATAGGTTGCAAAATTCGTTTTTGTGAAGATTTTCCTCAAAAATGGAGGCCAACATCCTGCTGAAAAAGGCACATTAATGGCTACTATAAGGAAAGGCAGATGACTTTCAGTATACATGGAATAGAAGTACTGTAATTGAAATTCCTGACCTATGTACACCACTGACGAGTTCTACAGAAATGTTGATATCTTTAATTGAAAAGCTAAGAAGAGAAGACCAAGAAAAATGTTTCTTTTACTTATGATTCTATTTCTTATTCCTGCAGCCTGTGCAGTTAGTTTCTATGTCATTAGCCAGAAGTAGAATTAGGATCCTATGTTTGCTTTCATCAATCTCCTTCATGCGTATTTCAGGTGGTGAAAAAGAAAAGTTTCTGAAGAGCAGCAAGTGAGTAGTTACTTTGGAGTAGAAATTAATAAAGAACTGGATAGTCTGGTTAAGGACAGCTAGAAGACAGCCTTAGAAATATTACTTTACATTGGTTGGGTGGAGGTGGGAACCACTCAACCTCAGTCTCTCGAGGAAGGGTGATATCTAGATTTAAAATACACACAGAAAAGATGGTTTGGGGGTCTGAATACTTAAAGGAAATTGTATCAAGAGATGGTGTAAGCCCTATTTATTAACAAGGATTACTTAATGAAAACATACAATTCAATACACTTTAAAGAATACTGGGCAACCGAACACTTACACAAATTGGGATCCTGACAAAATATATATTCTGAAGATGTTCTGGGACTGTTGTAACCCAGAAAATTTGGGAATAAGATTCTTATTAATTAATATCACAAAACCAGTGGGCACCAGCATCTGCCTTGGTACGTTTAGTATATTAGAAAATAGCTCCAAATTCAAAGGTTTCTCCTCTGAGGGTAGCCCACAAGTCACTTAAAAACTAATGTTAATATTTCAGATGAGGGGGAGAGAGCTGTTGTTTTAATAAAATGGCTGTATAGAAATAGGGTAGACAGAGTGTTATATAGATTGAAAAATTGTTAGAAGAATTTTAAAACATCTGGAAAGCATTTTAAAACTGTACTGGAAACAGTCTCAGGCTCAAACTCACAGTAGGTGAAGAAAGAAACATACGCTGGTTCATGGAAATTCTGAATCTAACAAGATGGCTTAAAATCCATTTTTTATTCTTTAGCTTTCTCTCTGCTTTTCCTAGTGCCCCCACCCCATTCCCTGCACCTGAGTAAATTACCTCCCCTTTTGCTGTACAAGGTCCCTGACACATCCAAACTGAAGTTGTTCATCTCTCCTAGGAGCCAGATTGGGGGATGCCAGAAGTATGGTTCATCTACATTTCACCCCATGACTTCATGTTGCAGTAGTAATGGAGTAAGGTGCCACAGCTCCTTTATGACCAGAAGGTAGGATTCTTTTTTATTACCCCCTGTACAAATATCCCATGTTCAAGACCAGCTTCCTCAATGACATTTGCAAGGTTCACTATAGATATTGAATAAGATTTAGACTTATATAAAGGCAGGGGAGGGAGATACCTTTTAATAAAAAAATACATAAGTGTTTCTCATACAATATTGAAGGTGAAGCACTTACAAAACCCCCACCAAGGCAGTTGCTGAAATCCAGAATAGTACATGATGTTTTCCTTAGGAAAGAGTAAGCCATGGCAAGTATGAAAATAAGGCTGGCATATGGACCATAAATGTTTTGGTAGTTGCTACTCTGAAAACTCAGTAGAGGTATTGTTCAACAACACTAATAATTCATTCTTGCTCTTACCTATTTTCTCTCCAGTGTTAGTAAGATCTACCACTATGATGGGGCCTATAAGAATGACCAGAAAATGAGACCATGGGGCCTGTTTGTTTAATGTGGCCTCTTGCACAGAGTCTGCTTATCATCAGTTAGAGCTCTTTGGGAGTATGATGAAGAAGACTTAGGAGGGAATAGGTGTATAAACATGTGTGGCCTTGAAGCCCCCCACCCAGATGGGACCCTGAGACATCTAAACTCTCCTGGCACTGCTGTGGTTCCTGGGGAGCTTGGAAGTTGTTCTTCTCAAACCACACTTAAAACATTCAGATGGGCTCAGGCTCCTCAAAGAATGCATTTGCAGCCACCGCTTACTTTAAAAACACAGCAGGAAGAGGAAGAGGAAGTGGTATCTACCCCACTGCCTTGTGGCTAGCACTTGCCCTAGAAGTTGGAGATACAAATTCAATTTCCTACTCTGCCTGAGGGGCTTCAAACCCATTTTTCCTACCTCCATGGAGGGTACCCAAACCAGCAAGTTACAGAAGAGCTTATGGGGAAAGTACTCTCTACCTTCCTTGTAGAGTGCCAGTATGAAGACAGTAGTTCAAGATTCATGGGGCCAGACAGAGAGAAGAAGCTTAAAAGTCTTGTCTAGAGGTTTCAGTGGTGAGGAATCTAGGTTCTCTGAGCACTAAGCAGTCATAGGATAAAATGTTAGTTTTTCCATTGGCTTAAATGGATTTTAGATCTGGTCCTCAGTCATCTGCCAAATGTTGCTAAGGAATAAATTTAAAACTGCATTTCAAAAGAAAAGGAGAGAGAAAAAAAGAGATCATATCAGTAATAAAACTAGTTTTATGCTAACATTAAAAATTACAGTAATCTATGGACAGAAGTGAAGCAACTTTCAATAATTATCATCACTAGAAAGGAAATAATTGGGGAGAAGGGACATGATAAATAATTAGTGACACGTGATAAAACTATACATGGATTATGTCATGTTATTGTCATCACAGTCAGGTCATCAGGGCTTAATTTACTTAATTTACTTAGCAACCTACTAATTTACTTAATTTACTTAGCAACCTACTGATTTTAATGAGGCAGAAAAGAATAACAGTTTTAACTGGTCTGAATTGTTTTACTGCCAGATTAACAAAGGCCATGATGTAAAATTTTGGAGTGGTTACACCACTGGTCTTGTTAGTCTGATATATACACCTGCTGTTCATGAATGCTTCACTGGAAAGTTCCAAGTTCTTAAACTTCTAGTCCATCTCCAGCCCGCAGCATATTAGTTTGATCTCAAATATTGTCCACAGATAAGAGAATATACAAATTCCTCTCTTAAAATGTTACTGCACTATGTATTGTAGACTCAATATAGCAGTCATTGTAGTTCCAAAACTCAAATTGACACTAAAGAGTGTACAATCATGCCACTAATATCAGAGCATCCAAATAAAGGTAAGGGCTAATTCTCTGCATGCCTTTGCAAAGTGAGTGTATAAGGTTTACATTCTGATGTAGTTTAACATGCATGTGTATATTTACCCAAGATTTGAAGTAGTTGAAAGCTGATCTAGAGGTACAGCACAAAAGTATTGGTCAGATTTAGTGCTTGGTATTTTATGTCTTGTAATTTCAAACATTTTACCCACTACAACAATTCTCCTTCAAAAAAAAATTACCTGGGTCCATACCTTTTGTTATTCTATTGCCATCATAGAGTCATAGAAAATTAGGGTTGAAAGGCACCTCAGGAGGTCATCTAATCCAACTCCCTGCTCAAAGCAGGACTATCCCCATCTAGATCATCCCAGCCAAGGCTTTGTCTGGCTGGGTCTTAAAAATCTCCATGGATGGAGATTCCACAACCTCTCTGGGTAACCTGCCCAGTGCTTTACTACCCTCCTCATGAGAGAGTTTTTCCTGATATCTAACCAAAACTTCCTTTGCTTCAACTTGAAACCAGTTCTTCTTGTTCTGTCATCTGCCACCAGTGAGAACAGTCCAGCTCCATCCTCTTTGGAACTCCCCTTCTCGTAGTTGAAGGCTGCTATTAAATCCCCTCTCAGTCTTCTCTTCTGCAGGCTAAATAAGCCCAGTTCCCTCAGCCTCTCCTCATAAGCCATGCGCCCCAACCACCTAACCATTTTTGTTGCTCTCCACTGGACTCTGTCCAATTTGTCCACATCTTTTCTATAGTGGGAGACCCAAAACTGAACACAATACTCCAGATGTGGCCTCACCAGCGCTGAATGGAGGGAGAAGAATCACTTCTCTCAGTCTGCTGGCAACACTCCTACTAATGCAGCCTTGTATGCTGTTAGCCTTCTTCACACCAAGGGCACACTGTTAGCTCATATTTAGCTTATTGTCCACTGTATTGCCCAGGTCCTTTTCTGCAGAGCTACTGCCCAGCCAGTCAGCCCCCAGCCTGTACTGGTGCATGGAATTGTTCTGTCCTAAGTGCAGGACTTTGCACTTTTCCTTAGTGAGCCTCAAG
Source organism: Alligator mississippiensis (assembly GCF_030867095.1). NCBI lineage: Eukaryota > Metazoa > Chordata > Crocodylia > Alligatoridae > Alligator > Alligator mississippiensis. The sequence goes on along the minus strand of NC_081830.1, from coordinate 52,135,180 downwards.
AAATTTATTTTAAGCCAATCTTCCACTTTGTTGAGGTCTCTCTGAATCCTAGCCCTACCCTCCAGTGTATCTACTACTCCCCACAGCTTGGTGTCATCTGCAAACTTGCTGAGGGTGCCTTCTATGCCATCTTCCAGAATGTTAATGAAGATAATTGAACAAAACCAGCCCCAGGACTAACCCCTGGGACACTCTACTTGATATAGGCTGCCAATTAGACACTGAGGCATTGATTACTACCCATTGACCCTGACAATCCAGCCAGCTTTCTATCTACCTTATCATCCCTTATTACAGTTCCTTTCTTAGAGAAGCCCTCATCTTCCAGGTTAAAATTCTACTAATTTCCAGACTCCTGTCCCGTTCAGATGCAATTATTCTATACAAAATGGAACAACTTTAATAAGCAGTAGTGAAAGCACCTTTTTCTCTACACACCCACAATAGTATTCTGACTGAAAAAGGTATGGTTACATGGGTTTGCATCCTTTCAGGCAGAGAAAGAAACTGAACCCAAGTTTCTCACATCCTTGGTAGGCTCCTTAACTACTGACATAGTGGAGGAAAGAAGTGGTAGGACCTTCTCTTCAGGTCTGGAAAGAAAGGACTGGATCCCCCTTACAGTTTGAAGAATCATCAAAAGGCATATTAAAGACAAGAGAGAAAATTACTATCTCTTTCTTTAAAATGTAGACAAAAATACATTTTTGAGAAAGACATTTTAAAAAGGACTTAACCTTTATCTATGGGAAAGAGGAGAGAAAGTATGTAATATCTCTCCTGCATCAGTCTTCACCAAAAAAGATAACTGTGGCCAGATACTTTATACAATCATTTAAGGAAGGAGATAAGAATACAGGCCAGAATATGGAAATAACAGGGTAAAAGCACTGGGTTAGTTAAGTTGGGTGTGTTCAAACCAACAGTGTCTGATGAAATTCCCCACCAAAGGACTTAAGGAACTAGCTGAAGCAACATCAGAACTATTAGTAATTATCTTTGAGAACTCAGAGGTTGTGGGAGGTCCCACAGGACTGGAGAAGGGTGAACATAGTAGCTCTCTTCAAATGGGGAGGAAAAGAGGAACCAGGAAATCCTAGACCAGTGACACAATCTGAATGTGTTACCCCAGGAAAGTGCTGTTGCCAATTATTAAACAATTGGTTGATAACACCTAAATGATAATAAGGGGACTTAAAAAAACAAACAAACTTGCCAACATGGATTTCTCAACAGAAATTTGTTGAACCGATGTAATTTCCCTTTTTGACAGGGCAGCTGGCTCAGTGAATAATGGGGAAGTGGCGGATAGAATATATATATAGGTAGTAAGGTTTTTGACACACTCCCACATGACATTCTTTAATAAAAAAAGTTAAATACAGTCTAAATGGTATCACAATAAAGTAAGAGCACACTTAGTTGAAAAGCTATACTCCAGGTGTTATCATCAAAGCTTTGCTGCCAAACTGGAAAGACATTTCAAGTGTGGTCCCACAGAAATCTGTCATGGGTCCAGTTTGGTTTGCTGTTTCCTCAGTGACTTAGTGACTAGTGGGCACACACAAATTTTACAGATGACACCAAGCTAGGAGATAATACAGCTGGGAAAGTAGTGTTAAAATCCAAAATGGTCTTGATAAATTGGAAGAATAATCTAAAATCCACAGGATGAAAAATAAAGACAAATATAAAATACTACACTTACAAACTAGAAATCACAAATAGGGAAGAGATGGCTAGGCTTCAGCACTGCAGAAAGGGAACCAGTGGGTATCTGAAAAAAGAATAAGCTGGAGGTCCACATGAGCTAAACAGCCTATCAGACTAGAGTGGCAGTGGCATCCCAGTATCTCTAGGCAGTGGCATAGAGTGAGGTGGCTAGCGTCATGTCCAGAGGCCTTTGACAAGCTAACCTCATGCACTCATATACAGTGGCATCCTGCCTTTGACACAAGTCTGGAGTGAGGCTTAAAATTCATGTCTTCTGGAGCTATAGCAAGGCACCTTAACTCCTCTGTAACCAGCTTCCAATTCTGAGAACTGTGTTGAACCACAGGCCAAAAAGTCTGCAGCAAAAGCAAATCTTATGCTGGGAGGCACTAACAAGTGTCATATGTAAGAGTTGGGAGGTACTTATTCTATTGTATTTCTTGCTTGTGAGATCTTGGTGTGGTTTTGTACACCATACCCTAAACAAGACATGTGTGACGGGCTAGCTGGCAGTGACCTAGCCCAGGGGTTTTGAAGGGGTAAAAGATGATTGGAGGACTTGGGATTCCTTTCCTCACCAATCAGGCCCCAGAGATTCACCCCTCATGTCCCCTGATTGGCCCCTGGGGTCACCTGGAGGGGGATAAAAGGGGCAGCACAGCTGATTCAGGGGGAGACCAGTGAGGGACTATGAGGAAGGAGCTTCAAAGAGCTGGCAAGAGCTGAGCCAGCGGAGCAGAAGTAGTTGCCCCAGAAGAGCCTGAAGGAGCAGGACCTGCAGGCAGCATTGGACCCTCAGCTGCATGGTGTGTGGCCGGCAGGAAAGGCTTCCTGCTGGGCTCCAGGATCCCCTACGAGAGGCTGTGGCCAGCAGGAGGATCTGAGCAGTGACCTGAGGGGTTCCCAGCTTGGCTTCCAGCTCCTCCAATCAGAGACCAGGCAGCTTGACATGAGGCCAGGGCTCCAGGAAGGTCAAGACCCCTAGCAGCTTGGAGTAGTATGAGCACTGGTGGCTGTGTGGCAGTGTCCTTGCTTACCATGTGGGAAATTTGAGTTCAAATCTGAGCTTTGGTGACTTGGGTGAGTGAGCTAAAAAGGAGAAATTCTTCTTGCAGTATAAAGGAGCCATTGTGTCTTCCACCTTTCTCCCCCTCCAGGTGCCTAGGCCCTACATTTCTTTGACATTTTGTATTTTGTGCCTTTTTATATTTCCCCAACCAGTATTGTTTGCTCTGTTATTTGTGTTTTATATTTTGTTAACCCTGTCTTTTGCCAATGATTGTAAGTGTCTAACCTTTGTTGAATCCTGCCCCCTTAGGGCATTGTGGTGTCCACTATACCCCCTGATTATGCCTGTTATGTTCCCAGTATTGTTCCCTCATTAAAAGGTATATGGTTAAGTCCCCCGTGGCGGTCTGGCTCTGCTCTATAGGGGAAGAAGAGTCCCTATACCTCCCACAGTGCTTATGCACCTGCTTTGATCCCTTCAATTGGAGAGGGGGTACCTTTTGGAGTACCGCCTGGGTTACACATGGATAAATTAGAGTTCAAGAGAGAGCAGCAAAAGTGACAAGAGGTTTTGAAAACATGACCTTTGAGAAAAGGTTAAAGGCACAAGGTTTATTTAGCTTAGAAAGAGAAATTATCAAGGGTTGAGCCCTAGAGCACAGAAATGGACCAAATGAACTCTTGTGGTCCCTTCCAAATATACAGTTTTTTAGGATTTCATAACTGTTCAGTTCCTAAGCTGAGAGAAATTCAAAAAATAGATTGATAAATATTAGCACAAATGTTACAAGTAAATTGGATTTTTAATATTGTTTCTCTCAATAATTGCATGTAATCATGTAATTATCTATTTATAAACTGAAAATCACAAGGTGGGAGGCCCTTTAAGGAAATTGTGCTTGGCTCCCACCTGTGACTAATCACCTGTTTTCAGCTTGTGAAATAAAAGGCCCACAAGCTCTGGTAAAGGGAGAATCATGGAGAGATGGGGTAATTTAAGGTGAGGAAAAAGACTGTAGAAAGGAGGGGGAGGGTGTTCCATGTCAACCATGTGAAAGCCCTGACTAGGGTTACTTGCAGGGTAGAACTTGATAGAAGTCATTTCAGGGATAGGCTTGTCTCTGCAACAGAACATGGCTCACTTGCCTGGGCTAACACTGAACTGTGGTTGGTGGGAGCTTCACTGATATGCTTGTTGTATCATGCAAGGTTGTAGGTGGCCAGGTCTGGAGGTCATCCAGGGTCAGAAGAAATAATCAAGATCCAAGGGCATGTGCAGATTCTGAGTGTAGGGGAGCCAGGGCACCAGAAGATCCATCTGGAGAATGAAATCAGAGATCCAGAGGGTAGGGCAGAGCACAAGAAAAGGAGGCTAGCCAGGTCAGGTATCTGGGGGACACCTATACATGTGCAGCAAGGCTGGTCTGACATGCTGTAATTACAACATGTTGGAGAAGACTCAACTAATCATGAATGATTAATCAAGTCTACTGAAGCATGGTAATTACCGCACTCCAGCAGACTCCAGCGTCACATGTATCAGCATCCCCGCACTGAAAAATGGTGGCAGGGGCACTTTAACTATTGCTTGTAAAATTTGCTCCAGAGCACGTCTATAAACACCCCAGGAGATCCAGCTGGGTTAGGGAGCCAAAGGGTTGGGCCCAACTCAGGGTCTGTGGGTAAGCTAGGTTTAGTAGTCAGAGAATCTGCAAGGGAGCTGGTAGAGGCACAAGCCAAGAACAAGGCAGCCTGGGTAGAAGACTGATCCTTGTTGCCCAAATGGGCCAGAATTTTGGGTCAAAATTTTTTATAGCAAGGGGGTAAAGGGTCAATAGACCCTGGCTGGCCACTCCAGTTGCAGGGAATGGGCAGCTGGCTAAGCCCAGGCAGTGGGTCCTCTCCACCTATGTCTGTCACTATGCTCAGCTGAGGAGGTGGCAGTCTGGGTTGAGTGTCTATGCCAGGCAGACTAAAGCCCCCAGGTTCCAGGCCACAGCGTGACATGCTGGTGAGTTGGTTTGTGTGGGTAGAACTAGGCAAAGGCTGTTTCCCCCGATCCAATATGTATGCTAGAAAACTTAAGTATTTGTTTTCAATACAAATATTTTATTGTGTGGCTGGCTTGCCTGTGTTACCTCATTTTTTTGCCAGTGATGAATCAAGCCTTGGAGATTTAAACTGACAGTGTTCCTATAAAATAGTATTTAAAGGAGCAGTAGGAATTAATTGAAAGATAATCTATATGAATGCAGAGCTATAATTATTAATGGGTCATTAATGATAATAGAGTCATCTTGAGATTTGCCTCTGATGTCATCCGTTATTCTATCCCAAAGGAGGCTGCCACAAGAGAGGTGTAATGTCTCATTTCTGAATATGGAGGGAAAATGTTTCTTTTTTCAAAGGCAAGTAGAAGAAATGACCTTTAAGAAGACAAAGCAGTTCAGAAAGTATAGCTCCAGGTCTAATCATTAGGCCTGTGCAAAGCAGCAAATATTTGCTTCAGATTTGGATTTGGTTGATTTGGAGGGACAGTGATTTGATTTGGTGATTCGAATCACTGTCCCAATTCAATTCAGCCAGTTCGGATTCAGAGATTTGGCACCGATTTGGAGATTCGGCCATAGACTATATAGGCAGTCCTCAGTGATGCTGGACACAGCTGCCTGGAGCTGGTAAGTCTGTTGTGGAGGGGGGAGAAAAAGGGTGGGGGGCAGATCAACACCCCCACAGCGAGGGAGGGATGAGGCTTTGGCTGGGACAAGCTGCCCAGCTGGGTTGGGGGTTGTGGGACTCGGGATTTGGGGAGGGGAGCTCCTACCATGGCATGCTGCTGCACTCCACCGGTCCAGGAGCTGCTCTTCCGGTGGCTCCTCTGGCAGCTCTCACCGCAAGTCCAAGAGGGCATGGGAGCGAGCATGTGCTTCCAGATCTGCGCAGGGTGGGCTGGGCCTGGCTGTGCTTCAGGAGGCTAGCTCCAGCCGCATCAGGCTGTGCTCCACAGGGCAGGTGGAGCCAGGGCTGCACTCTGAGTGGCAAGCCCCCACTGCCAGGCTGCACTCTGAGGGTTTGTCAGAGCCAGGGCTGTGCTCTGGGAAGCTAGCCCCAGTCGCCCACCACTGGGCTGCACTCCATGGGGTGGGTGGAGCCAGGGTTCCTCTCCGGGTGGCAAGCCCCTGCTGCCAGGCTGTGCTCTGCAGGGCTGGAGGAGCCTCCCCCCTCTGCCCACTACAACAGACTTAGCAGCTGGAGGCAGCTGTGTCCAGCATCATCTAGGACTGCCTGTATAGGTCTGCCTCCACGCTTACAATTCAAAGAGGCCCACACCTCCATTCAAAATTTCCAAAGAGGTCTGCACCTCCATTTGAAATTTTTTTAGGGACCCACGAATGAAAAAGGTTGAAAACTGCTGAACTAGAGACAGTAAGGTTGCAAGGTGTAACTCTGGGGCCTGCTCCTTGATACCCTGAATGTATTTCTATTGGAAATCTGTGTTAACATTGTCATGACAATATATAGAATTTCAAGGCAACAAATTGGGAAACTGTCAGTATATGCAAAGGAAAAAGTGTTGCGGGGTGGGGAAGTGATGCAAAAGAAAATACTTCGCTCAGAGGGGAAAAAACTATGTTAACACTGAAGTGACTCTAAGGCACCCGCTAGCCTAACACTAGCCTGGATGTGTAGCCTTATTTTCATTCCCAGGTCCAGCCATGTAACTGCAGCTATTACTTACTGCATGGGGCATTATCATTTCACTGTTTCCTTCTACTTTGCATCTCCTTCCCCCTCTCTCCCCCCCATGTCCCCCACTGCCCCAGTCATCACTTTTGGGGTTCTGTAATACACCAAACCAAACTTCCCCAAAAGGATATCTTTATTCAAACTGGCAGAGGGTTCTGATGATAGTGGATGGAGCCCCCAGCACAGCTGTAATAACAAAACTCTGGGGCATCATGCCCTATTACCCTGGGTATTCTGACAGTCACTATAGGTCCATCTCCACGGAGGCAAATGCCCAAAGCCACTGTGGCCCTAATGATTAGCAAAGTGCAAGAAATGTGTAAACCACATTAAGCTGTCTGGAGGACTTTTATGTCCAGAACATTTTGTAAACAGAAAATCAGGTTGAGGTTCATAGAGGGGAATTAGGGGGACAAGTGGGGTCCACAAGAGGGGTTGGGGGATTGGGGGCAGATGGGGTTTGTGGGTGGGGAGCAGGGGAGTTAGTAGGGTCTGCAGAGGGATTGGTGGGGTCTGACAGGGTTTGAAAGGATCAGGGGGGTCTTGTAGGATCTGTGGAGAAGCTGGGGGTGGAGGGGGGTGGTTCTCTACCCTGTAGAACATGGGGCTATTTTTTGTCCCCTAACCCATTCCCAGACAAACAACCCCCCCATCTCACCCACCCCTTCCCCCACCGCAACTTACTTGCTTAACTCCCAACACTGGCAAACACTGGTAAAACTGGCACCAGGAGCAGGATGAAGGGTTTAGCAGGCTCAGGGCTGGGGAGGGAGTGGCTGGTCTGTGGAGAGGGGACGTTGTGTGTCTGGGGGTGGGTGGAAGGGCCAGGAAGCTAAAAAGAACTCGGTGCCCAGGAGTAGGTAGCTCAGGCCCAAGGGTCTGTGGTGGGAACTGTACAGAAGTTCAAGACAGCTAGATCAGTCTAAAAATGGCCAATCCAATTTAAGTTATAGCCAACCCTGTCTAAGTTAGGTGAACCTCAGAGGCAGAGTTAACTTAGATCTGGTCACCCATTTTTAGTCTAATTTAACTGTCATAAACTCCTGTACAGTTCTTTTAGATCCACTGAACTAGCATAAGGAAGTAAGATCAGGTGGCCATTTTTAACATGCTCTAACTTCCCCCAAACCTCCCCAAATGTCTTTACCTAACCTATGAGTCTGCAGTGTGATGCAGCTGCACAAAATGCAAATGGTGTTTTGGGATACATCAATAAAATCATTAGGTGCAAGACAGGATAAGTTGTCTAGGGCAGATTGGCTAGGGTTCACACCCAGAGAGTGGTGGTGGATGGGTCAGTATCAACCTGGAAAGATGTAGGATGTTGAGTCCCACAAGGCTCAATCCTTGGACTGGTGCTGTTCAATATCTTCATCAGTGACTTGGACAAGGACGTGAAAAGCACTTTGTCCAAATTCACAGACGATACCAAATTATGAGGTAAAGTTAACACACCAGAGGGTAGGGAATGAATCCAGGCAGATCTGGTCAGGTTGTAAAAATGGGTGGAACAGAATAGGATGCAGTTCAATAAGGACAAATGCAAGGTGCTGCATCTAGGGAGAAGGAATCACCAGCACACTTACAGGCTGGGGGATGACCTTCTCAGCAGCACAGCAGCAGAAAGGGATCTTGGAGTCACTGTTCACACCAAGATGAACATGAGTCGTCAATGTGACGAAGTGATTAATAAAGCTAACCGCACTTTATCATGCATTAGCAGGTGCATGACAAACAGGTCTAAGGAGATGATACTTCCTCTTTATGTGGCATTGGTCAGGCCACAGTTGAAGTACTGCATCCAGTTTTGAGCACCACACTTCAAGAGGGATGTGGACAACCTCGAGCAGGTTCAGAGGAAGACCACTTGTATAGTTAGAGGCCTGCAGGCAAAGCCCTATGAGGAGAGATTGAGGGCCCTGGATCTCTTCAGCCTTCACAAGAGAAGCCTGAGAGGTGATCTTGTGGCCACTTGCAAATTCATCAGCAGGGAAAGCAAGGAATAGGAGATGCTCTATTTACCAGAGCACCCCTTGGAGTAACTAGGAACAACAGCCACAAACTGACAGACAGCAGATTTAGGTTGGACATTGTCACAGGGCACCTTAGTGCCTGCTCCTAAGAGAGGAGAAACTGCCAGGGAGAGAGCCCTGGCAGAGTTAATGGAGCACAGCTTTGGGTTGCTGGAGCAACTAAGGGGAGCCAGCTGCCTGTAGGGGGCAGGGCCTGGCCCTTATAAAGCTCAGGGCTGAGGCCAGGCTGGCAGTTCTCTGCCAGCAGCCGGAGAGGCAGGAGCTCCCTCGGCTGAGATATGGGAAGGAGCCTGAGTCGCAAGTACAGCTCATGATAGCCCTGGAGGCTTGAGCTAGGATGATGGGTTATGGCCATGCGGCTTGCGTTTGTGTTACAGCCTAGGGGCTTGTGGTTTTGCTTTGTGTTTGTATTATTACACCCGGAGGCTTGGGTGAGGCTGTAGGGGTTGGAGGAGGCCTCAATCACAGGGACCCCAGAGAGTGTGGGGTGCCCTAGCGCCAGGAGGGTGCATTATTGTTCATAGCACCGGGGAAGGCGCCGCTCGCACGCCAGTGTATGAGCAGCTGGCGGCGAGGAGCGCGGCCAGTGGTTCGCGGGTGCAACCCGTAGGTTGCGGATGGGGACCGAGACCCCGGATTGCGTGTGGGGGAGCATAGCTCCTGTATAGCGCCAGGGAAGGCGCAGCTTGCACGCCACTGCGCGAGCAGCTGGCAACGAGGAGCGCGGCCAGTGGGTTGCGGGCGCAACCCGTAGGTTGCGGACGGGGACCGAGACCCCGGATTGCGTGTGGGGGAACATAGTCCCCGGCCCCAGGAAAGGGGCGGTCTTACTGAGTAGCCCAGTGTGGGCGCGGCGAACCCCAAAGAGGGGGAACGCCCTTGTGTATTATTGAGTAGCCCAGTGTGGGCGCACGGGCATAGCGAGCCCGGCCGCAGGCTAGTGCGGCAATCCCCCTCAGACCAAGGCAGGGCGCTGCGGTTGCCCCTGAGAAGACGGGGAGTAGCAGCGCGGTGAGCCAGAGTCAGGGAGGGTGTCCGTGCGGTTGGCCCATAGGACCGGAGGCCCGCTAGAGAGTCCCGAAGCAGAACCACACCGGCAGGGGAGGCCCAGAGTGGGCTAGATCAGAGTCCCAGCAAGAGGCTGGGCATGAGAGAGGGAGCCCAGGGTGGGCCACAGTAGAGAGACAGACCGGACAACGTCCTTTACATCTGCAAGGCTTGGGGCGTGGTATCAGGGGCTGGTAGGAGCCACGCATAGCCCATAAGGCTAGGGCGCTTGGGTAGCGCCCATTGTACGGGGAGACGCACAAGGGGTCCAGGAGCTAACAGGCCTGAGGAAACACAAGGCAGCCTCCCTATTACATATTACATCAAGACGTGGCGGGCGAGAATGGAGGGTGCCCTCGGGCCGGAGTAGTGCGGTGAGAGGGCCTCAAGGAGATCGCGGCCCTCCACGAGGACCCCGCCGTGACAGACATCAAGAAGAACTTCTTTACGGTAAAGGTTGCCAAAATCTGGAATGGGCTTTCAAGGGAAGTGGTGCTCTCCCCTACCTTGGAGGTCTTTAAGAGAAGGCTGGGCATGCACCTGGCATCTGACCCCAGCCCTCTTTCCTACCCAGGGCAGGGGGTCAGACTCAATGATCTGCTAAGGTCCTTTCTGACCCAAACGCTTATGAATCTATGAAACCCCACCTGCACCATTCCCACACCCCACACCCTCCAACCACATACTCCCCCAACCACACCTCCCTCTACCCCTCCATACACAATATACAAGGAAGCCCCACCCCTCCTCCCAAAAGGAGTACTTCCTGGGCAAAGAGAGAGACTTCCGGTGACAAAGGTCAGGAGTTAGGGGGCAGGACTTCTGGTTACAAGATGGTGACCAGGGCGTGGGGCACCTGTCAAAGGGGGGAGCTACCCTTGCGGCCCTTGACACCTTACCAAAACTTATTAAGCGGTTCTCCAGGCAAAATAAGTGCCCATCCCTGGACTAAATGACCTCTAGGGGTCCCTTCCAGCCCCCATGATTCTATGATACTTTAAGCAGCCTGATGACAGCACCTGATGATAGTATTCTACAATATTTCCAGCAGCCTGATGACAGCACCATGTTTTCCTAGCTCTGCAGGCACCTGATGGGAAGGAAGGGTTGATTGGTACTTCTGGGAGATGAAGAAGACTCTGTACTCAGTGGGTGGGAAAACTGCAGGAAAAAGAATATTCTTACACTTTATGCTTCTGGTTACAAACCTGCACATAAGGGCAAGATATGATGGGGCCCTATAGGAGTAAAAACAGAATGGTTTAAAACAAAATTGTCTACAAAGAATAATTTACTGGAAACTCATACATGGCCTTCAAAGTAGGAGTATGTTAGAGAGCTAGTGCAAACAGCTGCATATGAAAAAAAGAGAGGTTATTTATGGATTAGAAAACAAATTAAAGAATTTGGAGGGATTTGGGAACCATTCTTAAATTGCATCAGTAGGAAATCTCTGGTTTAGAATCATAGGTGCTGAGGACAAAGACTAGACAAGATGCATGCTACGTGGATGTTTTCACTAGAGGAGGCAAACCATTTTTAACTAACTTTTTCTGTATTTTGATTTTCTTTATTTTCCATGGCAAGGGCAAAGATGGATAGGTATCTGATCTGTTCCTTATTGTAATATTACTATCAAACTGTGTAGACAAATTCTGATCCATGTTTATGTGGGTCCAACTAAAATCACTGGGGGTTTCATGGATTAAATTTGGTCCTTACTTAAAATACACTTTTATAATAATAGATTTTGTTTTACTTGTTTATGAGGGCTAGATCTAAGGTCCATTGAGATCAATTTTAATTCCCATTAATGTTTATCAAGTTTTGTTACTTTCCATAGTATTTTATATCACGAATATCTATGAAAATCACTAGTTTGCTAATGTACAGAAATCCCAGTCCACCTGCCTAAGAGCCTAATTCTTCCCTCAGTTATGCACACACTGCTGTCTTTGGCAAGAAATAATTCCCTTTTGAAATTACATGTGTACATCTTACGACAGGACCAGAGATGGACTGTATGCTATTTTGTAACTCTTCTTCCTTCAGTTACTGTTTTTGATTAAATGCACTGAAATGTCCTCAAGCCTATATTTCTAAATCTATCTTGGTTTATTTCAGAATACAGTAAAATGAGAGAGATGTCAGTATTTGTTAATGTCAAAGCCATTAGAACAGAACTATTTAAAGTCAGCTGATCATAGCACGAGTTCAGTTTTAGCTTTTCAGTTGTTTTCCTTTTATAGCTTTCTCTTTAAAAGCTATGCAGATATCACTCCCATCTGTCCTTTCATCTTATAACAAATTGCCTCCTAACATTACTAAAATATTTTGTGCCCTATTACTTTATTTGTACTTCTATTAATAGATGTTATCATACCCCTAAAAGAGTCAAGAAATCCCTCAGGAAGAAGAGACATCTGATTGTCTCTGCCATGTATAATCTGCTCACACTGTCTGCCACTTTAATTTACATCATAGGAGTTAACAGTCTGAGCTTGACCTCAAGTTGACTCTGTTGGGTGGCTAAGATTAGGTTTTTTTTCTTTAAATACAATTATTCTGCCAAGGAATAGAGTGGGTTATTAATTTATACATATCCAGCACTGTTTTTAAATCAATGCACTGCCAATTTACAATATACTTGCCTACCCCACACTGTTCTTTGTATCTAGCAAGTGCTTGTTTAAGCCATACTGGATTTTTGTATAGTGAAATAAATACTCTGCAGATATATTAAACACAGAGTCTGATTCTAGTCTGGAATAGCAGAGCTATTCCACATTTTCACTGGTATCAATCAGTTGGACTCAGGCCATAAGCCCTGTTACAAGGAGTTTAAAGGCCCTTCCCCTGTAAATGCTTATTTATATTTACATGGATAACTGCATTTCACTGAGTCTATTCAGACATCAAGTTTTTGTGGGTTTTGTAGCATATGATGCAATGCCAGGCTTTTTACAAGGGACTCCCATTTTTTTTCTCCTTTCACATGTGAATAAACCTCAAGAATAAAGGTATATGTGCTTCCTGTGGAGGGTTTTTTGTAAGGGATTTGAAGATCATATGCATTGTTTTACCACTTAAATACATTTTCCCTTTACTGAGAAGAAATATGAAGCAAACAAAACTTGGACTAAACACAAACCATTAGGCATGTTTATATCTTCTCCCTGAACAATGTTTATACCGTAGTATATTGTTCGATATGTCTGTAACCTGAAAGAAGATGAAGGCCCTGAATTTTTTTAATCCCCAAAAAAGCTACTGAAAATACAGGTCTCTTGATGTTTTGCAGCATACCAGTTTTATATCAATTTGCTCTTCAAAAGAATTCTGAGCCCCAGCCAGGGATAAGTCATATATGGCAACAGTGATTTTTGCAGTGTCCAGCGTCTGGATTCCAGAAAGGGGTTGGAAACAAGGGAACCACCTTAACCCTTTTTCGGTTTCATGGCCAACTTTAACAAGGAGTGGTTTAGTCTAGCACATCGGTCTATAAAAGTGTTTTACACTTAAAAAAAAAAAAAAAAAAAGTGCTGCTGACAAACAGTGGGTTAGAGGCAATGAGGGTAAGGCTGGCACAAGATCATGTGATGATACTGTGGTTTATGTTCCAGCCTTAATGGTTCTGGTTCAAATGAGCGGAAGCACAGCTCTGCTGTGGAAATGCAAAGGAAGTACATTGCAGCAAGCTGGGGCCTCAGTAAGCATTCTGGCTGACTTAGATTAGTGAAGTGATCTCAGATCATTTTCCAGCACAGACATTGGAGTAGCAATTATAGAGGAGCTGTAGGATTGGCCTGGCCTCACCTGCAGATTGAAATGTGGACGTCATTTCAAAGGTTCCTATTCTCCGCAAGGTTTTGGCAAGGACTGGGGAGTAGAAAAAGGTTGGGCTTGGCTGGTTTCACTATTTAATATTAACACAATGAGCAAGTTAGTCTTCAAGTGGTATCCTACCCTGCCTTTTGAATGAACCGTTATGTGTAGCAAGTCTACATGGTAGGGACCTTCACAAAGAAAAATCGTTGTGCATATCTGCCTATTAAAAAGGAAAATATGGTCCATTGTCTGTCTTTTAGCAAAAAGAATTATACATTTGAACTATAATGGCAGTATTCAACATTGTTCCCAGCTCATCCCATTTTAAGTCCTGGCATTGATGGATTTATCCCAAAGATGACTTGAGTCACATACAGTTTAAAACAGATTTTATAGTTAATAAGACTCTCCCTACTAATCATCTCTGACACTGGAAGAAAAAACAAACAGACTTGAAAAAGACTTTGTGTATTTAAAAGAAAAAAAAAATGAAGACTTTTGGAATGCAATCCTTTATGCCAAGTACACTTTGTGTAGAGTACCGTAGAAAAATAACAGTAAAAAATGGAAAAGTCAGAAGACCTTGACCCGACTGGCTTCTACAAATGGCAAAATTTGCTTACTATGGAAGAAGAATGTATGCCACAGAGGCAGGGAGCATAGAACTGAAGTCCACTAGTATGATGACAAATGGTCTTGCCTTTACTTCTTTTGGGAATAAGTAGGATGATAAACGAATAGGTAGATTGTATGTTACTTTAATTTTCATCATACTATTAATGTTCCTAAATTAAGACTGATCCTATGAAATTCTCACTCTCTGTTGTTGCTTTAACTTTGCTGTCTCTCCTTTGTAATACACCTGTTAGTATAGGTGTGCCTTTAGGTGTTGTACATACTATGCATAGTATGGCTCATAAGAATTTTATCCTAATTTTTATTTGCCTTTATTTTCAAAATGTAGTTTTAAATTGGTTACAGATGAATGGAGAATAACAACTTCATTTTCTTGAAAAAGTAAAATGTCTATAATGTTGTTCAAGAAGGATGGTTTTTGTTGGACAAGCTACATAGTTGGGAGAGATGATAGACAAGCGTTTGAGCACAAAATGTCCTCCTTAGATTCAAAAAGCTCATCTAACATCTTTCTCAACAATATAATTGGTCCAGTAAAAGTTATTACCAAAACAACCCTGCTTCTTTGCATATTTTTGGATGATCGTGACTACTACAACCGTATTACAGTGTTATTCAAAAGATATGATTTTTTCCAGAAGGGATTCATACTGGCCTATTATTGCTCCAAAGGAGTTTTACCACTGACTTCAAGGGAAACAGAGTTCAATAAACATGGAACACTTAAAACTTGTTATTATTAATACTGTTGTTGTTATATTAATAATTGTTCTGTTAATATTAATAATACAATATTCATCATAAAAATGCCAACATTATACACTAAAATAAAGAGAACCAATGTTCATCTTATGGTTATATAAAGAATAGCTTTTTATAAGGACAGATCAGACAATGTCTATCCTGTTCAGTATCCTTACGTTGACAGTAGTTATTCCTATGCTCTGAACAAAAAGATGTAAGGAACCAAAATAAACTATTATAAAGTAACTTGTTCTGGAGGAAGTTTCTTCTTCTTAACCACATTCAGAGAGTGCTTGGTTTGTGCCCTGAAGTATACATGTTTTAAATCTATCTAATATGACCCTTGATAGTCTCAAAATCCATCTTAATATCAAAGCTTTCTTTTTTTAATCCTTCCCTAAATACCCCCATGTTTTATATTATGAAGAAGTTAATAGGATGACTTTATTTTCACTGTACTTTCAAATGTTATATGCCTCTATTGTCTACTTATTTATTTCCATTCTGAGCTAAACTGTCCCAGCCTTTTCAGTCTTTCTTCATATGAAGATGTTTCCATAACTCATTTTTCTTATCCACCTCTGAATTTCCACTATGTATTTTTCAGAGGCAGCTTCATATTAAGACCTCAATCAAGTAAGCTGCTACTGTAAAATGTTTGCTATAATAATAAAACTCCATATTTTTTTATGAAATACTATAGAAGGCAAAGTACAAATTAGTGAAGTTCTACAGTATATGGGATTTGCAAATGGATATGTATGTTGAATGTTTTAGTCTATGAATCTTATTTGTCTTAGTTTATAAATCTTAGCTAAATTCAAATCAAACTGTTGTAACTATGTAAGCATTATTCCTATCCCATCGAGCTACCTAGATTATGTTGCTTCTTCAGTGTGGTGATTGAGCATCAGCTTCACTGAGATATTTTACCTACACAATTTTCAAAACAACAAAAAACAAAAACTGTTCAGGAAAATTCAGTCTGTCTTTAGTACAAACAAAATTATGTCTAGCAATCAGCTCAGTTTTTCCTTTCAGTAGTGCATCCTGAATGTTGGTAATAAAGGGAAAAAAAATTGAAATTACAATACTTCAGTTATTCTGATGAATGAGGTAAATTTAAACATGCAAAAATGATTGAGAAATATTTTCCTGCTAGGTTACAATTTAATATTTTTATAGATATTTCTGCAATGTGTTGAATATCCCAACAAAATAAAATCAATGAGACAGACAGATATTACATATTTAGGGATTCATTCTTGCACTATTGGAGTTGAAGGCACTTGTGTTCTATCTAAATAATGATTATGAACCTCAATGCTATGTGACATAGACACTTTGGTCATTAATGGATTTTGCTCTCACATCACCACTGTGAGTGGGACGTGACATGGCCAGAGAAGAAACAGAAATGGAGGACAGATTAAAAGGCTTCCACAAATATGTGCAGAAAACTGTGATTTGCTTAGGACGTGGAATCAGGTCTCAGGGAGCCAGCATTTGGATAGCTTTTCCTTCCTTAAAAACTCAAGCTTGGATAGAATTGGATGGCTGCTAAAATTAATTAACAGTTATTATCAATTTTGTTAAAAGATAGAGAGTTGTATCTATCCTTGTTAACACAGTATCTGTTTACCTCCTAATTGTAAATAGATTTTAGCCTCCCAACATCTCTGTGTAGTAGTAAAGTGCTACCATGTAATATTCTTTGATAAATTTTAACTTGGTTGGTGATTGCATCTTAACGCTAAAGCCATTGGGGAAAGTTGCAGGAGGTATTGATGAATTGTGGCATCCATATGGATATGTTGCAATAGCTGTCTTACATGGACTGTGAAGTACTTGACAATATGTACCTAGACCCTACAGAATTCCCCCACAAGACTTAATTAACTGGGCTTTCACTTTGCCTTAATACAGGAGCAGGCAATATACAGTCTGCAGGTTGCATCCTGCCTGCCAGACCATTTTATCTGGACTGCAGGGCCCCTAAAAATTTTAGAAAATTAACTTTTATCTGCCCCTGGCTGCCTATCAAAGATGACCAGTGCTGGCAGCAGAAGGACCCAGGGGGAGCCAGCAGCAGGACCCAGCAGCTGAACAGGAGGCCTGCCCAGATCCACCCCACCACCAGCCCCACATGCCCCCCTCCCACTCCCAGCTGCCAACCAGAAGCCTCTGTAGCTTCTGGCCTGGTGACCCTTTGGCTGTTCCCCAACCTCCCTCCGTCCGAGTGAAAAATCAGATAAGATCGGAGGAAGGGAAAGGGAAAACCACTGCGATCCACCCAGCAGCCAGGAACCACATGGTGCTTGCCAGGCCAGGCTGGAGCCAGAGCAGCAAGTGGGGGGGGGGGATGGAAGTGTTGGTGGGGGGGGAGCAGCGGGGGGAGGGCCATGGAAAGCAACAGCAGTGTGAGGAATGCTGGGAGGGGTCGTGGAAAACAGTGATGCTGTGCGAAGTGGCAGGGGGGCCTCAGAAAGTGGTGGTGGTGCGGGGAGCTGCAGGGGGTGAGGCCACAGGAAGTGGCAGCAGTGGGGGGAGCACCAGTGGTAGCAGCTGGGAAGCAGTTACTGCAGTTGTGGGTGGGTGTGCAGGAGGGAAAGCAGGGAAACAACAGGGGAATGATGGTGGCAGGTGGGAGCATGGAGCCTGTGCCAGTGCCTTGGGGTCAGTGGGGACCTAGCGTGGGTTGGCAGGAGCATGGAGCCTGGGTGCAGGGTCTGCCTGGCTGCATTGTGTGAGGCTCACACGCAGTCCATGAGACTTGCTCGTGATGGAGCCAATGACCCAGCCTCATCTTGCTCTCTGTCTCTCCCCCCAGCCATAACCCCCACCCTCCCACAGTCCCCATCCCAACCACATACCCAACACCCATCCATGCCTACCCACTATACTCACACCCCACTACACCAGTATTCCCTCTAAGCTGTGCGGCATGCATGGCCTCACAGGTGCATCTGGCAGTGTGGCATGAGGATGGCATGAGCACGCCTGCATGGCCACACATGTCGTGCAGCTTAGAGGGGATGCTGCACCACACACACAACCCCATTCCTTAACCACACCTCCTCACATACACTCCATTACCACACACACACAATATACAGTAGGACTGTATTTTGAGTTATTATGCAATCACCTCTAGATACACTTTGCAAACACATAAATCAGTACAAAAATAGTTTTATATAAAAATAAAATAAGTTATAGTAGATGTTTTATTTTTTATTTGTTTTTCTTTTCTGGTTTCAAGTTTGTAGCACCCTCCCTCCCTAAAGGAGTGCTTTCAAGGCAAAGGGAGGGACATCTGGTGGCAAAGGTCAGGGGGTAGGGGGAGGGACTTCCAGTTCCAATATGGCAACTGGGGGCAGGGCAACTGTCAAGAGCCAGGGTTACCCAAGCAGCCCTCAACAACTCACCAAAACTCAGTAAGTGGCCCTCAAGCTGAAATAATCCCGCCCCCAATCCGTAATACTTTGCTTTCTTTGTCATCTTTTGTGCTGATGATAGATTAAGCTTCTATGGTAGTAATTTTAATTGATCCATAATTCAAAAGCAAATTATTGAATTATGGCTGTGTCTTTAAAGATCTGGTAATTTTGCTTGGCTTCTTCTGACAAGAGCATATGCTCATTACTTGAATAACTTGTTCCCCTCCAGGGAGATACCTGCTCTTGACTTAATGGAGGAAGAGGAAAGATTTGTCTCCTGACCTTTCTTCACTCTATCTACAATGCAGAGCAGAATTATCCAAAGGATACTGGTTTGAATAAATTAACCTTCCTTGTTGTAGATTTCATTCCTGATGTGAAGAAGTGAGGGTGATTAAAAACAAGTTTTCATATGCATTCTCATACTCCAGTCCACACAGCTGATTTGTCTTTTTTTATAAAACACTTAAACATGTGGTCAACTTTCCTTTAGTGAGCAATCCATTGAAATCATGTGCTTATGTAGTTTGAGGGATCAAAGTACCAAAAAAGCATGCTTTTTCTAAGCTGGTTCAGTTTTTTTCATCTGATACTTTCTTCTTCTTGAACTTCTTATGATTAATATTCCAAGAGACTAGTTATATCCTGTCCTCCTTATGTAAATAAAAAGTACTATTGATTTGATGATGGGTCTAAATATGCAAGATGTCCCATTAAGAATACTATACTGTTTATTGTAGTAAGTCTTTTTGTAAAAAGGATATGTGGTAGTATGGTATTTGAGATTGATAATTGATCATGCTTACAGGTCCTTACCCTGTAAATATTTGCACATCTTCAATGGAGTGGTTCCAGCTAAATCAGTTAACTGCAACTTGGACATGCTATCACATTACAATCTAGAAAGTGCTTCTTTTAGAATCAGATTTTGCTGCTTTATCCCATATGTAATTCCACTGACTTCAGTGAGTCTCTCCAGTGTAAGGGATCAGACTGTGAAAATGAGGGAATTTGTGGGGAGGGCTTGGAGGGGATCCAGGCCCTGCCCTGGCCAGGCAGCATCCCCTGTAGGCAGGGCAGCTGCGCCCGAACCCCACAGAGCTCTGTGGCCCGGCCCAGGCCCCACCTCCAGTGCAGCTGAGCACCCTCGCTGCGCCCAAGTCTGTGGAGACCCAGGGCAGCCACTGCTCCTCACCCGACCACCGCTGTCCTCCGGCTGCCGCTTCCCAAGGGCCTGGCCAGGCCAACCTGCCCATGTTCAATCCTGTGCGTCTGCTTCTCCCCACACCTTTCTTCTCCCTCTCTCTCTTCTCTTTCTCTTCTTTCTCTAACTCTTGTCTCTCTTTTCTTTCTCTCCTCTCTCTCTCTCTCTCTCTCTCTCTCTTTTTTCTCTCTCTCCTTTCTCTTTCTTTTTTTCTCTCTCCACACATCACAACATGCTTAACAAGAAAGAATACACAAGAACAAAGGTAGTATATGCAGTTTTATTTATTGTCACCAAATTTAGAATTTTTAGAAAACCTGGTATTTACTGTTAAAAAAAAAAAAAAAGAAGCAACATTTATAATTATTAACTATGTTAATATGCAGTGCATCCTGCCATGTTCCTTCTGCCCCAGTATTGTTTTTCTGGTGTGCCCACACTCCAGATCCTTACAGGGTGCACATATACATTGCAGTTTCTTCAGTACTCCGGCCAAAACTGTTGCCTACCTCTGGTTTACACTGTTTTTTTCCCCCCAATTTTCAATTGTTTTATATGGCTACCATAACTGATAAAATAATGCTTTATGATTACTAAATGTTTTTATGTTGTTTTAATACATAGTCTGTTACCTTACCTACATGTATGAAAAGTTTGCCGGTGGTACTTAAGGCTGTATCATTTTAAATTGGTGGTACTCAATCTGTCAGAGTTTGGAAACTGCTGAAGTAGACTGACCAATGTAGAGGTTAGGGACAGGCAGGGTTGTCAAACCCTGTGGGCCAGATGAGTGGCACCAGATTGGTTTACAGGCCCAATTGGATCCACAGACCCCCCTGCTCCCACTGTTCCCCATGCCAAATCCAGGGCAACAACTCACTCTGTTCTTCATGCTACATGGATCCTGGGCCAGTTGGGGTAGGTACCATTTGTGGCATGCATCCCAGAGTGGGCACCACATATAGCACAGGTCCTGGAGTGGGTGCTGTGTGTGGCATGCATTGCAAGCCTTATACCTTGGGCTAGTCCAGCAATGTGTGGGTCAGCTCAGACCCAGGGAAGCATTGGAGATTGGACAACAGGACTCTGTAGGCTGTATCTTTGATGACCATGAGTTAAAGGGATATTTCCAAGAAGACTTCTGCCTATGTAAATGTATCACTTGAGTGCTAGGTTTTTTATGTTTGGATATTTTTATTTTATTTTTCAATACTTGGACACTTCAAGTGTATTTGTCAATCAGAACTTGATAGGTCCAAGAACTGCCAAGTGAAGCCTCCAAGTTTTTACAAGTAAACCCAAGTGCATTGCAACTGGCTACATACAGAGAAAGCAATCACAGCTGTTCTGAGGATGCACTCAACTTTGATGCACATGAACTGTGTTCAAGAATAGCCTTAATCTTCATGTAAAGAATGAGTGCCTAGGGGCTAGCCAAGTGTAATGTACTGTAGGTAACATAACCGTTATGCATTGTGCAATGGCATCATTTGTAATAAATCAGATGATAGCGGATAGGATGATGGTAACTTGCTAGCAGTTGAGTAATATGGTCTTGCAAGATCCTGAACTGATGAGCCAGATGAAAAGGACACTCGAGTCAAGAAATTATGTTAAAGAATGAATTTCTTGTGCCATCTATGATATAATTTTTGCAAACTAGTACATCTGAATGGAGGGCTGAGACAGGGTTTTATTGAAGTTAATGGGACTCCATGTGTTGGGGGTGGGGGTGAGGAGGGGTTCAGGTCATTTAAGTTATTTGCAGGCCTGGGATCTAAAACTGAAAAAATGTTGGCAATTATCAGCTCAGAGAATTAAAACCCCACACACCATTTTCATTTTCCTGTTTCTGTTCACAGTGAGAAAGCTACAAAGCTTTGGTTGCAAATGCTGCAGGGAACTGTTTAAATTTCCTGGGGGGGAAGGGGGAGATTATTGTCACTGATTTATTTTTTTTTAAATGAGATGAAAAAACCTAACTATTTCATTTAAAATATCCTATAAAATTAAAGATGGCAACAAAGAAAAAAACTACTTTTAAGCACCCTAGATCATTCTCTGATTTCATGTGGATATCAAGGGCAGAGGCCTAAAGAAGTCAAAAGCACTGATTTTGGTGTGATTTTAAGCAGAAAAGTAGAAAGCACTGTATTCCTATGAGCTACCAAATAGATTAGGAGTTCTGAAAGATCTCACATCTTAATATTTTGAAACCTAAACTAAACTGAGTTCTGTTTGTTTTAGGTTTGCTTTGGGGTTTGGGGTTTCCTTTTTTTGTCCCTCCCCCCTCCAGCTTTTTTTCCATTGAGGAATGAGAGCTTGATTCACTTCTGAGAGTGCAAGTGTTCTGTTTTATCCACCATACATCTGTGGATGGAAACAATTGCCAGGCTGCAGCTAAAAATAAACTTAATTTACATGTTCTTACTACTTAATACAACTGCACGTTGAAGGTTTTGTTTCTAATTAGTGAGGGGACTAAACCAAAAGCCCAGCTTTAAAAATGCAACTTTGAGGGAAACCATTCAGAATCCAAACTTGGGATTCAAATATAAATGCCAAACAAAATCCTTCATACTCTAACCTCTGGACATAATACTTACCTGTTGTTAAAAATGGCCGACTTAATTTCAATTTCACTATTCACAGCAGAGAGCTGGTAAGTGTTTGAAGAATCAGACCCTACATTTTACAAATGGGTCATACCTTTGTAACCCCATATTTCAGTGCTTATAGCTTGTGAGTTGTACATCTAGAGCCTGAACCCATTACTTCAACTTACACACACTTCCTGTTTGGCGCACAACCTCTACTCTTGAGGGTTGAGGAATTAGCATTAAGAAACATAGATGTGTAGAATTTTTCTTTTTACAAATTTCTGGGGGGTTTTGTTTGTTTGTTTTTTGAGGGAGCTCAGTAAGTTCCTCACTTTTGGTAGTTTCTCCATTGTGGTGGCATTTCTTGACTTCCTTTATGTTGCATTCCTTTATGGTCCATTCTTCTGCTTATTGGGTAAATGATTTCTGATTAAACTTACTGATAGAAGTCACTGGAGTGACACTAGAAGAACTGAGCCTCATTAATATTGATATTGAAAGAGGAATAATGTTACACGATTTGGACACCATGCACTTATTTCAGTAGCAGAATAATGTTTTTACATGAATTGCATGCTAAAACAGCACTCTGTAGCTGCTTTGTGCCCAAAGATTTTCACTGCCTTCTGTGGGCATTGTATCAGGCCTAATACTTCTGATTTGTGTAAAATCTGTAAACTATGAATATGTCTGATAAAGAATGCCTGAGTTAAAGAATATGTTTTCAAATATATTTACAGGCATAATCACCCTTTGGGTAAATTTACTTATCAACCTGTTTTACCATCCCATTCATTTACAGGTTCTGTAATGCAAAACGAATACCACCTCACAAAGAAACCTGAAGGAATCAGCACTCATGGCAGATGTGATATCTTTTATTAGACCAACTAGATATTTGCAAAAAAAAAAAATTATTATTTGCAAGCTTTCGGACACATTCGCCCTTCCTCAAGCATAGGACAATGAAAACATTGTAAAATTTCTCATAGGTGGAAATTAAAATTCATATTTCACTGGAGAGCAAAAAAACACCTGAAGGTATTTATGCTTGTCACATTGCATATAGTTTAGTTAGGATCACTGTACTTCTACAATGCTAATGATGGCATTTTCAAACTATGGATTTCCACTGCACTGTTAATTGAATAACAGGCAGCAATTTGGAAAGGCTATCAGTGCATGTCTTTACAAGAGGGCCCAGAAAGAAAAAAGACACACCACTGAGCTGAAAAAATATTTTAGACCCTATTTGGATGAGTATGTTGAAGATAAAATTGTAATGTGAGGTTTAATCCTAATTTCTATTTGTCTTGTTATCCCCTTATTCATTGGTTGTTATTTCCTTCTTTCCTGCTTCTCTGAAAAGTTTGTTAAAATACATGAACAGCTGGCCATTTGATTCTCCAAAGTCTACTGATTTAGTCAGCCAATTGCTGGCTGAAAAATGTATGCCTGTAAGCTTATTCACTTGACCACTGGCTTGCACATGTAGAGTTACAGTCTAAAGTACTGGTAGTATGCATCATAGGTTGCTTCTGCATGACCACAAAGCTGGCCACAGGAGCAGCATTACAGCAGGAATGGCAACAGACTTTTGACCTGGACAGTGCCAATTCCTCTGTGAACTTCAGTTTCTAGAATGCAAGTATGCATGCCAAATGGATGAGTGCTTGACTTTTCTCCATGATTCTCTCTGACAAATGTAGTTGGAATTTTCTTTACAGTCTGCACCAAAGACCAGTCAAATTAAGGAAAAATTACACATATTTAATTAGAAGAACATTTATACTTTAAAGGTTTCTTCTACCTCTTTCTCTAGCAGATCACAATGTTTATCTGCAGTTCTCTGTAATGATACTTGCATGCAGTAATGGTGAGGAAAATAATTCCAACATAAATATGACACTTTCCTGCTGAGTGAGGTTAAGGAATGCTGGGTCTCTGGGACTGAAGAAATAAATGCAGGGCTGCTAAATATCACAAGGTAATGTCTAGTGCCTAAAGAGAAACATCCAAATTAAAAAATGACAGGCTGCTATTTCCTTCATGTTGTGGGCTTTAGTCTGTGTTATAAATCAATCCTGGACTTTTTTAACTGTTTGTACTGCATCGATGATTCTGCAGTGAGTTCTTCTAGTAAAAACTGGTTCTCAGGTATTTAAAAATGTCAAATCCTCTCAGCTGAATTTCCCACCCTCCTCTAACAGCACCCCAGCTTATGGATGGAATTCGTGTCCGGTATTCTACAACTGTGCTTTTCAGTTTCGTATCATTTGGGAGAAATCTGGTTTCTTTCCTCTTCATTTTTTAAATATGGAAAAGTAAATTACTTACTTTTCAATAATTTAATTTCTTTTATCTTCATTTTTTTAAATCTTTTATAAATTTCTTTGGTACAGTGTACTCTGCTTCAGTGCATAAACTTGAGACAAACACAGGGAAGTAATTTTTCATACAGTGTGTAATTTAAGTATGGAACTCATTGCCACCAGATGTTGTGGAAGCTAACAGATTAGCTAAATTCAAAAAGGGATTGGACAAATTCTAGGAGGAAAAGGGCATTAGTAACTATTGAGCATGGGGGTAAGGGCTACAGACTCTGCATTAGAACTACCTAGACTTTAAATACTGGAAGCTGTAAGTAAGAAAGGAACAGAGGGGAAAAACCCTGGTTATTCCCAATTCACTCTCCCTTTTAGCATCCACTCTTTGCCATGGTCTGACACGGGCCTATTTGATGTGCCAAAAAAAAAAACTCATGGGCTGTTACCCATCACAAAACCTATAAGCCTCTCTCTCTTAATGAGGGAGGCCAGTGGGAACACATCAGTAAATTTCTTGGGACAACAAAAAAACCCCAGGAATTGGAGTAAGGTCATAGGTTAACTAGGGCATTGGAAGTGGACACCAAACAGAGCACACTGGCTAGCGCCCACTGCCCCCTAAAGGAGTCAAGGGAGCTTGTGGATGCCGACCAGTGAAACTCTGTCTGGAGACGTGAGCGGAGGAGTGCATAAAAGCAGCCCTACACTCACCCAGGTTCATCTCATACAGAGCCTCCTTCCTGGCCTTATAAATGGCCAGCTTGGCCAGATCCAAGAGAAGGTTGACCAGGAGGTCCCAGGACTTGGTGGGGCCACAGACCGGAAGTGCATAACAAAAAAGGTGTGTGGAGAAGTAGAGCCAAAACCTCAGCAGGAGGTTCTGGAGGAGACAGAAGAGGGGCTACAACCTGGCGCACTCAAAGTAGGCATGTGCCAGGGTCTCCTACTGCAGGCAAAAGAGGCAGGTGTCAGGGGTGTCCATAAAGTGTACCAGATGCACGCCTATGGAAACAGCTCCATGGAGGAGCCATCAGCTGAGGTCCCTGGTGGCTCATGGGATCAAGGTGGAATACAGACTTGTCCACCAGGGACCCTCACCTCCACCCTCACCTAGGGTGTCCCACCACTTGTTGTCTGGGTTAGACACAAGGATGGGATGACATGGAGCATGAGAATGTAGAACTGGTGGGGGTGGCCTGTTCAGAGGCAGACTGGTTTGATGCTCCCCAGCCTCCTGAGATGGTGAGGCAGGGAGTACCATGTGGCCTGCTGAGGTAGCAGCCCCACAGTGAGCTCCAAAGGACTGGGGGATACAAGAGGGTGGGGACTGCCCTTGTGCAAGACCTGATTTGTTGCCCTGTGGGGTCAGGCCAACTCTCAGGATCTCAATATTGTGCTGTTAGACAGGAAGGCATGACACAATTGCACATATACAAACACACAAATCAGTTAGGTGCATACACACACACTACCAGCTCAGGCACATATGCATCCAAACCAGCCTAGGCACATGCATACCTATCACTGATTCAAGCACTTACACTACACACCCCAAAAGTTAGACACAGATCACTAATTTGTATATCATGCACACAATGACATATATATATATATATACACACACACACACTCACCAGTTCACAGATACAACCCACTTACACATACATACAGGTGAGTTCCTAACTTGGATGGTACAGTGTGTATGTGTGTGCTTGGGGTACCTGGGATACTTGGGGGAAGGTTCAGGTGAAAGACAGAGAGTTAAAGTGTAGGAAGTAAAAGTTGCCAGAACCAAGATTAGAACCAGTAGACTACAGAGAAGCTGGCTGAGGAACTGAGGCTTGGGTTTACTTAAGGTAGACTGGGACTGGAAACTGAGGCAGACAGCTGAAATATTGGGGGGCAGATAAGTGATGGCAAGGAGGAGACAGCCAGGAAAGAAACTGAGGCAGAACCCTGGTTGCTCAGGGGAAAAGGAAAAGGCAGTGGGGATAAGACAGTGGCAAAGAAACAGGGAGGTTGGAGGCAGAGAAGAGCTCAGGACAGATTATTGGAGGTGGCAGGGAGCCAGAAGCGGGAGAGGGTGAAATGAGACAGAAGTTAGAGGGGCAAGGAGCAGAGATTGGAGCGGGGCCAAACCATAGTAAAGGAAAATCCAATTTAGGGGTCCAAATAACAGTTTTATTAAACAGACAACATACTACACAGCCCCACGAAGTTTTTGATTCGTGCGCGCACACGTGCACACGCACACGCGCACACACACACACACACACACACACACACACACACACTGGCAGCAGGAGAAAGAGACTCAGTGGAAGGGCTGGAGTCCGGGTAGGGAAGAGAAGCAGAGTCCAAGTCCTTGGTTGAAGAGGGGGTGGGGGGTGATAGCTACCTATCCAGGCTGGAAAGGGGTCCTTGTCCAGTAGGTGTTGTCCAGAGCAGGGTAGCCGGCAGGGCCTCTGGGTGAATAGGTGGTGTGGCATGGTGGTGGTCCAGGTAGAGAGGGTGTCCCACTGGGTGTGTCTTCACTGCCCCTTTTTATAGGGGCAGACCTTGTGTGACCCTAGTGACAGGAGGCATGCCCAGGCAAGGGTCAGCCCCTGTGTACTGAGCATGTGTGCTCCATGCAGGGATGTGCAGTTTCGGTTGTCTGTAATGGTGGGGTACAATGGTAGAGTTGCTGGTTCTGCAGGGTCTTTTGTCTTTCAAATGCTGGGTTCTTGTCTCTGTTCCTGGGTGAGGTCTGTGGTTCCTGGATGAATCAATGCGAGGTGATGGCCTGGTTGTTACAAGCCATTCAGGTGAGGCCAGCTACCATTGTATTTCAATCATTCCCAATTGCTCTCATTCATCCGGGAACCAATTTACATGGGAGGGGTACATGAATCATACAGTTGCAACACAGGGGATGCCTGGGCAGAGGACACAAAATGGAGGCTTGACATACAAAATGGAAACTTGACATGACTTATGCTAACTTACATATATAGGCCTAAAACAGTAATCGCACAATATAAAAGCAGTACAAACATAATAATTATCACTTATAAAACGGTGGGTATTGATATCAAAATAGTAGGGCACTTATTTGCAAAGAGGGGAGAGAAAAATAAAACTTACTACCTAAAATAAAATATTAAAGCTTATCCTACATCTTAGCTTACTTATACTTATCTAGGGAATAGAGAGGGAGAGAAAAAGTGAGAAGTGGTTGGGGAAGGGGAGGGAATGCATTTTAAAATAAATTAAAAAAAGAAAAACTGGGGGTTTTGCTACAGATTGATGTAGACAATGGCAGTGGATGGCAGGGCAGCCTTTACTTCCCAGAGTATGCAGCATGGAGCATGTAGTATGGGCTCCATGCACTGGGCCAACACAGAGGGATCCATTCACCTCTGCCTAGCATAGTACAGGAGATCTCCGACTTGAGTGATGTGGGCCAGGGCCATCCTTATCCAGGGTACCTCCATCATTGGTACCATCAGCTGTGGGTTTTTCAGCAGGGGTCAGCAAGGAGGTCAGAGCCCTGGACAACCATGTCTGGGGACCTGGAGGTGGAGACCAGCCTCCAGGCCCTGAGGAGGTCCTGGTAAAAATCCAGCAGCTCCTCCAGGTCCTGATTGGGGAGCCCTTGAAAGTAGAAGAGCTGCCGGTCATATCAGGTGGTGTGACATAGGCCTTTATGATGTGCCGAAGAAAGCTCATGGGACTGGGCCCATCATGGGGAACTATACGGCTCCCTTAAGAAGGGAGGACACTGAGGACATGACTAAATGTGTGGGACGACAACAACAACAAAAAAACAGGAACAGGGTGAGGTCATAGGTTAATAACTAGTACATCGGAAGTGGACACCAAACAGAGTACACCAGAAGATGGACCTATGGTTTGACCCATTAAATGGCAATTTTATGTTCTTATGACTGAAAAAAGGTTGTGTGTTTCCTGAAAATCAATTTAAATATTGCTGATTAACTACTGGAACATCCTGTTTTTAACACCTCATTATGGTTCCTTATTTTGTTTCCTAGAGCACCTCTGTCTCTGAGAGCTCTGAAATTGACAGGACCTTATCAATTCAAGGTTGCTTTAGGAGACTGGACATTGACAGCTCCTAGGCACCTTCCCCAATTATCCATTAGTAGACAGTAAGGACAAAGAGTTCTTATGCAGTTAAGTTGTTTGATAACGAATCTGGAGTTTGTTATAACGTAAGCAATAGGTGACAAATTGGGATTGGCGTTGGGTTATGCAGCTAAGGAAATTGTGCATGTATTCAATAAGACTTACACCATGTATCAAGAAAAAATATTTGTATTAGAAATACCCAAGGTACAGATGTCATGAAATCATGTACTGGCATATCTGTGCATATATTCCATTATTTTCCAGAAATATGGAGCCAGGTTCTTCATCTGGTGGTTTATACTCACTGACAATCTGCCTTATGTTGCACCACATGGAAAAAAAACAATTAGCCTAAAACCAACAACAAACTTTCCATGATTGAGGTAAGGGTGGTAGGCCAGGATATTCTGCAACATTTAAGTTTGTTTTTTTAAAAACATAGTCAAAATAACAAGATGCACAGTAATTCTATTATTTTGTGTGCTCAAGCACTGTTGCCACTGCTCATTGCTTCAAGTTGTTACCTCAATTACACATGTTCAACATCATTGCTTTCACTGGTGTTTATGTGGGTGTATTGGATGGCATATAGCATTAATTTCAATATTGTGTTAGACCATTGACTATATATTTGAACATGCGATCACTTCCAATTTTCTTCTTTTCCAGTGCAATTCAATTCTAATCCAAGTATGATAATTAAACATTACTGACTAGGACTTAGGTATTTCTTGTGTAAAAATTCAAACAGATGGCCACTCAGTCATATTGCAGCTATACAATAACATAGCATAGCATTTCCTATATTACTTAGAAAACTAATTCTGTTTGATGCAAGAGCTATAATTCTGTATTAATCTTGTCTGCTTAAATTGTTACCTACAGACTTGCACAAAGATGAGTTCCCACAATGAAAATACTGTGAAACTAATTAATGAATTTAGGGAAAGTAATTAAACTTACTCCAAAAATTTTAGTGATGCAATACAAATTGCTTTATTTTTATTTATTAAGTGCTCCCATCAGTTCAGAACAGAAACGTTAATTGCCAAGCAAGCAATTATGGTTGAAAGTGCTGATTAATAATTAATAGCAGTTAGGTATAGAGGCTTCCAGGTAGTCTAGGCAATAGCTACAAAAAGTTCATAAATCCATTGATGCTGCTGCATTGATTCACATATGGGTAGGGAAAATTGATGAAGTTAAATACTCTCTGAACCACTGGACAGCACTGGCTATATCATGCTGTGTGTGATTTAAAGCAGCCTAGGGACAGCTCATTCTGCACTCCTGCAGGAGCCTCCTGTAGTAACAAAGAATGGAGTTGCTTTTCAAGGAATGCCTTGTTTCAACACTGGCTACCTCCCTTTCTATTTAGGATATAACAACTTCTCTCCTCTCTGCTCCACTGTCATCCATATCTGAATTCCAAATTAAACCCTTCATACAGGTATTGCTGGGTGTCTTGAGCACTATTAAAATGTTTCTGCTTTGTCAGTTGTACTATTAACAGCAGTGAGCACTACACCAAGCAGTGTTTTAGGGATTAAAATTAAGCCTGCCTTTTACAAATGCTTCTTATCTTTATGACTTGAAAGCCCCCAGCCTCTGGGTTACAGTATATCCAGAGCCTGAACCAATTACTTCTACTTACCTGCAGCAGTGCTGATTTAGAAGGGGAGTCCACAGTGCTGCAGCAGCTCAGTGTGGGAAGATAAGCATTCTGTACCTCTCTCCTACCCTGGCCCCCATTCTCCAGAGCTTGGCATCATTATGCATGCTAGTTTCCTACTTACAAACTACCCTGATGAATCTGGTGGGTGGGTATGAAAGTTAAGGCCATATGCTGGTGATTACATTTGAGGATGAGTTTATAGCAGAGGCGGGCAATTATTTGGGCCCATGGGCCACATAGGCAGTTTTGAGGAGTTGGTGCGGGCCAGTCAGCATCCTCCCAGCCCCCCAACAGCAGCCCAGAGCCCACACACCCTGTGACTCCTCCGCACCACTGCCAACGGCACACAGCCCCGGCCCACCCTGCCTTTCTAGGCAGCCCAGATGGAGGTGGTGGCAGCCAGGAGCCCCATGGCTACTGGTGGGGACCCACCCATACAGCCCCGACCCTGGCTGGCCCCATCCCATGCCTGCTCCAGACTGCCCACCCATGCTGAGCAGCAGCAGCAGGGCAGAAGATGCTGCTGGGCCTGGGTGGAAAGTGTACCCCTCCCACCCTGCCACTGCCAGGCCCTTCTTGCTGTAGCTGCCCAAAACTGCCCTGCCACCATCGCCGCTGTCCCCAGGCCACCCAGCAGGGCAGATGTGACAGTGCAGAGGAGCTGCAGGGCAGCCCAGATGTGGGCTCTGGAAGGCTGCAGCAAGAAGGGCCCAGCACCAGCAAAGCAGAGGAACCACTTTTTCCCCATGCTGAGCAGCAGCTTCTGCCCAGCCGCTGCCACTGCTCAGTGTGGGCAGGCAAGTCCAAAGCAGGCATGGGGTGGCCTAGGCTGGGGCTGTGCACGTGGGTTCTGGCTGGTCCAGAGCTGGTCTGGGGTGTGAGATGGGCTGGGGTTGGGGCAGTGTGCACGGGTCCCTACCAGTACCACGGGGCTGGGGCCAACAGTGGCAGCAGCCAGAAGGAGCCGCCACCACCTGGGCTGCTTAGAAAGGCAGTCCAGCTGTGGACCTGCCCCAGCCCTGTTTCTTGCTCAGGTGGTGGCAGGATGCACCACGGGCCAGACAACAGCTGGGCCAGGCAGGACCAAGGGACCCACCACAGGTCAGACAAAGTCCCTCCATTGGCTGGATCTGGCCTACAGGCTCTACTTCGCTCACCCCTGGTTTAGAGTGTGCAGCATGTACACGGGGCCACAGATGTTCAGTGAGCATTGTGGATGACAACTAGTTCTGCTACATGACATTTTCCATCAGGTGCTGGCCCAGCAAAATACACAAGTGCAGAAACCAAGACCACAGCCTTCAGGTTTGGCTTTCAAAGGTAAAAGGAGTTTGGAAAGTAAGTGACTGAAACTTCATTATTTATGTAAAAAATATAATGTAAAATATTTGAAAGATAAGTTCCCATTTCTCTCATACACATAAAGATGCAGGGGACCATTCTCCTTGGTTGCTGTCACAGTTGTCAGCCTCTCCATGTTTGATACATGCTTTTACCTTGTGGCTAAGGGAAGCCGCACATTACACTCAGCCTCTATGAACTCTGTGGACAGTGCAGCGGAGTTAAGGTTAGACTGTGCTGTGAGCAGGCTCATGATAAGGGTAACACTGGTTCTTGCCAGGGGGGCTCTGACCTGGCACAAGGAGGCTAGCAGGCAGCACTGCAACGAGCCAGGACCCCTACTAGGCTCTGTCCCTGCTAGGAGGGAAAGGAGCTGGGCGCTGTGCAGCTCGGGATACTGGAGGACTGCAAAGTGCTCCTTTAACACACGTGGGGCAGCCTGAAGTTGCCCTAACAGCAGCTGCGTAGAGCCGCACTTCACCCTCCCGGGAAGCGGCATAACCTGGAGCTGCCCGGTAGGCTAGGCAGGACGGACGGAGCCGTCACCCGTGGGCACCGGGAAAAGGACGTGGCAGCGCCCGCTCCCGGCCGGGCAGGGCTCAGCGCGGTCACGTGCGGCCGCGCGGCCCGGAGGCGCGACGCTTCGAACGGGTCCCGCGCACACGTGCACACACACACACGTGCACACACACACACACACACACACACGCGCGCGCGCGCGCCGAGGGGGGACCCGCCCGCCTGCTCGCCGCTGGGCGAGAAAAAAAGTCCCGAGTTCCGCTTCCTGAAGGCGCCGGGGCCGGGGCCGGGGCCAAGCCAGAGCCGGAGGGGCCGGCTGCAGCGGCCGCGCTCCGGGGCGCGCAGCCCATGGCGGGGGAGCGGACGCGGCGCTTCACGCGGAGCCTGCTGCGACCGGGCGCGGCGGCCGAGCTCCGGCACTGTGTGGCCGCCGCCCGCGCCAGCCGTCACCAGCTGCGGGTGAGTGCGAGCGCCGGCGCGCGGCTCCGCGCGGAGCGACCCCGGCCCCGACCCGCCCGCGCAGGTGTCCCCCCTGCCGCCGGCCCCGCCCCGCCCCGCGTCGGGCTTGGCCCCGCGGAGTACTCCGCCCGCGCTCAGCTCCCGCAAAACCGGCGGAGCCGCCTTCCCTTGCGGAGACTGCAGGGAGCCTGCCCCCGGTCTGCGAACGCGGCGGCGCAGCCTGGCAGTGTCTGCGGCCCCGCCGGCAGCCCGGGGCCCGGCTCCGGGGCTGGGGGCAGCTGGCGCGGGAGGGCGTTTGCCGGCTGCTGCCCCCGGACGGGGTCGGGAATCCGTCGTGCGGTGCAGTGAATGGGGCGCGCACTTGGAGGCTCCTTGTTTGGCGCTTCTGCAAGTGGCGAGGTCCCGTCAGCCCTGCCCGGAGGGACCCTGCTTCCCACGGCCTCGGACTTATCAGGCCAGGGACCGGCGCCGGTGATCCAGGGGGAGAAGAGTGTTTGCCGCTGTTGTCTGGGCCTGCTTGGTTTTGCTGCCGTGCACCTGTAGCCAGATGTGGCGGAGGCGTTGGCTATCCGCGCTCGGAGAGGCCCCGTTGGTGTTAATGGAGGGGACAGACTGCAATGTGAACCTGCCTCATGGAAGAGGTCCCTGCCTCCCGTTTACTAGATAGCTGGTGCATCAAGATGTAAGCCTGTCACTAAAGTTAAACCACATGAGTTAACAGCCGTGAGCAGGACGCACAGCAAGAAAGTTTAAATTAAAACTTCAGGTTTCTGTTTGAGAGACAAAGTTAGCACTTGGCTGTGGGGGATTTGCTACACAGGAACTTAGAGATGAAGTGTGAAAACCTCTTAGGATCACTATACTGAGAGATTCCTGGTATGAGTTTTTTTTAAAAACCCAAACCGTTTGAGTTAGCAGTCTCAGTATGAGCATGTGCTTTTAGGTGCTTCACAGAATATTGTAACTTTTTTATATATACATATTTTGTTGTCAAAATTGCTTGCAAGGCCTTGGTGATTTCCAGTGGAAATCCCTTGGGCAAAAAGTTAGGTGGGTGTGTGTGTGTACACATCCACACACACCACTGACTGTGACAAAAAAATCACTTGGGCAAAAAGTTAGACCCCCTGTACACACACACACACACACACACACACACACACCGCCGACTATGACAGACTATGTTACTACATTCCTATAAATCATAAGACTCAGACACAAGGCCTGATTACCCATTTCTCTGCACCTTAACTAGTCATTAGACTGGTGCAAAGGGATGTAAAACACAGATACACTACTACAGTGCTAGTACATTCACCTTGCACTGCTTTAAGTAACTATAGAAAGTTGCAGGAGGAAAAGTCTGTCTACCTTAGCATGTCTTGCAAGACCTGTTAGCGTTTTGGAACATCTAGAACCCTTTTTGTTTTACTTTAAAAATATGGTGTAAAGGATAAGTAAGTCCCTCTAGGATGAATAACCATACTATGATTTACATGATTCATCAAATTCATACTACTAAATATTTTCCTTTCTAGTTTTAATGACAAGATAGTTCACTCCAGTAGGGTAAAGAGTTTCCAGAAGGAAAAAGAGTTTGAAGGAACTAGAACGAGCATTTACAGCGGTTGTTTTTGTTTTTTGGTTTTTTGTTTTTTAATGCCAGACTTTGTCAGCAATTGCTACACACTAGAGTGTAAATTTTTATTTTTCTTTAGCATAGGAAACATATGAAATAACTAGGTCTCTGTGGCCTGGTGAGCCATTTCTCTTGTTTCTAGACCCTAAGCTCCAGTCCTGGTGGACAGCCCTGGAAATAGGTTGTCCATTAGGTAAATAGCCAATTTGGTCACACACAGTTACCTTCTCTCTGCCTCACTGCATTTTGAATTGGTAATGCGTTCAATTTGGCATCTCTAGGAATTGATTCATAGGTTCTGATCTTGGGCCAGGTGTTAATTTTTGTAAGAGCTAAGCTGCCTTCCCAAAAGAGTTCCACTACCCAGACACCACAACATGAAGATATAGGTTGCTGTCCATGGGCATATAGCTAAGGTAGGAAAGCTGAAACTGGGTAGACCCTGTTTCCAAATGGTCCAAATCTCCATGCATGCATTGTTCATATATGTAGTGTCTGGTACACTTTTAAAACTGAAAAACTTGCTAGGAACCATAACACACATTTTAAAGCACTACTTGCGTGTAGTGATCCATGATCTTCACATCATTTAAGGGGAATTAATTTGAAATGTGTGTGAAAAAACTAGCAATCAGTTATACATTAGTTTACAGCATAGATTTAAAAAAATGACTGTATTTTAGAAATAGTGTCTTCTGTATTGTGCCATAACATTTCCCCCCCCCCCCCCCAATGTTAATGAGAGCTAGGAAATGAAACTGAAAAGGCAAGACAAGTAAAATTGAACAGTCTAGCTTCATTGGAGGCCAGTAACTCAGATGCATCCATTGTGTTAATAAAATTGTTTTTATTAATTATATATGGTATATCAAGGATGCAAACACTGAATAACTTCATTATGTGATTTCTTTTTTTTCTGTTTTTAATGTTAACAAGTTCCCATTGAACTGTTAAACTCAAATGGCAGTCAGCACTGTCATCATTTTTATCAGCCTCTTCCTCTGACTGATGGAACATAACCTGGGTGGATTTCACTGTTTTGTTTATAAGGCAGATACAGCAAGATCATCAAACACTACAAGATATTAAACTTGGGATATTAAACTTGGGAATTGTAGATGTCAGTCAAGTACTGGTTTCACTTGCAGTTGCACCTTAAGGGTGGGGGAGGCGGGGTGTAGCACAAGCTTCTACACACACATAGATATGTATATCTACTTTGGTTAGTTTGCTAGGTGCAAATCTATCCTGCCTTTTACTTAACTTCAGACTAACATACTAAAAAGTGTTTCAGTTAGACTTATCAGTCATTTAGAGACTTCCAGATGTAGCCCTTCATTCACCACCAGCAGGAACAATGGCTCTAAAGGCATGGTTATATTGCATCTGTATGCTTTGGAGTATCTTAGGGCATTTTATATGTGCTCTGGGACGTGGCACTGGACGCTTTAATTAGCGAACTGCATTAATTAGAAGCCCACACGTCACATTTATCAGCGTCCCCATGCTGAAAACATGGCGGCAGGGTACTTTGAACTAAAGCTTTTGAACATGTTTTATTTCAAAGTGCCCCACTGCCATTTATCAGCTCCAGGGTTCATGTGGACACTGATGCACACGATGCGGAAGGCTGCCAGAATGAGTTGACTTCTGTGCTCCAGCAGAGATTTGATTAATCAAATCTGCTCCTACATGTTGGATTTCCAGAGCATCTGAGCAGGTTCCCTCCATGTCTGTAGGAGCCCTTGATGGACCTAACATTATTTTATAGTTTTTGCATTTCCACCAGTACTGCCTGTGAAAACCAAATTATATATCACTGTTTGTTCTTGGACACCCAAACTGGGGTGCAAGATTTTTCTTTTGAGTGTGAAATACACTTCTCACACCAGCCCTCAGTAATACGGCTGGCTCTGTGTGGGTACAGCATGAAGGCAGGGAGCAAAAATAGGTATAATCCATGCTGATCTTTCAAGTCCATAGCACAGGGCTGGAAAACTAATGGCTGAAATAGCAATCACAGTCTCTTTGTAATGGTTGTGCAGTGCTGAAGGGCACTGGACCACTTTAGATATTTTCCCCTGAAATCTTCCTTGCCCTCACCCCAGTGTCTTCTCTGCAGGAATGATATGAAGTCCCCTTCTACAGTGCTCAAGTTACATAGGAAAGCTGTGTGGCCTTTGCAGCTGCAATATGGGGCTTGAGCATTATGAATACCTTGGAACTGGATTCCACCTTCTTAATGTATATAAGGCTAGAAAGAAAAAAGAAATTGCTAAGTATATTGAGTAAGGAATTAAGACAGCTGTTTTGTTTTTTATCCAGGAAGATTTGGTTTGTGTATATATATGTTTGTCTGTCAAGAAAGAGTAAAGATTGTATCTTCTTTCTCAAGTGGTAGAGGAAAGGTTACTTTGTTACAGCACTTTTTTATTGTGGAATTTTAATCTTGGCTTTGGTTTTTCTTTACTTCTAACTCATGCAGGTTGTGCCCTTACCTATTGTATCATGATAATCATAATGATATGTCATTCACAGTAATGTATTGCATTGTATGTCACAGTGCAGGAAAGGGAGAGAGTGTTGGCAGATAGATCCTTTGTCTAATTTTGTCCCCTGTATTACCCCCCTTGGGTCTGTGGGCAACAGAGTCAATATTAGAGCATCCTTGAAGCTGGTGTAACTTATACCAGATGTTGGGCAGACATCTGGCTGACCCAAAAAATCCTTTGTTGCTGTGACTTAACACAGCAGGTGCTTTTAGTGTTTTGCTGAATCAGGGCCTTGCTGGTGGGATATGAACCCTGTGGCCCATTCATTAACTAGTGTAAACACTTGTAGCATCATCAGAAGCAATGGACCTTTTATACTGGCGGAAGATTTGACCCCTGTCCTCAATTCTTGCCTTACCTCAAATGTTTTGTGCTGCTTCCTAGATGACCTAGTTTACTTTTATTCATAATCTGCTTTTACTGCTTCTACCTTAAAAAACCCTGGCTGTTTAAAACTCAGCACAATATTCTGATCATATACTACAGGCAGAAAAAAGTGCCTCAGAGTAAGCTGGGAGAAAATGCTAGGAATGGGAATCTATGTTTATTAGCTGAAGTTGTACTTTTTAAGCAAGGGACTTCTCTAGTGCCCTAGAAGGAGGAAGAAGAGATTAAAGGACACGTCGATGTGCCCCATATCTTGGGAAAGTTTAGAGACCATGTATTTCACCATTAGTAATGTATCCGGCATTAATTGCATAAACTTCCCCACTCTTCCCCAAAGACTAATTCTGTCAGAAAGCAGTGTAGTATTTCTCAGACTGCCAATAATTGCAAGTTGCTTAGTTATTTTCTGTAAAGGTTACTATCTTTATAATTACAAAATACAATTTCCAAAACTAAAAACAAAATTTCATGGAGTCCACAGCTATTTAATGTTTCGACTAATTGCTGCTTAAAATAAATGGCCAGGGTTGTCATATTGTCATGTTTTATACACAAGGGGCTTTTTTTTAAATCAGTAAGCAGATGTTAACTATAACTGTCCAACTAAGTAGTTGTACAGACAAATGGAAATCTCAGTCATTTGTTGTTTAATTTGTATGTATGGTTACAGTAATACTTCCATGGATTGGATATGTGACGCACACATTCAGGTCTTTATGCCATTGACACTTATATTTCTAGCATACTAGCCAAATGCATAAAATCTTCATACTGTCTCCTTATTTTCAGAACTGAAACCATTTACATAATTTATATCAGGTGAGTCCCGAAGAAGAATGCCTTGCATGTGAAAGCTTGTGTGACTTCATCCCATTTATACAGTTGGTTTAGTAAAAGATATCACCAAAGAAAATTCTTATCCCCTGCAATATTAATTAAAATAATTTTGCATGCAGAGGTTAGTTTGGAACAGAGCTGTGAATGGGCCTTTCCCTTTCTGATAACAGTAATGTCCTTTTTGCATCTTGCATGAATTAAAATATACAAGATTATAAATTTTTGAGACTATTTTTTTGCTGTGCTTCTAATGGGTAAAATATGCCAATTGTATTGCCTTGAATATATAGAATGCATTGTGTAGCTCAGTGTATTTACAATGTCATCTTTGTGACAAACTCAAAAGCAAACAAAGATGAAAACTAAACTCTTGCTAAGTGGAATCCTAAACCTGGTTATAGTCAGTAGAAGTTTTGTGTTGATTTCATTGTGGGGCAGGATTTCACCTATTATTTTCTAGTATTTAACCACAGTATAGCACTGTGAAGTGACCTGTCTGTTTTTTGTATCTCTACAGTTGAGGTCAGTGGTGGTTCCTCTGTGTAGTAGATCTAAGAATTTAGTAATTTACTTACAGTGCTCCATAAAAACCATGGATAAACAAGGGTGGATCCAGAGGGAGTGCAGTGGCACAGCTGCATTCCCACTCCCCTTTTTGGATTGGAGCATACCACAGGAGCCTACAGGGACTTTCTAACATCCCTAAAGGAGGTGAAAATCCTTCCTCCCTTTCTCTTCCTACTCAAGCACACCCTCCTCCCTGTCTCTTTCCCTTCCTGCCCCCCCAATCTCCTGCCTATGAGCCTGCCTTTTACTCCTGGGAGGGGGGAAGCACCAGAGCCTTCCTGCCTGCTTAGTGGTGGTTGGGCTCACCTAGGATTGGGGACAATGGCAGCAGAGTTACCAGGCAGTGGGGGGCTCCTCTCCAGTCACCCTGTTGCTCTCCCCTCCCCAGCTAAACCCAGTCCCTGCTCATCTGAATGGCTCTGGAGCTCCCCCACCCCTCCACAGTGGAGAAGCCAGCAGTGGCAGTCAGGGGAGTTTTGGGAGGGGAGATGAAGAGGAGAGGAGAGGCCATGCCTCTGAGCAGGAAGCAGAAGAAAGGTGCGATTTTTCACACTTTAGGGACTTAAAGTTCCCAGAGGCTACTATGACTCTCACTGCCTGCCCTCATGGGGGCAGAGGAGGCTGAAACCCCTGCAGTGTGAGTTGCTGTTCCCACACCTCCCCTTCAGGAAATCCTGGATCCACCCCTGGGGATAAATGCTTGCATCTGTAGTTTAACTGTAGCACTAACCACTAGACTAGACAGTCCTGAAGTAAAGTTATAGGCTCTGGGAGCATGTTGATGGAAATCCTGAATCCTACCCCTGTTTTATTCAAACAACAGAGTTGCATGCTGTTTATAAGTGATGTCACTGGTATCTCTAGAGGCACCTCAGCAGGTTTTCAGGAGGCAATTTCATACCTGTTCTCCTTTTCAAATGAGATTTCACAAGGGTGCAGACAATGGTATGAAAGTGGCTAGAATCATATGATCCTGGTCACTTTCAAGTAGCTGCTGCAGCTGTGATGTAAGAGCAGCCAAGGAAAGGGCATAGAAAAGAGTGCAGTGCTTGCAAATTCTCCAGCTGTTTGACTCCCCCTCTACAGACAGACAAAAAGGGCCAAATTCTTTACTTGTGTAAATCTACTGAACTCGGTCATTTACAATAGGGATTAAATCAGCACAGAGAGAAAAGAGGAGGAGATAAGAAAAGAAAGCCAGAGGGGGAGAGAGATTCAGAAAAAGGCAAAACCCATACAGGCATGGGGGGAAAAAGAAAAGACTCTGTCAGAAAAGAAGGACAGAAGAAGCTGAAAAGATGGAAAGCAACAAAGAGAGCTGCAACAAAAATTGGTCAGGTTGGTTAGTAACTAATACAAACTGTGTCCTTAAGTTTT
Source organism: Alligator mississippiensis (assembly GCF_030867095.1). Lineage (NCBI taxonomy): Eukaryota > Metazoa > Chordata > Crocodylia > Alligatoridae > Alligator > Alligator mississippiensis. Next base: position 52,095,366 of record NC_081830.1, on the reverse strand, counting down.
TGGAGTCTGTATTCTGATCTTTGCCAGACAGTGATAATGTCATCACTTTGATTTAAAAATAGAATTAATTTAGCAAGTATGAGTATTTAAAACAAAGCAGAACCATCACCACGACTGTAAAATCATGGGATTAATTAATTCAAATTCTAATTAAAAAAACTAATTAACTTGATAGGAGAACCCACATGGACTTCTTTCTCTGGTTTCCACTGCTACCAGACTCCAGATCTGGGGCACAGAAAAGTGTAAGTGGCAGACTGTTCAGCGTGAAGTTGAGGAGGGTGATCTTAGAAGTTGACTACTTAGTCAACTTAGCAGGAGAAAGCTTGGGGAAGGAGAAGAAGGGTTGGTGCAGCAACAGATTTTGACAGGATGCTCTGCTGTTTCCCAAAATTATAAACAACACTGTTGTTAAGTTTAAAGAGTGGATTATAAAGGTTATGAAGTAGGAAGGCAAGATGGAAGTTGGATAGGTCTCTGTTTTGTGTATGATAATACTTTGAACTTCCATAGCATGTTCATCTAAGCTTTGCCATTTGTTTTATGAAGAGCAATTGATTTTGCCTACAGTACTTCTGTGAAGTTACGTAAGGGTGGTATCACACCTACAACTGAACACTTTGGATATTGTTACACATTACAGTTAGCATGTGTTATATATAGGGACCTCCCAAATACATGATTCCATGGAAATCATGTAATTGGCAGCCTCCCGTGAAAAACTGCAGGGAACCGGCTATTTTAAAAAAGCCGGCAAAGAGTTGGCAAAAAGCTATCTCCTAGAAGGATGGAGAAAGGGAGCAAAAAGAAAAAATGGCAGACTGCCCATCTCCTGAAGCAGTGTGGAGGTGGGGTGGGGGAGAGGTGGGAGGGAGCAGGGAAAAGCCCCCCTTCTCCTGAAAGGGGGGGGGCAGGATGACAGCCTGTTTAATTGCCCCATTTAAACTGTTTGTTAATTCAGTAATTATCCCTAGGGCTGTGCAAAGCTTTGGTTGCTGATTTGATTCGGAGGAGATTTGGCCCGATTTTCAGCGGCTGAATCTCTGAATCCAAATCGAATGAGGAAACCCATCAATTTCTCCAAATTGAATTGGAAGTCTCTAAATTGATTTGGAGAGATTCAACAATTCAGCCATAGACGCAGCTTTATATGTTTTTTTTCTACATACCTCAAGGTACCAGGCGTGGCCTGTGAACGCTGAGATGGTGGGACAGATGGAGGGTCCCATGGGAGCATGGGAGTGTTCCCTACGCGCTCAGCGGTGGACCCAAATTGGAACAGAAGTACTTTGGTCGACTTCCAGGTCTGCCGCAGAGTGCACAGGGGACCCCCCCCCCCCCACCCCTTGGCTCAGTGACTGGTGCCTCCTAGGTCTGGAGGGACACCTGGGGTCCATCCATGGCCAGTCACCGAGCTGGGGGGTGCGGGGGGTGTCTGCTGCTGAGCACGTGACGGGGGCCCCCCATGCTCCTGTGGGATGCTCCATCTGCCCCACCATCTCAGCATTCACAAGCTGTGCCTGGTACCTTGAGGTATGTAGAAAAAACATATAAAGCTGTGTCTGTGGCCAAATCGCTGATTCTCCGAATCATCATCGAATCTTCAGATTCGGCCAGATCTAATCAGGACAGTCTTCTGAATCAGCTAATCGAATCAATGTCCCCCAAATTGGGCTGAATCTGAATCAAATACAGCCTGCTTTGCACACCCCTAATTATTACCTTCCGCCCCTTGAAGAGGGTGATAATTACTGAATTAACAAGCTAGGCAGTTTCAGCTAGGGCTTTCAATTAGTGCCTGGGAGGGGTGGGACTTGCAGTGCCCCTTAGCCAATCAGAGGCTGGGGGGAAAGGAGGGGGCACTTTATTCTGCCTTGAAATGGCAGCCCTGGCTGTGATATGGCTGTGAAACTGGGGATCCCAGCTGTGATACAGCCATGTAATTGGCTGCTGGGGCCCATGAATTTGGTAGGTCCCTAGTTATATATATTTATTTCTGAGTTAATGTAACTTTAGAAAGTTTTTGGAGAAGTTGCATGTTAATGTTTACTATGATCTAAATAAAGATTATAGTACCACACTAGAGTCTTAAACTAGCTCTGGTGCAATCTCAGGGCTGAGGTGGAAAAATCAGCTGACTTTTGGTTTCAGCCCTGGGATTGCAACAGAGCTGGTTCAGGGCTCCAGTGTGGGGCTAAAAGTGACACCAGCACCCAGTCCCTGCACTGTATTAGACCATTTAAACTGTACTGCATGAGAGCCAGAAGCAACGCCGGCATGGCACAGAAACCAGTCCCAACCCCCACACTGCTCTGGAGCTGGTTCAGGGCTTGAGCTGCTAGGGCTCTAGTTCAGTGGGGTAGGTGGGAGCCTCCTTAATGCACCAGAGCCTTGAACCCTCAAGGCCTCAGTGTAGTTAGTGGTGGTGGGAAGGCTGACAAAGCTGTACCTTCCCGCACTGCACCTGATAACCTTCATCTGCTCCACGGAGGTAATCATCATCACATGTTCAATAACACTATCTGGAAATATTGCTCATTGGAAAAGTTATTCTATGATGGTACTTGGCATGTGCCTTACTGCTTGAAAGCTCAGACATGACCATTGTAAATGCAGTTAGTAAGAGTATTGTTGCATGTTACTCTTAGTACATGCTAAGTTCAGTTAAAATGCAAACAGAAATGCATTGGAGCCATTTAGCATGTGTTAAGTGCCCTCCTGGCATTACATAGTTGTTCCTGTTCAGGTGATGGTTATCTCCTAATACTAACTTAAACCATTCGACTGGACCACGGGGATAGATTGCTATACCCTGTACAGGAGGGATCGTGTAGAGAAAAGGGGCGGGGGTGTAGCTCTCTATGTTAAGGAAAGCTACGCGTCCCTGCAAGCCGATATTGGCGACCAGGGTGGACGGCTGGAGACCCTCTGGGTTAAAATCCGTGGGGAACACGGCACAGGGGACACAATGGTGGGAGTCTACTACAGACCTCCCACCCAAAGTCCTGAGCTAGACCAGGAGTTTGCCCAGGAACTGGCTGAGGCAGCTTGCTCCAGGACCATGGTTGTCATGGGTGACTTCAATTACCCGGACATCTCGTGGGAGGATCGCTCAGCAAAATCTGAGCGGTCGCAGAGCTTCCTCTCGTGCGTGGATGACCTCTACCTGACTCAAGAAGTCTATGGGCCAACGAGAGGCAAAGCGCTGCTCGACCTGGTGCTGGCTACTGGGAAGGACCTAGTCGGCGACCTAGTGATCGATGGGAAGCTGGGTGACAGCGACCACGAGCTGATCACCTTCACCATCCACCGAAAAGCTGGCAAGTCGGTCAGCAACACGCAAGTCCTTGACTTCAGGAAAGCCGACTTTGACAAGCTCAGGAGGCTTGTCAGTGAGGCCCTAAGGGACTGTGACCGCAGGGAGAGGGGAGTTCAAGAAGAGTGGTTGCTCCTCAAGGGAGCGATCCTCAATGCACAAACTAAGTCTGTTCCATCTCGGAGGAAAGGCAGCAAGAGGGCACAGCAGCCCCCCTGGCTCTCCAGGGACCTAGCAGACCTCCTGAGGCTAAAAAGAAAGGCCTACAAAGGATGGAGGATGGGAGTCACCTCCAAGGAGGATTATTCTGCACTGGTCCGGTCCTGTAGGGAGCAGACCAGGAAAGCCAAGGCTGCAACTGAACTCCAACTAGCTTTGAGCATCAAGGACAATAAAAAGTCCTTTTTCAGATATGTGGGGAGCCGGAGGAAAAGCAGGGGCAACGTTGGACCCCTGCTGAACCAGATGGGGCAACTGACAACTGACGCCCTGGAAAAAGCCAACCTATTAAATAGGTACTTTGCGTCGGTCTTTCATCAGCCCCATGGGACGCCTGTGCCTGCTACAGGGCCGGGAAGTCCGGGTGAGGGTGATCCCCTGCCCTCCATTAATGCTGACTTTGTGAAGGAACATCTTGAGAAGCTGGATACCTTCAAGTCAGCCGGCCCTGACAATCTTCACCCCAGGGTACTCAAGGAGCTGGCGAGCATCATAGCCCAGCCTCTAGCGTGGATCTTTGAAAACTCTTGGCGCTCTGGTGTAGTGCCCGAAGACTGGAAGAAGGCCAACGTGGTGCCTATCTTCAAGAAAGGGAGGAAAGTGGATCCAGCTAACTATAGGCCCATCAGCCTGACTTCTATCCCGGGGAAGATCTTAGAAAAGTTTATTAAAGAGGCCATCCTTAATGGACTGGCCGACGCCAACATCTTAAGGGATAGCCAGCACGGGTTTGTTGCGGGTAGGTCTTGCTTGACCAATCTCATTTCCTTCTACGACCAGGTGACCTATCACCTGGACAAGGGAGATGAAATTGATGTCATATATCTTGACTTCAAAAAAGCCTTCGATCTGGTGTCCCATGATCATCTCTTGGAGAAACTGGCCAATTGTCGCCTTGGGTCCCCCACGATCCACTGGCTGGAAAATTGGCTCCGGGGTCGGACCCAGAGAGTAGTAATTGATGGAAGTCAGTCATCGTGGTGTCCTGTGACCAGTGGGGTCCCCCAGGGCTCTGTCCTTGGACCCATACTGTTCAACATCTTCATTAACAATGTGGACACTGGAGTCAGAAGCGGACTGGCCAAGTTCGCCGATGACACCAAACTTTGGGGCAAAGCATCCACGCCAGAAGACAGGCGGGTGATCCAGGCTGACCTGGACAGGCTCAGCAAGTGGGCGGATGAGACTCTGATGGTGTTCAACGCCGATAAATGCAAGGTTCTCCACCTTGGGAAGAAAAACCCGCAGCATCCTTATAGGCTCGGCAGTGCTATGTTGGTTAGCACTATGGAAGAAAGAGACTTGGGGGTCATCATTGACCACAAGATGAACATGAGCCTGCAATGCGATGCTGCGGCTAGTAAAGCGACCAAAACACTGGCTTGCATCCATAGATGCTTCTCAAGCAAATCCCGGGACGTTATTCTCCCCCTGTACTCGGCCTTAGTGAGGCCGCAGCTGGAGTACTGCGTCCAGTTTTGGGCTCCACAATTCAAAAAGGATGTGGAGAAGCTTGAGAGAGTCCAGAGAAGAGCCACGCGCATGATCGGGGTCAGGGAAGCAGACCCTACGATGACAGGCTGAGAGCCCTGGGGCTCTTTAGCCTGGAAAAGCGCAGGCTCAGGGGTGATCTGATGGCCACCTACAAGTTTATCAGGGGTGATCACCAGTATCTGGGGGAACGTTTGTTCACCAGAGCGCCCCAAGGGATGACGAGGACGAATGGTCACAAACTACTACAAGATCGTTTCAGGCTGGACATAAGGAAGAATTTCTTTACTGTCCGAGCCCCCAAGGTCTGGAACAGCCTGCCGCCGGAGGTTGTTCAAGCGCCTTCATTGAACACCTTCAAGATGAAACTGGATGCTTATCTTGCTGGGATCCTATGACCCCAGCTGACGTCCTGCCCTTTGGGCGGGGGGCTGGACTCGATGATCTTCCGAGGTCCCTTCCAGCCCTAATGTCTATGAAATGTATGAAATCTATGAATGCTGTGACATGTTTACATCTGTTGAGAGTCAACTGGTGACAAGGCCTAAATCTCCTTGTTGGCTTCCCAGCCAACATGACTGTAGTATCTGAGTAGTGTTATTAGCATATAGTAGTGTTATCTCAGTTTTGTAGATAAAAGGGAAGTACATTGAGATCAAGTGGTGTACTAAGTTCACACATTAAATTTGTAACAGACATTAGAAAAGAACTGTCTTCCAGTCTGCTACCAGAAGTGCAAGAAGTGTGTGCGTGTCTCTCTCTTCCCAGGAATTCAAAGCATTTGTGTTATTGTCTTATCTGGGGAAGATGATTTGGTAATCATTTGCTGCTTGTCAAATAGGTGGTATTTGTGTAGTGTGCATCTGAGGGGCATATGTTTATATACAGATTGTGGTATAGGATAATGAGTGATGTGGCTTATATTGTCAGTATTAATAATCAATATTAAAAATATATGGTGAATAAGTATACTTTTTATGTGGTAACTTTGTGGAGGCTAAATAAGGGTAGGAAGGCAAAGTTTGTTGTTATGAGGTTGTTATGGCATACACTGGCTAAGTCTTTCTGTACTTTCTAGTGCTTCATTATTTAAAAGATGAAACATTAACTTTTGAATTTCCTAGTCTTCAGCTGGTTTGTTTGTTTTAATTTTTAAGGTGACGGAGGTCTTCCACCAGGCAAGTATCACAGCAGTAACAGGGAACACATTCTTTACAATCTATGGGTTGTATGCAGTTGTCCATCTCTATGCAAGATGCAGAACCGTTATCTAGGAAACTCGGAGAAAAGCAAGATCCCTAAGGCTAGGGGCAGACATTACACACAAACTGATTTAAGTGATTAGAAATTGGTTCAAACCTGTAACCCGAACAGACACTCAGTGCACATAAATCAGTTTGAAAATGGCTGTAACCAGTTTGAGATAAACCTGGTTGAATAACTGATTTAGCTCAAATTGGTTTATGCAATGTCTGTCCCAGGCCCCTTGCTGATTTAAGATAAACCAGACACCCCCAGCATCCCGGCATGCTCTCTGGGTGGGGTTCTGCTCTGCTCCAGAGCTGGGCTGGCTCCTCCCCTCTGCTCCCTAGCCAGAGCAGGGACACAATATGGCAGGACACTGGGCAGCATGGCTTCACTAAGGCCAAATGGACAGGGAGGGGATTAATTCTTCCCCTCTTCCCTCACAGCAGCTGGGGTCTGCCTGTCAGCCAGGGAGCAGAGGGGAGGGGGCTGTGGCGGTGACCCCTGGGACTGGCAGACCCCAGCTGCAGGGCAGAAGGGACCAAAAGGGATGGAGGGAGGAATTAACCCTTTTCCCTGCCCCCTTCACCTTAATGGCACCGTGCCAGGATGGTTGTCCTGTGGGGCAGGGAGTGGGGCTCTGTTCTGTGCTGGGGGAGACTCTTCTTCTCCCCCCAGGGTGGGGAACTGTGACTGTGTTGGGTGCTGGAGGGGGACTACTCTTCCTTCCTCCTGGCCCTTCCGCTTCTGCAGGGCTGGGGAGGGGGGCCTCTATGCAAGGTTGCCTGGCCCTGGAGGTGGACTCTTCCCCTACTCTTCACCGGCTATGGCTGCAGCTGTTACAGCTGCTCCCCTTGCCCTGGCTGGGCAGTGCTGCACAAACCCCACCTCACCCTGCAGGGGGGTGGGGGGAACAAGAGGAAGAGTCCCCCTCTGGGGCTGGGCCAGGCAACTTCTCATAGAGCTCCCCTCCCGTCTTCCCCCTGCTCCTTCCCCAGCACCATGGGGTGGGGAGGGGGGGCTACATGCAATGCTGCCTGGCCCCAGATGGGGACTCTTTCCCCAACTTCCCTGTGGGGTGGAGAGGGGGGCTGTGTTCCAGGCTAAAAAGTATTCTTTCCTCCTCTTCATCTGCCCTTGCCCCCACCCCCACCAACAAGGAGTAGGGCGAGGGAGTTATGTGCAGGCTGCCTGGCCCCAGCCACAGCCCTGGAAGGGAACACTCCCCCCCGCACGGGGTGGGGGGGCCTCTGTTCAGTGCTGGGGGGGGAACTCTTCCCCCTCCTCCTCCCTCCCACCACCAGGTGGGGAGGGGTGGCTCTTGCGGTACTCCCTGGCCTGGACCAGCCAGGGTACAGAGAATGGCTTTAACAGAGCCGCAACTCCTGGGGGTGGCCCTGGACTCATGGCCTGGCTTGACTCGTCTCTCGCTGGCCTGGCCTTGCTCAACCCTGGCTAATGCAGCCACTTGGTGGGGCTGGGCTGGTGAGACCAGGCCATGGAGGTGGGGCCACCCCGGGGGGTGCAGCTCAATGACAGGGAGGCAAGCTGCTTCCCGTCAGTGAGCACAGCCTGGCTTGCCTGGCTTGTGGCTGGCCAGGCAGTTCTTTATCCAGGCTTGCTCGGAGGCACCATGGGCCTGGAGCCCAGCAGCCGCCCACCATGGAGGCTCACTGAGGCTCTGCAAGCCCCTGCAGTGCCTCTGAGTGGGCCCAGATAAGCACTGGCTGGCCAGCCACTCGCCACACATGCCAGGCTGCACTCACTGACAGGAGAAGCAGCTCACCTCCCCATCACCAAGCTGCACCCACGGGGTGGCCTGGCTCCACTTAGGGGCTGCCTTATCTATGGCTGAGTGAGGCCAGGCCAGGAGGAGCCGAAATGGGGCTGGGGCCATCCCTGGCAGCTATCTCCATTAAAGCCTCTTCCTGTGCCATGGCTGGGCTGGGCCAGGGAGCACTGCAAGAGCTGTCCCTCCCCATACACTGCTGCCGGCACTTCCAGGTCCAGTAGCCCAGAGCCAGCATGGGGCAGCTGCAGCAGATGCTGGCAGTGGGAGGGGGCAGGGCCGGTTTTGCCCTGTGCTGGCTTGAGGCACACCCATGTGGGCCTAGCAGAGGTGGTGGAGAAGAATTGGCTGCTTAGTGTGGGGCAGAAGTGCCCCTTTCCCCTCCCTCTGCCAGCGTGTGCTGTAGCCGCCCAGTGCTAGCTCCTGGTGGCTGTACCTGGAAGTGCCGGCACCACAGTGGGGAGGCTATTTTCCTCCCATGCTGAGCAGCCATTTCTCCCCTGCCATTACCACTCAGCCCAGATGGGTGAGCCTAGAGCCAGCACGGGGTGGGCAGGGTCAGGGCTGTGCATGCTGGTTCTTGCCTGTACCATGGGACTGGGGCCAGTGGCAGCAGCAAAGGTGCTGCTGTGGCTGGGGTACCAAGAAAGGCAGTCCCTCCATGGACAGCCCCAGACTTGCTGCATGCCCAGGGAGTGGCACCTCAGCCTGGCAGGACTGAGGGACCTGCCAGGGGCCAGACAAAGCACCTCCACAGGCTAGATGTGCCCAGCCAATGGCATCTGGCCGTGACCCCACCTGGCCACTGGAGCAGCGAGGAACAACCATGATGGGGCAGGAGCCCCTTTCTGGTGGAGGAGGTGGGGGATGTACTGCAGGATGAGGAAAGTGGCCACGATGGCAACGTTAGGGTCTCTGGTCCCCTCTGGGCCCCAGTGCTGCCGCGTGCAGCCCTCCGCAGCTCTGCTTGCTCCACAGCGGGCCCCCCACTGGGAAGGGGCTCTCACTACCAGACATTATGACAGGCTGCTACCCCCACCAAAGACTCTGCCCCCTCCAGCTGCAGTGGCCTGGCAGGGGCAGAGCCAGCCTGTAGGCCCCTTTGGCGGGGGGGTAGGGATGGGGGTTATTCCCCCTCCCTCCCTCGTCCTGTGGGAGGAACAGCAGGGTCCTATTCTGCCGCAGGGAGAGAGCATGGCGGGAACTGGGGGAGGGATGACCCAGCTGCCAGTAAGGATAGAGGGGAGACTACCCCCCCACCCGCCCCCGCCCCCGCCAGCTCCTGCCTTAGGAGCCATGGTGCCTGCTGCAGCAATGAGGCAGGAGCACCCGGCAGACCTGGCTCGGGTGCCTGCCAGTGGCACAGGGAGGAGAGAATTAAACCCCTCTCTGGCCAGTTCAGCCCGGACTGGCCATGCCCTCTCCAGCACAGCTTCCCTGCAGCTGAGGGTGTGCTCTAGCACCCCTGGTGCCTGTCCTGAGCAACTGCAGGCATGTGCCTGCATGTTTGTTCTGTTACAAACTGGTTCACTCTTTGCAGGTTAGACTAACCTACAAAGGTTGAATCAATTCAGGCTCCGACTTTTTGAATGTCTGTCTCTAGCGTAATAGTTGCATTTGGGTTCACTATCTAATCCATTCCTGATCTGCTGTTCCTGACCTACTTGCTGCAGACTGTGCTATTCAGAATTTTCACATTTTCCATAAAAACACCTACATGCAGCATTTAGTATCACTTCCAAAAATGCACATTCTGTACAACATCCAGAAGAGTACAGGACTGCATAGGGGCCAAATGATAAAATATGTCAACGAAACCTGTCAGACATAGCTCTCCCCTGTTCTCTTATAGGGGAAAGAAAATAATTTTTCTTATTGCACTTACTAGGTCTGGGACATACATTAACATGTTCTGTTCTGTTTCCCCCTTCCCTTTGTATCACTGATATATATTTACAACCTTAACAGTAGCTTAAATATTTTTTTTATCTGTTAATTGATTGATATCTTTGGCATGTGATTTTTTTTTTTTTTTCCCAGTGGTGGGTGCTGGAAAAATCTTGGTGCTGCTGCTGATTATAATTAAACACAGCACTATAAATGTTGCACAGTGTTTTACAAATGTAAAATAAGGTAGTTCCCTTAGTGCTTTAGACAGTACTGAATAGAGTGTCCCTCTCCCTCCCCCCTCTCCCTCCCACTTGCATTTTCCAGGACTTTACATTGAGTTAATGTCTCTTTTATGGGTGCGCTGGGAGAAGCTCTGACCTCAAAGCCCCCTTTACATCCATTCAGTGGTAATCATAATCTGGACCTAAATGTGCTATGTCTGTTTTGAAATAAAATGTCAGGTTCTTAAATACCACAATGTAAGTATAGTACAAAGCTGTAAGCAAATGTATAAAATAAGGAAACACAGATTAAGACGCTGATGTTACTATTTTATGGACAACACTTCAGGAGCTTAGTAGTCATTGCCAGGACTTCCAGAAGAGCTTCCACAATGGGGGTCAAGTGCCTAACTGTGTTGGAATTCTCTGACTGCCTTGTTCAAATGATGCTATATATTTCTTTGAAATAGCAAGAAGAAAGGTTGAAAAACTCATTTAATAAAATGACTTGGGCTATTATTTGTTTAGTTAGCAAAACCAATTTATTAGACTTTTGTACATGATGGCACTATAATGTCATTATATTTTGGAATGTTGTATATAATCCCAAAATGCAGTGATCTGAGGGCCCTGGCAGACATTACACTTCTGATGCGATTAACCTGTTAATCTCACCATAATAGTAACCTTGCCACACTTTCAGGGAATTAATGGTGTGACAAAATAAGAAGCCAGCTACCAAAACGTTCCACAAACCATGTGGCTGGTTTCAGTCACACCTTTAAATTGAATGTGTAGCAAGGTAACCATACTAAGCTGTCAGGTGCCAGCTGCATGCCAGGGTTTGTTTGACAGTAACAAGGTACAGACCAGGTAATGTGCTTCTCCCCATCAGCAAGCTGTCAGCTGTATAGTGCATCCCTGCAGCAGTTTTCAAGGTGCCAAGGTGTGGGGAGCTTATCAGGTGGGTTGGGGTATCCTCACCTGTATCAACAAGCTCTACCAGTCTTGGGAACTATACAGGCGAACCAGAGGAAGTGCCCTCCTAGATTTAGTTTTGGCCAAGGGGGACAACCTGGTGAGTGAACTGATGATAGAGGGTAACCTAGGCGACAGTGACCACAACACTATCACTTCCACTGTCTGTCATAGGGCTGGGAAATCTGTCAGTAAAGTACAAATTCTTGACTTACAAAACCTGACTTCAATAAGCTAAGGACTTTAGTGACTAATGCCCTACAAGATCATGGGGTGCAGGGAAAGAGTGTGGATGAAGAGTGGTTGTTTCTCAAGGACATAATCCTCGGTGCACAGAAGTTGTCTATGCCTGTATACAAAAAAGGTGGCACAGGGGCTGAGAGGCCATCTTGGCTCAATAGGAAGTTGCAGATCTTCAGAAAAAGAAAAGGGAGGCTTACCAACAAAGGAAGTTGGGAATAGGCCCCATGGAGAACTACATAAGATTGGCCCACATCTGTAGGGGGCAGATTAGAAAAGCAAAAGTGGTGACCGAATACAGGTTAGCAACCAAAATCAATGGCAATAAGAAGTCCTTCTGTTGGTACGTAGGTAACAGGATGAAAATCAGTGGAAATGTGGGGCCACTGCTTAATGCATCTGGATACCAGTCAGCAACACCAAGGAGAAAACTGAACTCCTGAACAAGTACTTCTCATCTATATTCCACCAGTCTAAGAGTGATAGCCTGCTGAATGCACGTATGACATAAAATAGTCAGAGTATGGATTATCATCTACCAATGGTCTATGTAGAGCTGGTGAAAGAACAGCTAGACAGGCTGGATACCTATAAGTCAGCAGGACCGGATGACCTCAATCCAAGAGTGCTGAACGAACTAACTGAAGTCACTGCAGGACCGCTGGCAAAACTCTTTGAGAATTCGTGGCACTTAGGAGAGGTCCCAGAAGATGGGAAGAGGGCCAATGTTGTGCCCATCTTCAAGAAGGAGAGGAGAGAGAACCCAGGGAACTACAGGCCAAGTAGCCTGATCTCAATCCCAGGAAAAATCCTCAAAAAAATTCTCAAGGAGTCCATATGCGATAAGCTAGTAGAAGGCAAAATTCTGAACAACAGCCAGCATGGTTTTGTCATGGGTAGGTCATGTCTGACTAACCTCATACCCTTCTATGACCAGGTTATTCACCACCTAGATAAGGGAGAGGAGGTTGACATCATTTACTTGGACTTTAGGAAGGCCTTTGACTTAGTGTCCCATGAGGATGAAGTAGGGGAATATTATGGGCTCAACAATTCAATGGTCAGATGGGTGGGAAACTGGCTCTGGGGTTGGACCTAGAGAGTACTAATAGACAGATCTGTGTCGACCTGTAGGAAGGTGCCAGTGGGGTTCCCTAGGGTTTGGTACTTGGTCCAGTGCTTTTCAACACCTTCATCAATGATCTGGATGTGGGGGTGAAAAGCACACTGGCAAAGTTCACTGATGACATGAAGCTATGGGGAAGTGCAGCCATGCGTCAGGGTAGCATAATGATCCAGGTGGACCTAGACAGATTAGGTAGATGGGTGGACCAGAACCAGATGCTGTTCAACACTGAGAAGTGCAAAATGCTCCATCTGGGAAGGAAAAATCCACAACAAACTTACAGGTCAGGTGGTGTTACACTAGCTAGCACCATGTCCAAAGGGGACTTGGGGGTCATAATTGACCATAAAATGAATATGAGCCACCAGTGTGATGCTACAGTTAGCAGAGGAAACAATACTTTGGCATGCATCAACTGCTGGATCTCAAGCAAAACTAAGGAAGTTATTCTCTTGCTTTACTCAGCATTGGTGAGGCTGCAGCTGGAGTACTGTATCCAGTTCTGGGCACCACATTTTAAGAAGGATGTGGAGAAGCTTGAGAGAGTCCAAAAAAGAGCCACTCATGTGATTAGAGGCCTGAAGAGCGAGCCATATAAAGAAAGGCTGACAGATATGGGACTGTTCAGCCTAAAAATAAAAAGACTTTGGGGGATTTGGTGGCAACTTACAAATATATCAGGGGAGAGCATCAAGGGCTAGGTAAACAGCTATTCACTAAAGCGCCCCAGGGGAAAACCAGGAGCAACAGTCATAAACTCCTTGAAGAAGGTTTCAGACAGGATATAAGGAAAAACTTCTTCACTGTTCATGTGACCAGACTCTGGAATAGACTCCCAGTGGGGGTAGTGCAGACACCTACCCTGGAGACATTCAAAAGGAGACTGGACGCGCACCTTGCTGGAGTGATTTGACTCCAGCAGTCTTTCCTGCCCAGAGCAGGAGGGCTGGACCGGATGATCTCATGAGGTCCCTTCCAGCCCTAAACTTCTGTGAATCTGTGTGAACCTATGTGCTCATTGCCTGCTTTGCCCTGGAAGGATGCCCTGCAGCTCCTGAAACATGCGGTGGGCCTCATTTTGACCCTGAGTGTACCTTGCTCCTTGGGTCTAGAGGGAGCTGCAGGGCCAGGCTGCCAATCAGCCAGGCTTGTTTGTTCCCAGCTGGCCTACTAGGCCCAGGGGAGGTTTAAACTCCCTGGTGGGGGGAGCCCCTGAGCTCACCTCAGTAGGAAACTTGCTAAACCCCAGTTGGCTTGCAAGATTCCCACTAAAATAATGACATGATTGTTAGAATTGGGGTCTGATCCCAATCATGCAAGAATTGGGATCTGATCCATGTCATGCACATGTGGCTAGTAAGACGTGATTATTGGGCTTGGGGATCAGATCCCATTGTGCCATTATTTTAATGTCTGCTAGGGGCCTGACTCCCTTTGCATTAATTAATTCTTGGTTCTAACTGTGGAGATTATAAAATTCACTGTCATTTGTGAATTCATATTATGAAAAAGGAAAAAGCTACTTTAGTGGCTTTTCTGTCACTGAGTCTGAAATTGGTTTGTTTACCTTTTTTGTCTTTGAGAGTAATGTTGGCTGACTTAAAGCAAACATGATTCTAGGTTACTCTGACATGTTGACCTAAATTAAATGATGTAGATATAATGATATTTAATGAATGCAATTGAGTTAGATACAATAGTAAAAAAAGCTTCCTTTCTAAATGTAACTATTTACGAACAAGAATAACAGTGAAAAATCTGTTTCTGAAACTGGAATGACTAAATATGGCACAGCAACATTTTTTTTTCTTGCTTTATTATACTTGGTTATGTTGATCCTTTGAAACTGTCATTGATTGAACATGGTTTTTTTGCCTGCTCTATAGAAACTGTTTTCTGACTCTGCTCCAACTATTAAACTGATGGATCTCAGCTGACTTGAATTAATTTATTCCTAATATATATAGCAGCACCGTAATGTATTAGCAAGAATGAAATCATGCTTGCTAGTGTTTCATGAAGTATGCGTATACATTTTTAAATACTTGTGAAAATACAGTTAAAATTTTGAACTTAGTAAAGTGAATCTTCAGATAAGCCATTTGTAAAGCCTTATCTAAAAAGTAGCAGGAAAATGTAACTGCATGTTAAATATATCTGTATTTAATGCAAGACACCCAGTGACTTTTGTCTCTGTACTTGAGCTCATTCTGTCAGGCACAGGTAAAAACAACGTTTGAGTTGGGCATTCTTTTATTGGATCTGAAGTCTTGCCAGTCTCTGGAACAACTTTTGGTTGCTCACAAATGAATTTAACTTGCCTGTCTTCCCTCCCCACTCCCTTCTATTAGTCTTCATAGATTTCAGGGTCGGAAGGGACCTATTAGATCATCGAGTCTGACCCCCTGCCCCACATAGGAAAGAGTGCTGGGGTCAGATGACCCCAGCCAGATGTTTGTCCAATCTCCTCTTAAATTCCTCCTCCAAGGAAGGGGACAGCACCACCTCCCTTGGAAGCGTATTTCATATTTTGGCAACCCTCACTGTAAAGAATTTTTTCCTGATGTCCAATCTAAATTTGCTCTCCTTCACTTTGTGGCCACTGTATCTAGCTACCCTGATGGGCGCCCTTGTAAACATCGTATCCTCTATTTCCTGCTGTCCCCCTCTGATGAGTTTGTAGACTGGGCACAAGATCACCTCTCAGCCTTCTCTTGCAGAGGCTGAAGAGATTCAGGTCCCCCAATCAGTCCCTTTAGGGTTTTTCTTGTAGGGCTTTAACCAGGCCTTTAATCTTCTCCCCACCTTTAGAGAAAAAAAAAAACAAGCATATTTTTTTTCTGGTTAAAGAGGAACCTAGTTTTTCCATTAAAGTTAAAACAACCCCCCAGAAGCTAGGGGGTGGTACAGGCAAGGTTCTTGCATATCATTTTATACACTTTATAACATTTATTTTACATTTTAGTTTGATTTTCTTCTTCTTTGTTCCCTGTCACCTACTCCATTTTTTTTTTTCACTTTCTTCCAATGGGTGTAATTCAGCCTTACAGAAGGGGCGAATACAGATTCTGTGGATCACTTCAGTCCTCAAAGCTGAGCTTAACTAGGATGTAAGGAATCATAGTCCTGGACTAGTTGGTGCAAGCTTGATGTACAGCACCATTTCCAAGAAAAGTTTGTGCTACGTGCCTTCAGGATATTAGATAAAAACATTTTTTTTCTTATCATGTATTCTAGTGTTCTTTCATTTTCCCCCACCTTTATCAGTTTATCTTCAGCAGAAAACACTATTACTAGTTGAGGCCTGAGTCCTGTGCTGCCCTGAGTGCCCTATCCTTTGACTTTGTGCAGGAATCTTGCCCAAACGTCATTAAAGAAGCAACTTCCATTGAAGAGCTTGGTATTTCAGTTCTCCTGTATTTATGCTGAAATAACTTCATTCATAACTGAATGTGTCAGACTTTGAGCCGCCTTTTTCCAATGCTTCTCACATATTGCAGGCTGTAAATTAAGTTGTACCAGTTTTTCTGTCTTTTGAGTATTAAAACTTATATTTTTTTCCAGGGTCAAATCTTGGCCCCACTGTTTTTGCTGTTTACTGTTTTGAGACAAACAAGGCTTATTACTAGAAGTGGCTTTTTGCATCCCAACTCATCCCATGAAAGCAGCCCACAGGACTGTCAACAAAGAACTCAGAGCAGGAACTGTTGGGGCTGCTAATTTTCATGGCACAAGAAGCTATAAAATGAACATATTATGCTAGAGAAGTTTTACCACCCTCTGCTGAGAAATCAGACCGTTTCTAGTTTGTACTTTGCAATATGTATGCAATATATTTTGCACGTGGAATATTGTGTTTAGTTCTAGCTTTCATCTTACTATAAATACATTGACAAATTGGGCAAGAGCTCTGAGGAGAGCAACAAAAATAATGAGGAAGGGTTGGAAGGACTAATTTTTGAGAATTTTTTAACACCTAAATATGGATGGCATGGCTAACATGCATAGGGTGGCTGAGATTAATTGTGTATCAAACAGTTATTGCTGGATTTGCGTGAAGAGTCCCATTAAAATCAGTAAAATTACTTATGTGAGTAAAGATCAAACCTTGATAACCTATGGCAGAGATACAACAGTATCCCAATATTTGAAGGTTCTAAATGCCAGTGAAGGAGAGGGATAAAACACCATGATATACAGGGGTGCAGCTAGGGGTGGGTCCACACACCAAACACATATTACTGCATCTTCCTACACTGGTATCCATCTTAGCTATATTACACCAGTGCATGGTACAATCATGTCCTCCTTTTGCTGGATGGACAAATCATGTAGGGCTAATGGGATGAAAGTTCAAAAGAGAACACTGAGGTTGAATAATAGAGAAATCATCTTGGTGATGGATATTTTAGGTGGAAGAATTTCTTCCTTTAAAGGAGTATTATGGTTTAGGACTTTTTAAATTAGACTGGAGAAAGCAGAGCAAAATGTCTGCTGAACAGAACAGCTGTGTATTGATAGGGAGGGAGATGGCTTGTATAATCTAATTGTTTTCAGCTTTAACTTCTGTGATTCAATATGCAAGTGTATTAATCAATAAGTATTAGATATAGTAATTATAGAGTTCAGCACTTGCTCCATAATGTCACAGGACTGGTAGAGATGCTCTCCTATTCCCATGTTTCCAATGTATGCTGAACTATCAGAGAGCCAAACTGCCAATACAAAACCACTTGTTTCCTTTTCTCTGGTTGATGGATACTAGGCAGATAATCAATCCATTCCAACAGCACATGGGAAGCAAATCCTGAGCAATGAAAATGTAAAAGTAAAATATTGTTCAAAGGTCTGTATTGAAATTCCTTCAGTAAGAAGCAGCTGTATGTTCCACAAACTCAAAATCGTTTAAAGGACTGACTACACTTTCACATCTGGCACAGTCATTTGCCCCTTGAAACTGCTTGATTACATGGTGTTACTTCACTTCTGACACCATTTAATCAAACAGTTTCAGCTGCAAACACTGGTTGGGGTTAAGTCATGGAACGTTAGCTTGAATTGTAGATCCCATTTGGATAATACAAATGCCTACATTTTTAAAGCAATAGTATAGGGATTTATCCTTGGAGCTCCCTCTGAGCATAACAAGAGTCACATAATGAAATCTCTCTCTCTTAATTTTGAAGAAACTGATCAAGTTGAATCTCAGAAAATACATGACTAGAAATAGTTTGTCTTTCCTAGTCAAATAACAACCTGTGGTTTGGCAGCTAATTCAGAAAACCTTCAGTTCATGCAAAAATATCCACAGTATCTTTCAAGTCTGTAGTTCTGCTATCTACTGGACATGTCTACATGTGCAATTAATGTACATGAATAAACTTGGGAACATATTGCTCTGGAGTTGAGTGCTCCCGGGCACTGCATCTTCACATGCGTCCAAGACTTTAGTATGTTAAGCCAGGTTGGAGCAGCCCTAGCTGGCAGAGGGCCCTGTGGGTCAGCCAGCTCATGGCTACTCCCCCCTGGCTCAACATGCTACAGAGGAGCTGGCTGGGGCGCGAGGGTGCTTCAGCACATGGCTAGGCAGCAGCCAGCTCCTGCACTGAAGTGCTTGTGTCCCAGACAGCTGGGGCAGCATCTACACGTTTTTACAAATACTATCCTGCTGTGGATTTAATTAATTTACTCTAGCCTAATAGGGGCATATGTGTAGATGCTTACTGCACAGTCTACTGTGCAGTAAACATCTCATTTAGACATGCTCACTGTTTCTAAACCCCTCCCCCCCCCCCAAAAAAAACCCAACAAACCCCTGCCATTTAATTTTTAAAAATCAAATACAGGCTCTAAGATTTGCATCACTCCACATAGTTTTCAAGTTTTGGATTTCATCAGTATAGGAGATACAAAGGGGTTTGTGTGTTTTATTTAGAATGTGAAAACCTACAGATTATGGTGCAGATCTAGAGCTTAATTTTTTATTGTGCAAAAATATCAGCAAAACTGTTCTCCCTCACACATACAAAAATATAAAAATAAGGAGAGCTATAGGCAAACAAGTCTTGAGTGTACCCCTTATCACTGTGCAATCTGCATGGGCTGCAATATTCTGGTTAAAAAGAAAACCAGCCACTCGCACTTGCTCACACTCACACGTGTGTGTAGATGTAAACATATTTTGTTGGTCTTGTAATACATATTCTTCCAGCAGCCCCTGTTTCTTACACTTACATCAGTAATTCTCAGCCAGAGTGCTGATGCACCCTGAGTTGCTTTGATATTCCTTTAAAGGTGCTACAGGGTGCCATGCAGACAGTGTTAACACTGTTAGGTGTGCAAACATGATTCACAAGACACGCCTAGAGATTTCAAATAGAAATGCATAGCCTTATAAACAGTCTGATCTATTATGGTTTTTCTGAGTTCTTTGCAATAGAAAAACTGTTCTATTAGTTGTCAATAGTTTTTTGACTAAGGAAAAATAAGAGCTGGCATTTTCCAATGGTTGCCTTGAGTCTTAATAAGATGGAGAATCGCTGCCTAGGCAAAATCTTACCCAGTGCTTGTTTCCTCCTCCTCCTCCCTGGTTTTGCTTCCTTTGTTTCTCAGATCATTGCTCCTTGCTGTTCCCTTTCTCTTTCTCCCCCCCAACCCACTCTGCTTTGAGCTTTCATTCCTACTTTTCTTTTTGTGGACAGGCCTCCCACTTGTCTGGCAAGATAGCTTGCATAACAGACCAGTGCCATATTTGCTTTCCATATACTCTAACTCTTCATCTGATTCTTTCTTCTAACCCATTTCTAGGAATTCTTCTTGTTTTCTTCTCAAAGCCAGTAATCTCTCTGTTCCTTTTTGCAACTGAACCTTAGCTGAACTATTGTGTCCTGTTGTGTTTTGTCTCCCTGTACATTACCTAACTTAAAATATAAATGTTTTGAGTCAGGGAACAGATCTTCCTTTTTAGTGTAAAATGGCACAAAGTGATATGTTTCCCTATATATCCTTTGGTTAGCCTGTAAGGTGCAGATATATGTTACTTCAGAACTAACATGGCTAACTGTGTCTCCCTATTAATCATAGGCAGCATAGTTATAATGAATATTAAGAGATTTATAAGTTGCCAAAAATTATTATTTTATGATAATGCATCTTTTTGAAAGAGGAGCATACATGCATTGTACATTTTGATATGCTTGTACTTACAAATGGCTTCATATTTATTTTTAAGGAATTCATATTTATTACATTATTCTGGGATGATCCAAAATATTACATATGTGAGTCATTTTTTAAAATAAGAACAAATGAATACATATTCATATAAAGTTAAATACCTGCAGTTTAACTTAAATGGTTTCTGATTAATGTAACGCACAAAAAGCTCTCTTTGAATCAGCCTACTTTGGCTTAAAACTCATACCACTGGCTATTGGGATGTGTTACCCTCAAAACAAGCTCCTGAAGCTGGTATACTTGTTAAGTTCTTGACACTTGTGGCTTATTTATTGTGCTGTTTTTTGCTGGTGCATATTTTCAGTAGCACTAACCTTGGGGAAAGCCTAGTTCCTCATGTGAAAGGGTCAAGCAGGGGATTCTCATTTTTTTTTAAAAGATAAATACTTTGTTTTAAGCCAGCCTAGGTGAATGAGTGATGGGACTTGGTGGGATGATTGTAGGCAATAAGGGACCATCTACACGTTACACTTATGGCATGATTAACCAGTTAATCAGGACCCCTCCCACTCTGCAGGCTTCCCCTGCCCATTCAGAGGGCAAGCCCGGCCACCCAGGTAGTGCACATGGAGCCTGGACACAGCAGCCGCTGCAGTAAGCAGAGCTCTCCTGGCCCCACGCACATCGGGACACACAGCTGTCGGTGAGCCCAGTGTTTAGCAGGGGCTTCCTCGCCCAGCAGGGGGGCTCACCAAGAGCTGTTCCACTTCTGGGGCAGCTGCCAACAAGCCCACAGCTGGAGCTGGCTGGGAGCTGTCCTACTTCTGGTGGGGAATCTCTGCCCAACAGGGGATCACCGGGACCTGTTCTGCTCCTGGGGCAGCTGCCAGCAAGCCCCATCTGGGCAGGGAGTCCCTGCATAGCCAGGGGCTCAATGGCAGCTGCCCCAGGAGTAGGACAGCTCCTGGACAGACAGCTGGGTGGGAATAGGGAGCTCCCCAGTCCTAGCACTGCTTAGCTCCCAAATCCTGTGAGGAGCTGGGAGCTGCACAGTGCTGGGGGGGAGGGGGAACTGGGAGAGAGTGCAGATGCCAATCACTGACCTGGTACTGACTGGCTCCAGAGAACTCCCTTGTCCCCTGTGGCCCACTGTTGGTGTGGCTGACCAGGAGCAAATTTTGCTTCCTGTCAGTGTCTACACAAGCAGTACTTCATAGTAGCTAATGCACAGTTAATCTACTACCTGTATTTACATTTATATTTGCAGTAGCCTAACTTACTGCACAGTAGCTGCTGCACACTGGTATATGGTGATGCTTTACTGCACAGTAGATTAGTCTACTGCACAGTAAAGCATCTCCTGTAGGCTCGCCCAGTGTCTCTGAAAGTCTGACTATGTAATCTTTTTTTATTTCAGTGCTGCTGCTCACAGAAGGCTGCTCAAATAAGTCCTACCAAATAACATGGAATTAAATACAAATGGCATTACTTATTAATGCTGTGTCACCACTCTATTTCCAGTACTTTTAGTATTACACTTGCTGTTTTACTATTTCTATCCTAACAGCAGCCTGGGATCTTTTGTTTTGTGTTGTTACCTGTAAAACTACTAATCACACATGAAGCCGTGAAGATAGGACAGGACTTTAGCTTTGGCACTGTGAAATGGGTAGAAGGAACACAACTGTTTTGCCAAGTGCAGTGACCCAACTGTAAATGATTCAGGCTGAGGAAGTCAAAGGTAGCCAGACAGGGTGCGGACCACATCACGCCCTAGGTTACTGCTTAAGAATGCTAAGTCTTAACTGTGTTAGGATTGCTACACTTGGATGGACTTACACATTTTTGATCCTATTGCAGTGAAGTACCCTAAAACAAAGGCTGTATCATAGGCATCAAGTATGTGGGGGCCTGAGGGCCCTGGCCCCCCTCAGGAAGGGCCCAAACCTGAGGAAAAGAGAAAAATGTGGGAAACAATGGGTTTCCCCATACAGGCTGGCTGCATTCCAGCCTGCTTGGGGCTGGGGGGAGCAGGGGAGGGTGGCCAGAAGCAGAGGGCATCACATGCATGTGTGCACACACATGCTCATGGCAGCCAAGCAGTGGTGGAGAGCAGCTCCCACAGCGAGGGAGCATGGGCAATGGGGCAGGGGTGGGGGAAGGAGGCAAGGAGATATAGTGGGGGAGCACATGCCCCCTGAGATTTGTGCCCATAACTATGTGCAGGGCTGCACTGGGGCCGGACTAGCTCCAGGCAGGAGCTGCCTCGATGGCCCAGCAGGTGAGACCAGGAATGGAAGCGAGCACCACACCACCATGGCTGACAAGGGGAGGTGCAGCAGTGGCATGGAACTTTGCTCCCCACTGCTGCCAGGTGGGCAGGGGGTGCCTCACCATGATGGCGTGGCACTCCCTCCTGTGCCAGGCACCCCCCTGTCACATCAACTGTTCCCTCCTCTCTCCCATGCATCGCCTGTGCCCACAGCCCCCCTCCCACTTCCCCATGCACTGGGTAGCCGGGGCTGAGGGGCACACATCCATCATCTTAGCCTCCCGCCCTCTGGCAAAAATAAAAGTTGGCACCTATAGGGTGTATTAAGGATCAGAACTTTTAAAGGGACCTTGTCAGATTAAAGAATTAGACTACAATAGTTTTATACTAGTATATTGTAAACAGGTTATGAGAGCTAAAGGAATTTGTTTAACCATATTTTATGAAAATACATCATCTTTGTTTAAGGTAAATCTTCTTGACTCAAACTTTATTTTGAGCTACCATACCTTGTAGATGGCTGCAGCCAGAAAACTCCTCCTGGAGAGAATGGCACGTTGGTGTGGCAACTATAGGATTATCCCCTATGTTAGTTTAATAATAATGTTTCTACAAACAAACTTCCAAATCACAGCAGTACAAGGGCTCAGATAGTTGATATTTAGGGCTTCTCATCACATGCCACTGGGAACTGGAGCTCATTTGGAAAGTTTTTTTTTGCTGAAGGAAAACTTCCCTCCTTCCCTGTCCCCTGAAAAGGAAGGGAAAATTTGGGGGGAGGGGAAAAAAAAGTTATTTTTCTGCCCAGCTATACATCTGGGCCCTGATTTTGTCAGGGGCTCTGTCTTTTGGGAAGTCCCAATAAACAGTGTTTCATGTAAATCACCAAGTGGTAAAAGACTAGTACGTTAGTGCACCTGTCCATTACATTATTTATTAAGGCATTTCCCTTAAAAAACAAACAAACAAACAAAACCCAACTAAGTAACTAGGAATAATCCATTTACAGAATCCTGTAAGTTGAACAGTTTGTGCTCTGCTTATGTAGGGCAGGGTGATGCATCCTCTTTCATTTTGCCTGCATAAAAACCACAGGGTTTTCCCCATACACATAAAACAGAACAAGTTCTGCTATTGTTAATTTAGAAGGACTTTTCAGAACTTTCTTCCTGTGTGTCTCAAAAAATCCAAGACATGGCCAGAGTATGACTTTCTCACTGCTATTATCAGGGGCTCTTTTCAGCATAAATTAACATTTAATTTTCTAAGAAGATAATGGAATGTAGCAAAGCATAAATGCTGACTATACAGTTCATTTTAGCCAGTTTGGCAGGAAACACTTATTGTTTCCGCTTCTGTTGGATGTGCTGTTAGGTTTCTCATAAATTTCATCCCATGTGAAGCTTCAACATCTGCAGTTGCTGTGAATCAGCTGCTAAGTTGAACAGGTAGCATTGGTAACAGTTAAATGGAAATATTTTTATGGTTTTCAACAAAATATTGGGCACTTTCCAGTCTTGGATATACTAAAATAATTCCCTAGAAACTACTGATATCAATGGAATTATTTGGAGTTTTACTGGCATAACTGAGGTTAAATTGTGGGGGATCAGATTTGATCACCAAATCACAGGCTTACGCTCAAGAACAGTATTGGTCATATCCAAGATATAGTTTCCATTGTAACTTATGAAGCTTCTAAGTTATGTAGTCACTGTCCTTCTCTATAAGTGTCAGTACCACCCTGCTTTAGTATAACGGGTAGGTTATACTTGACTCTTGTTTCACGCTTGGTTTTCTGTTAAGAGGGACTGGGAAAATGGCCAGGATTGTTATATAGTATTCAATCTCTCTCTGAATGCAAAATATAGGCATGTAATAACTGCAGTGTGGCAGGCTGAACTGGACCTGCACCGGTAGCTCTTTTTCCTTAAGTAGTAGCACTGAAATAGTTAGATACGCTATTCAGTATGGGTGCATCCACACATGCAGACACAAGTACTTGCAGCAGCTCAAATAAGAGCGACACAAATTTGTGCTGGGGATTCTTGCTTTAGCACATGTGCCTGAACATGCACTTTGGTGTGTCAAGTTGTGCCCCTTGGGGCAAACTGACCCTGCCCAGCTCCTCCCAGATTTGCAGCTGGGGGAGCTGGTGGTTGTATAAAAAGTTGCTCTGGTGAGCAGCTCAGGTCTGCTTGCTCTCAGGAGATTCTGAGGCCCAACCAGTTGACATATGGTGGTCCTCTGCCTGGGTCCCATCACTTGCCTCACTTGTAGGAATCCTGGTATCCCCTGTTTAGCATCTGAAAATTCTCTGATTTTTAAAAAATCCCAAATATCCAAAAATCCCACTCTATATACAGCGGTGTTACAATTTACTCATGGAAGAACACCGATTTTTTTGTTTTGTTTTGTTTTGTTTCGTTTTGTTTTTTAGTTATTTTAAATAGTGAATTTGGGATTTTCTTATCAGACAATTTACAGTTTTTAAACAGGGAACACCAGGATACATATACAGTAAAAGCTCTGTTATCCGGCATCCCCCGGGAATGGGGAATGCTGGATAACAAAATATGCCGGTTAATTGAGTGGCCCTGGCTGCCACTTCTCACACTGTATCTGGGGCGTCTCTCTGCCCCTCCCACAGCATCACCGTCCCTTCCGCCACATCACCCCCCTTTCCGCAGGGCCCACACAGCCCCGCACAGCCTGTTATGCCCCTGGGCCATGGGGGCTTGGAAAAAACTGGAAGTGACATGGTGAGCACTTCTGGTTTCACTTTATCTTCAAAGCCAGCATGCTGGTTAGTGGAGCATGCCGGCTTGTAAGATGCCAGATAACAGAACTTTTACTGTATATAGAAAAAGATTTAATCGATCAGTTGGGCAAAGTTTATTGATCTATTTACAATTTTAAAGCAGTTCGGAAGCCTACCAGTTCCTTTATCATCATAATAAAATAAATTATAAAAATCTATATGCTTTGGTGTTTGCTTTCTGATTTTTAATTTATTTATATTTTTTTTTATATCAAAGAGAAATCAGTGCTCCCCTTGACCTCTTCACTAACCAGGATGTGGAGACAGCTGCCCCTGCAGCCACAGCTGCTGCCAGCAGGTCCCATCCTGTCTTGCAGCTGGGTATGTAGGATGTGAGATGTGGGGTTTGCAGGAGGGGAGTGGGAAGAGGTGTGGGCAGTGGCAGGGGATGTGGGGTTTGTGGAGGGGCTTGAGTGGGGGTTGCCACACTCCTTCCTCCCACCCCCCGGTCCCTGTGGCGCTGGCAGCAGCAGCCATTGGGGCCATGGCACAGCTCCGCAGTGGTGCAGTGCCGCCTCACCCAGGGTGGGGGTGTACATGCTGAATGGACCTGACCCGACCTAGCCCACTAGTGCATGGCTTTGGACAGGACCTGGAAAGCTGTGTGCTGGCTGGGCTGGATCGGGTCCATTCAGCCCAGAGTCTGCATCAGACAGCCGCCACGGGCTGTGCCTGCAGCCAGGCCATGGCCCTGATGCCTCAGCTGACGGCTGCTGCCAGCACCGCAGGGGTGTGTGTGGGGGGGGGCAGGTGTGTGGTGGCCCCCCCACAACCCACCCACATACCCCCACACTCACCCACATACCACTCATAAACATCCCTGACCCCACATCCCTGCTAACTTACCTGGGTCCAGGTCATGCCCCAGCCTTGCCCCACTTCTTTTTACCCCAGCACACAAAGGGAGGATGCTGGGGGTGCAGAAGCACCATAGAAACACTTTGGCCAGATACCAGAGTGTCTCTCTGGAGGACCCTGGCTCTGGGTTGCCTCAGGGCACACTCCTGAACTGTTCCTTGACCCGTTTTTTATTCATAGATTTTTTTTTTTTTTATATACTTGGATTTCTAGGTATCAAATTTGGAGCCTATGCTGCAAATATGCAGCAGGAGGAACATTTTCCTGTTCCCAGCATGCCTCTTGTGGTGTCTCAAACTACTTTGAGATGCTGCAACAGGCACATGCACACTTGTCTCGATGCGCCCTATGAGTACAGGTATTACCGGAAGCCCCTGTCTAGCAGAGCCTTCTGGCCTGGGACCATGGGGTTGTTTCTGCTTCCCTGCACCAGAAAGGGGAACTCGGATAAGGAAGAGGGAGGCAGTAGGGGACTGTGAGCAATCACCCTAGTCCTCAAGGCCAGTTTGGGCCAGCTCCTGCTGAGTCGTGTAGTTGTGGCCATGCAGCTAGGAACCATGTGGTGCCATAGCTCAGAGCCCAGGCCAGGAGGGGATCTATGGACCCAGGCTGGGTTGCACTAGTAGGGAGAGGGGGGAGCCAACCCGGCTCCATAGAGCCCCTACCAGGCTGGATGCCATGTTCCTGCTGCCCTGCTCCGGGTCCCCACCAGCGCTGGCCCTGGGACACTGGTGTGAGCCCCATGACCCCTCCCAGCTGTTGCTGTGCTCTCATATGCCTGCTTACTACCACTCCCCGTCCCCCCCTGTAGTTGCCATTTCCCTGCTGAGTGAGTGAGTGTAGGGCAAGTCCCTCATGCACACTCCACCATACACATGCACCCCCACCCCCCATAGGCGATGCATGGGGGGGCACGGGGAGGCAAGTGCCCACCCTGAAATTGGCCCTCGCCAGCCAGGGAGTGGGGGGTGACAGTTGATGCCCCCCTGAGAAGGTTGGGGTGCCAAGAGAGGCGCCAGTGGCACTGCCGGTTTACCACCCCCCCAGTTGGTGATTGGCTGCTGGTGGTCCCCCAAGATCAGGAGGCACCAGTCACCCATGCCCCCCCTCACACTATCATACATGCAGCCCCCCCACAAGCCCCATATCCACATACACACCCACATACTCCCTCACCCCATACCCATACCCACACCCTACACCTATTCACGACCCCAATATACAAGCATAAATCTTCATTTTAAGATATTGTGCAATTGCCTCTATGTGCACTACACAAATACATGTAATTCAGTACAAAAATATTTTTTAGAATATAATTTGGTATTTTTCTGGTTCTGAGATGGCAAAAACCCCTTGCTGAAAGGAGTACTAGGGGCAAGGGGAGGGACTTCTGGTGGCAAAGGTCAGGTGTTAAGGGGCAAGATTTCTGGTCACAAGATGGTGACCAGGGCACATGTCACCTGTCAGGGGGCAGGGCTACCCATGTGGCCCTCAACAGCATGCCAAAACTTGTTAAGTGGCCCTGTGCCTGAAATAATTGCCTGCCCCTGGTTTACTAGGTCCTATAGGATTGCTTCTGAAATATTCCATAATAAAATAAAAAATGGTATCATTTATATTGTTTTTGGGCAGAGCTTTTGCCTAAATTCTACAAAACTTTTCCACAAGGATATCAATTTCCAAAAAACCTAATTTTATCGAAATACAAAACAGGAGAGATGATTCTGGGACCTTAATAATGCAAACATGTTTGCTAATGACACTATGAGGACTATATATATTTAGCTGTTAGTTCAAGTAGTTACTACCCACATTTTAAACTCCTGCGGAGTGTAGTATTAATCTTTCAAAATGCACATGGTGCTAATCAAAATATTGTTCTTCTGAAGTTTTTTGCCTGAAATACCAACAAAAAGACATATGTTTTCAATGACTGTGTTGCAACTTGACAAATGTAGACCAAACAATTTATACCTGAAGTAGGTTGTTTTTGCTAACTTTGCATTTAGCCTTGTGGATGTAAATGTTAATTACCATCACTGGGCAGGTTCATTGGTTGACTTTTTATAACATTTATTCCCTTTTTGGACAGCTAAGTTAAAGAAAGCATGAGTGAAATCCTGAAAGGAGACATGTAAATTAAAAACATATGCTGAATAAAAAACTAAAAAGCTGTCCAGAGTACAGAACACCACAAGATGGCTCATTAGATTTTAGAATAGCTGTCTCACAGTCTGATACTACAAGCACATTTCTGTGCTGCCAAAAAAGTAGAGCAAGTTCCAGTCTAAAAAGCCCAAGATGTTTTCCTGGAGTGGTAAGTACCTTAAGGCAAAATGGTGGCTGTAAGTCACTCCCTTGCTCATGGTGTGAGACTTACCAGAGAGGTTGAGCACCAGTAGCTGCTCGTGTTTAAAAAAGGCATAATATCGCAATTGAGATTGTATAGGTTGCATTGTCCTTTGTACAAGCTGGTTATGCTTACCATTGTAAAAGAAATGGGATATAGGCCTGACTTATTCACAGAGTCTGTAAACAACCTGGGAATGATCCATTGTCTATTAAACTCACTGAAAATCCCTTTATTTTTCCACTAACTGGCACCGTATTTTCTTGGATAGTTCTGTTGAAAGGATCTGCTCTTGTGGCATTCTATTTACGTTTGTGGAAATAAGGGTCTGCATGGGTGGATTCCTTTGCAAATGCCTAAGGGCTGTCTGGTGCCATCATCTTGAGGCTTTAGGAATGTCAGGGTTGCCTTGTGTCTGGCAGACAGGGAGGGGAGAGCCTGCTTGAGTCCTTGCCCCCCATCTCTTACTCTGCACAATTTAGCCATGGCGCAATTTAGCCATGTTGGGATTTAAAATTTTTCATTTAATATACATCTGTCACAAGCCATAGTAGTAATATGTAGGCTTGTGTGAAGCGGAAAGTATTTGCTTCGGATTCGACGATTCGGCGGGACAGTGATTCGATTCAGTTATTTGAATCACTGTCCCAATTCGATTTGGCCAAATCCAAATTTGAAATATTTGACACCAAATCTTATTTGGCCATAGACTATACAGGCAGGTAGTGCCAGCGGGAGCAGCTGGGGGGGCAGTTGGATGAGCCTGGCTTGAGCCGGCAGCCCCGGGAGAAGCTGTGGCTAGTCTGGCTGCTCCCCCAGCTGCCTCCCCACCAGGGCAAGGCAGGCAGCGATGGCAGCCCTGGGAGGAGTCACGGGTGCTGGGGGGGGGATGATTGGGAAGCTGAGGGATCCAACCGGGAACTGGGAGGAATGACTGGGAGCTGGGGGAATGAACAGGGGCTTCCCCCTAGCTCCCAGTTCAATTCCCCAGTTCCTGGTTTGATCCCCCAGCTCCCCAATCATTTCCCCCCCCCCCAATCCCCATGGCTTCTCCTGGCGCTGCCTGCACTGTCTGCCTCGCCCCAGCGTGTGGGCAGTCAGGGAAGCAGCCAGATGGGCTGTGGCTTGAGCCAGCACCCCCAGGAGAAGCTGCAGGGCCTGGGGGCAATGATCGGGGAGCTGGGGGAACAATTGGGAGTTGGGGAATCTAACTGGGAGCTGGAGGGAAGCCCCTGCTCGTTCCCTCAGCTCCCGGTTCGATCCCCCAGTTCCTGGTTCAATTCCCCAGCTCCCTGATCATTTCCCCCAACCCCTGCAGCTTCTCCTGGGGCTGCCAGCACTGCCTGCCTTACCCCAGCAGAGGGTCAGCCAGACAAGCTGTGGCTTCTCCCAGGGCTGCCAGCTCAAGCTGTGGCTCATCCAGCTGCTCCCTGAGCTGTTCCCGCCGGCACTGCCTAGTGCCTGCCTGTACAATCTATGGCTGAATCTCCAAAACTCTCTGAATCAATTTGGAGGCTTCCAATTCAATTTGGAGAGATATTAATGCGTCTCCTGATTCAATTCAGAGATTTGGCCGCCGAATTAAGCCGAATCTCCTCTGAATTGAATCAGCTACCGAAGCTTTGCACAGCCCTAGTAATACTTGCAGCTTGTCAATTCCAAAAAGCTGGATTGTGCATCTCTTCTTATAATGAAACTACCACTGAGATCACTAGGTACAGTCCAAAGATTGACTAGAAAACTATGTCAATCCTTTCTGCATGTTCTTTTAAATGAAGCTTACTGCAAAGGGAAATTGCATGGCATTAGTCAGTTACTCTTCTTTATCCTCCCACAAGTTCTACATCTATCAGCTTCTTTCTCTATCTGAATCAGACATTCAGGATGAGACAATAAATCAGGCATGTGCAAAATACTGCCCGTGGGCCAGATCCGGCCCACAAGGCACTTTTTCCTCCAGCCTGCGGCACCCCCCAACAAATTGCACACCACCCAACCCTTCTGCCCATGAGGGTGGGAGTGAGGCGTCCACATGTACAACTCTCCAACATACACTATTAGGCCTTGCTCCCACCCTCATTGATGGAAAGGCTCTGCCCAGCCAGGAGCTTCTGGGCAAGGCTCCTGCTGTAGATGGAACCTGTTCGCTTGGGGTAGCAGGTAGGAAAGTGGCTAGGCTGGTTGGGGGGCGGGGGGTAGAGTTGCAGCTGGGTGTAAGCGGGAGTGCTGCGTGGAGCCTGCACCCAGAGGAGCAGCAGGAGCACAGAGCTCAGCTGGGCAAGGTGCGGCTGTGAGGATTGGGGGTGTACTCCTCCTATGGCTTGCAGCCTCAGCTGCCTGGCAGCAGCAGCTGGCAGGGAGGTCAGGGCGCTCATGCCCTGCTCAGGCACCTAGTGGGGCACAGCTCTGGCCAGTGCTGTATGGGGTGCAGGAGCAGAGCCTGCCTTATCATTAGAGCTCTGTGCCATGCATTTGCAGCTCCAGCACTCTCAGCGGGGGAAGCCCTGCATTGGAGCCTGCTGTTTCTCCCACTCCCTGCTGCACAGGTCCCTGCACAGGAGTGGAGGGAGCCCCGCCCCCTGCTTCAAGCGCAGGGCTTCCCCACTGCGAGTGCAGATCTGCAGGAGTGTGGTGCGGAGTCTCAGCGATAGAAGTCGCTGGGCAAGCGGCACAGGTGTGTGCTCCTTGACCCCTGCACAGCACTGGCTGCCTCTTTCACAGGGGCTCCAATCTACACTCCTGCAGCTCTGCACTCGCAGCAGGGAAGCCCTGTGCTGGACTCCATGGAGAAGCAGGGAACGGGGCTCTCTCCACTCCCAGCAGAGTGCGGGGACCTGCGCAGCAGGGAGCGGGGGAAGCAGCAGGGTCCAGTGCAGGGTTTCCCCCACTGTGAGTGGCACGCGGGACAGAGCCCCAGTGATAGAGCAGGCTCCATTCCCTTCTCCTGTGCAGCGCTGGTCAGAGCCACACCTGTGCTGGGCACAAGCACCCTGACCTCCCTGCCTGCTGCTGCTACCAGATGGGGGGGGCTGCATGCCATGGTGGGGGTGTTGTGGGGGTCCCTACACCCCACACACCCACACCCTGCCTCCACAACCCCCATCAGCATATGCATACACCCCAACATACCCTATGCCCCCCTACACAGCCACACCCTCTCACAACCCCCCCACACACTCCCACCCCCCCACACACACTCACAATATATAAAAATGACACTTTATTTTTGAGTTATTATGCAGTCCCTTCTATATACAGTACACAATCACAAGTCATGATAAATATTTTTTGTAATTA
This sequence comes from Alligator mississippiensis, assembly GCF_030867095.1. NCBI lineage: Eukaryota > Metazoa > Chordata > Crocodylia > Alligatoridae > Alligator > Alligator mississippiensis. The sequence goes on along the minus strand of NC_081830.1, from coordinate 52,064,074 downwards.
AAATACACTAGAAGTCAAACACCTACTATATGATTTGGTTTTTTTTCTGGTTCTAAGATGGCAACCCTCCCTCTCAAAAGGAGTATTTGGGAGTTGGGGGTACTTCCAATGGCAAAGGTTAGGGGGTAGGACTTTTGGTCCCAATGTGGCGACCAGGGGATGGGGCAACTGTCAAGGGGTGGGGCTACCTATGTGGCCTCCGACAGCTCACCAAAACTTAAGTGGCCCTCCACCCAAAATAATTGCCAGCCTGTGCAATACACAGATCACATGGGGAACTGAAAGATCAGATTTACAGTACTTTCACTTATCTGTTAGGCTCTTATGAATCCTAAAGAAGCTAACACGTTAGCCAGGTATACAGTTCCCCACTTTGTCTTGCACAGTTGTGCCCAACCTTTTTACTTAGTCGGCCAGATGGATAGAGCCCAGTCTAGCTGTGTGTTGGATCAAGGCAGTGGTTCCCATCTGGCACCCAAGGCAGGCTTGGTGGGCAGTGGCTGGCTATGCAGAAGACTGTGGGGTGGGAGGGGTGCAGGCTGGCCCCAACACAGACTTGCAGGGGAAAAAGGGGCATGGCCAGCCCTACAATGAGAAGGAGGTATGGCCTAGCCCCAGCCTGAACCTAAGGGGCAGGGGGAAATGGCCTGACTTCAATCCAGAAGCTGGGAGAGAGGGAAAATGGAAAGGGGGGCATGTGGAGCTTGGGGTTTGGGAATTTGGCAGTGTGGGGAGTTGCCATATTAATGGCCACCACTCGTCCATCACCACATTTCCAGACCCATAGCTTCGTTTGGCCTGTGGACTAGAGTTAGATCACCCCTTGTCTGAAAACTCAACAGAAAAGAGGGGATGTAGAGCCATTTTTTTCCCTAACTGAAATAATTTATGGGAAGATACTTTCTGTAGCAAGAAAATGATACCAGAGGAGACTCTGTTCAAAAAGATTTTAATGTTATCGGAGAAACAGGAATTTAGTAGCGGGAAGGACTGCCTGGGGCATTGAGTCTAGTCCATCTGCCACTGCAGGCACCACCACAGTACATCAATCTTACAAGGAGCTTGTTTTTTTTCCCACACTACTGCTAATGGAAGGCAATTCAGAACCTTTGTCTTCTGGTGGTTAAAAAGCTGTTTTTAATTTCCAGTATAAATGTGTTTGGTGGCCAGTTTATACCCATGCATTGCCATGCCAGAATTGGTCTTAAATGTTAATAGTTCTTTTCCCTCTGGTGTGTGTAACTGCTGATGACTTGGTAGAGAAGAAACATTTTCTTGCCCAGCCCTTTGTCTTGCAGGGATAAATAAGCCAAGATCTACTTGGTAAGTTTACTGTGCCTGGTAGTGCTGCCATCAAACATGTCATGTGGCTCCACACAAACTGCCTCCTAAACTAGAAGCAGTGTAGTCGCATCTACACAAAGCTGTGGGTGGGCTAATTAGGTTGATGGTCAATCATGCTATTACTTAGCGTTAGTTACTTAACACTTCTGTAGGCATGGCTGTATTGCTTCCAATTTAAGTAAATTGACCATAAGGATGTTTGGGACACTGATTCTTCCAAATCTGGCGCTGCTGCAAGCAGAGGTGGGGGCAGGGTGGGACGGGCAGGTGGGTGGGTGGGCAGCGGTGCCTACCTACTTAGTATGCTATGCTGCTCTGCACTGCTCTGCATGCCTGTTGGACTGTGCCCTGCATTCTTGCATTTCCAGGATTCTCATTTTAACTTTCACCAGCTGGCCGGAACTGGCCTCTGAAATCCAGGACTATCCCAGCTAAACCTGTACGTATGGTCACCCTAAATTTAACAGGCAGATAGCCCAGAGCAGCATGGTGTGCTGTATGGTGCCACTGCTGGATGTGGTATGTTTGCTGTGTAGATATGTTTTTAGTTTCTTCTATTCCTCTGATTATCCTAGTAGCCATTCTCTGCTGCAGTTTGAGTTCCTCTCTCTTGAACGTGGGTGACCAGAACTGTAAACTGTACCCTAATTCGGAGGTCAGCAATCTTTTTAGGCTGCAAGTCATAATGACCCAGCTTGGGTTAGAGATAGGTGGGCATTAGGACTCAGCTGCCACTGCCACTTCTTCCTGCCCACAGTACAGGAGAGCTGCGCAAAGCAACTGCAAAGCTACTGCTTCTTCCCACCGCAGCATGGGAGAAGCCCCTGCCTCTGAATGCTGCTGAAGCAGCTGGATCCAGCCTGTGGGCCTGTGAGCCATCAGTTGCCTAGATGATGAGGTTATGCCTGCACAATGACATTAATACTTCCCTCTCTCTGATGGAAATACCTTTCCCAGTACATCCCAGGATTACATTTACCCTTTTCACAGCCATATCATGTTGGATGCTTTTGGGCAGTGATTGACTATTATATCCAGCTTGTTTTCATTTTCTGTCCTTATGAGCTCCCATCCAAAAGTATGAATTCTTTTAATGTTCAAGGCATTTTACTTAGTACCATGTGACATTTTGATTTAAAAATGCTTCATGTGAAGTTAACAGGGTGCACAATAAATGGATTAAGAACAGTCACTGACACCTCAAATGTAAGTATTGGGGAGACATAATAAGCAAAACCATTTCTGTTCAATTCTCTCAGTCTGATTCTTGATTCAACAGGATTTCATAGTTTTATCAATGATCTATACAGTGATGTAAAAGATTTGCTAGTACAGCTAGCAGATGAGACAAATAGTTAGCCATGAGACCAGGCTACTGTTGTGGATTGGTTTGAAATACTAGTAACAGTCCAATAGAAAGTATCTGCATTGAAAACTCAATCCAAACCCCTTTGAGGCAGGGCAACAGGTACACGCGGAAACAAAAAAACGTGCCCAGCACTGCAACCTTGCAGCACAGGGAGAAAATTAGACCTCCGAGGGTTTAAAAAAGAGGAGCAGGCAACCGGAGTCTGGGTCCTCCAGGGAGATGCTCTGGCTGTCAGAGCATCTCTATGGTTGGCCCTCGCCCTGGTGCTGAAACACATGATGGGCCAGGCTGCGTGTTTCAGCACCAAGGCTCCAGTGCTGGTGAGTAAGGGGTTGGGGGGGGGGCTGGAGCAGGGGGCAGGGGACCATGGGGGGACCCCTGCTGTGGCTGGCAGCTCCCCCTACCAGTCCCCGAGACCCCCACACCTTGGCGAGGCCGGCACCTTGCCCTCCAACCCGCCGAGGCCCCCGACCCCTGCTGCAGCCGGCCCCTTCCCTCCCAAGCCCCCCTGATCCCTGCCCCCCTCCCATAGTTTTAAAAAACAAAATAACCCCCCCCCCCCCCGCACTTACCTGCCGTCTGGCTGACTGGGGCCCCGCCTGCACAGTGCAGGGCAGGCTGACAGCCCCAGCAGCCCCAGCCTGGGCCCTGCTCCCCCCCCCCCCCCCTGCACTGTCCTGTGCTGCCTGGGGAGCTCTGCCAGGAGGCCCTGGAGCCCCCCCCCCCCCAACCCCTGCTTCTGAGGTAAGCGGAGGCTTTTTTTTCCTTCTGTTTTTTTTTTTTCTCCTTTTTTTTTTTTAAGTGAGGGTGCCTGGGGTTGTGGGGGTAGCCATGGCGGCCTGGGGGTTCAAGTTGGAGGGTGGGGCAGCCATTGGGGGGGCTGAAGCAGCTGCTGGGGGATGGGTCCAGGTGGGACAGCAATCAGGGGGCTGTGGTGGGGCATGTGGGCCTTGCAGGGGGGTGGTAGCCCCTGTGGGGACCATTTGGCCCCCATTGGGGGGGCCGAACGCCTTGTGTCGGGGCTCAGCTCCCTGTTGGGGTCTGAGCTCCCTGTTGGGGGGCTGAACCCCTTGGATGGGGACCGAACCCCTTGTGTGGGGCCAAGCCCCTGTGGGAGGGCTGAACCCCTTGTGTGGGAGTCATCGCCCCTGTGGGAGGGCAGTAAAATTATGTATTCATGAATTCATGAAACATATTTAGAATTCACTTTATTATTATGATAAGAGACTTGTTTTAACACTGTATCAATAAAACATTGTCCTACTGATCACTGTCTCTGTCTTTCTCTCTCTTTCTTTTTATAGTGGTCTCTTGTTTTACTTGTGGAGGAACATGGATTTGGGGGTATTTTGCAGCATGACTTTGGGAATTTTTTAATTGGGGATTTTTCAGTTTTCCAATAGGGAACACCAGAATTCCTCCTAGGGAGGCCAGTTTAAGGACCCTGCCTGCTCAGAGCTGGCACCTTGGACTCAGCTGGCTGTGGCTGACCTGCAGGCCAACTGGGGCCAAGAGGACATGCTTTGACAGTTCAGAGCAGGCCACCACACCCAGAACATCTTCCGGGCGATAGCTGCCCAGCTGGCCAGGCAGGGGGAACACAGGGCAGTAGTGCCGCACAGAGGCCAACCCTGCAACCACAGTCCACTGGCAGCTGGCCCAGAGGGGCAGATGCCTCTACTGGCCATGCAGGCCCCATCTGGGTCTGGCAGGTCACAGCCAGACTGCTGCAGTGGGTAGAGGGGGCAGGGAACTCTCAGCTGCTTCAGCAGTCCAGCTGGCACAAGGGGTAGTGTCCCCAGGTACCAAATGACTGGGCCCCAGAAGCTCCTGAGAGCTAGCAGCCCTGAGCTACTTGCCAGGGAGGCTTTTTATACTGCTGGGGCCAGGACAGGGCAGGTTTTTATACTGCTGGGGACAGCACAAGTGCTGGCCCCAGGCTGTAGCTCCCCCTGGCTGCAGATCCAGGAGGAGCCAGACAGGGTTATTTTGCCCCAAGTGGCACAATTTGCTCCACACCAAAGTGCATGTCTGAGTATGTGCACTGAAGCAAAAAGCCCCGGCTAAAATTTAGACCACTTCTATTTTGAGCTGCTGCAAGCACATGTGCTTGCATGTGTGGATGCGCCCCAAAGGTCCTGAAGGGATATCCTGCACCCTTCTTCTAAGAGACCCTCACTTGGAAAGTTGTGACTCTCAGAAGGCCTTAGGAGTCTCACAAATAAGCATCTAGCTATAGATCAGAGTAAGCTACATTGAATATATAATAACTATTACCAGTGAAGAAGATGCAAGCCAGAACAGAACCTTCTGTAACAGGAACTTACACTCCTGCCTTTCTCCTAATTGTCTTGCATACTTCTGAATTTTCTTGTGTCCTGTTTTATTTAATGCATTTCTGACTGTCTTCTTTTCTGGCTGTTCAGCAGAGCTCCTCATCTGCAATCAATTGAGTTTAAACATATTTGGCTGTAGATGAAGCCTGTCTCAGTGGGTTGTTAGTTGTATTCTGCTCCTGTCTGTGCAGGGCAAACCATGAGTTTGTTTTATTCTGATGCAGAGGAGAGGATTCTTGTTTAGATCTTCTGTGAATTCCATTCAAAAGAATATTTTTCCTTCTCAAATGAATACTTTTCGGGGTAAGGGATGTTGATAGGGTAGAGCTAGGAATTGGATGAGTAAAAAGCAGAGAGATGTAACGGCTATTTTCATATTTTTAAAGCCATATAAGTATAAGAAACAATATGTTTGAGACACTTTTCTGGAGTCTTTTTTTTTTTTTCTTATCGTGGATATATAAATAGAAAACCATTTGAATCCATTGAAGACTGCTTGGAACAGGAAAGAGACTTTCTCCTGCTTAGTGTGTGGGTGTGAAGGTATTATTGCTATAGAACGCTTACTCCTTACTCCAAATTTAGATAACTTCTGGGTGGATTCACTGTTGTTTATCTGGTGAGAGGAAATGCTGGCTGGTGGGAAGTGCACACTGAAGTGGAAGTATTGTTCAAGTACTTTAAGGCTTGTATCCCCCCCCCCCCCCATCTCCTTTTTCTATTCATCATCCTTCCTCACACACACACTTACAGTCTGAGATGCCATGTCTTTTTCTTAGTTATTCCAGTGATACATTTAATGAATTATGTTCTAGTACATGCTTTGCAGAAAGATAAACGTGTGATCCATATAACAGAGTACAGAAGTGCAAATTGGATGGATTGCTTGCAGGTGATGCATTCAAGTATGACTTGATTAATGTAGCAGTTCATACATGCAAATGGCATATATACATCTCTCTCCATTGATGAGGCATCTGTTGTGAGGGTTTTGCTGCATGGTTTTGTCTGGACTCTATAGCCCATGTGTTCTGTAAGTAGTGTCCTGAAACTGATGGCAACCTGTTTTAAATAAAGCTTGTTCAAGTTGAACTTACTTGGCATATCCCTAAACGTGCCCCTTAACAAGGTGGTTCCTCATCTCTCAGGGTTCCATAGGGTAAGCCATGTCTGCCTCTATCCTGCATATGGCAGTTTCCAAGTCATGTTGATGTAAGCCCAGCTTTGGTTGTTGTATTGAACCTTAATGTCACAGATTTGTCTCTATTTTCCTTGGAGGTTCTTTCCCTCTACTTCCAGCCCCCTCTCTCCACTTGGGAAAGTATGTATGTGCAGAATCTGGGGAGACCTCCCATTTTTACCCATCCATCTATATTTTAATCTCTAACCCCATTGCTTTATATTCCAAGCTTGGGTTGTTTTATTAACTGGCAAAATGGGTTGGGATTGGGATTCCAGATTGTAGTTCAAGTTGTGATAAAGGCAAATCTCTATGGCCTTCATCCAAGGCTCACTGAACACAATGAAAGCTTTTTTTTTTTTTTTTTTTTTTAAATACTTTGCTAAGCTTTCGATTATATTCCAAAAGATAGAGAGTAGGGCATTAACCTCTTTGGCTATTCAAACCACATTGCACATTTTATATATGGAAACTTTCTATGCAGTGGCTATCAGAGCCAAACCCATTAATTATACTTGAAACTTCATTACCCACTGTAGATATTTTTTTTACAACAGTGAAGCTAACTACTACCAGAATAAACTGTTCATTCCTGTGTTTTTCTTAAGAGTTATTCACTTTTCTTCCCAGGGATTCTGTAAGCAGTAGGTTCAGTTCTATGGTGGTAAACCGAGAATGCATTTGTTCTCATGTGGGAACAGTGGCTTTTATTACAGTTAAAATTTTATCCTTAAAGTTTGTCTGTGAAACATACCTCATGCACAAAAACCCTAAAAAGCTTTAAGGTCATACAAATACCAAACCATAACAAAGATAACATCCCAGGGTGCTTTGTTAAAACCGGTGAGATATATAACAACTGATCAATGTGTTTTTAGAGTGAACCCAGATTTATGTAGTATTTGATTTATTCTCTAGGCCGCCTTAGTTTTCAGAATCTGTGTTCTTGGTCTGGTAAAAAGAATATCTGGAAACAAAGGCAGCTGGTGTTAATACTTTTATGGGACTATTTGTGAGTCAAAACTAACACTTTAATTTCTCTTTTATTGCCCTCCAAAAAGAGGTAAAACATTCCCTTTTTTAATTTCTGTGCAGTGATTTCATGGGCAAGCTTAGAGCTCCTCATCTTTTCTGGATTCCATTAATGTATCGTCTGTTTTCGTAATAAAGCTTATTTTCAAATAATTCACTTTATAAATATTAGCAAAGTATTAGTTTTAATGTATGGTAAATGTTTTTTCAACAACATATCTTAAGGTGTGTTTTTGTTTAATGATGTGCAACAGTGTGTGTGGTTTTAAAAGGACATAAATAATGCACTTTGTAAATGCTAAAATATCTAAAGCATTTTATTTTTTATTATTATTTATTTTTTTTAACTCAAATTCATAGATGATTCATAGATGTTAGGGTCAGAAGGGACCTCAACAGGTCATCGAGTCCGACACCCTGCATAGGCAGGAAAGAGTGCTGGGTTCAGATGACCCCAGCTAGATACTCGTCTAACCTCCTCTTGAAGACCCCCAGGGTAGGGGAGAGCACCACCTCCCTTGGGAGCCCGTTCCAGACCTTGGCCACTCTAACTGTGAAGAAGTTCTTCCTAACGTCCAGTCTAAATCTGCTCTCTGCTAGCTTGTGGCCATTATTTCTTGTAACCCCCGGGGGCGCCTTGGTGAATAAAACCTCACCAATTCCCTTCTGTGCCCCCGTGATGAACTTATAGGCAGCCACAAGGTCACCTCTCAACCTTCTCTTGCGGAGGCTGAAGAGGTCCAGGTGCCCCAGTCTCTCCTCATAGGACTTGGCCTGCAAGCCCTTAACCATACGAGTGGCCCTTCTCTGGACCCTCTCCAGGTTATCCACATCCCTCTTGAAGTGCGGTGCCCAGAATTGCACGCAGTACAGGTACTCCTCACTTAACGACCTACCTGTTTAACGACGTGCGGACTTACGACCAGCTCTCCGAGCAGTCGGTATTGTACAAAACATATTGTGGAAACGGCAGTACGGTGTCTCAAGCCAAGGCACGCAGTATCAAGGGGCGGCTCCTCGCTTATCGACCAATTCGCTTAACGACCTAGTCACAGGAACGGAACTCGGTTGTTAAGTGAGGAGTGCCTGTATTCCAACTGCAGTCTGACCAGCGCCCGATAGAGGGGAAGTATTACCTCCTTGGATCTATTCATCATGCATCTGCTGATGCACGATAAAGTGCCATTAGCTTTTCTGATGGCTTCGTCACACTGCTGACTCATGTTCATCTTGGAGTCCACTAGGACTTCAGGATCCCTTTCCGCTTCCGTGTCACCAAGCAGGTCATTCCCTAGGCAGTAGGTATGCTGGACATTTTTCCTCCCTAGGTGCAGCACTTTGCATTTCTCCTTGTTGAATTGCATTCTGTTGTTTTCTGCCCTTATGTCCAACCTGTCCAGGCCTGCTTGTAGTTGTTCCCTGCCCTCCAGCGTGTCCACTTCTCCCCACAGTTTTGTGTCATCCGCAAACTTGGATAGAGTACACTTCACTCCCTCATCCAAGTTGCTGATGAAGACATTAAAGAGTATCGGTCCAAGGACCGAGCCCTGTGGGACCCCACTGCCCACACCCTTCCAAGTCGAAACCGACCCATCCACTATGACTCTCTGGGTGCGACCCTCTAGCCAATTTGCCACCCACCAGACTGTGTAGTCTTCCAAGTCACAGCCTCTTAACTTGTTCACCAGTATGGGGTGGGATACCGTATCGAAGGCCTTCCTGAAGTCTAAGTATACGACATCCACCCCCACCCCTACTCCTGCGTCCAGGCGTTTTGTAACCTGGTCATAAAAAGAGACTAGATTAGTCAGGTACAATCTGCCTGCTACGATGTTAAGCTTATGCTTTTTTATGGTATGTTCTTTCCTTTGCATTGGGAGCCACTTTGTCCTTAGTGTATTCAGGGGTGGATCCACAGATCTCTGACATCTTTACTTTGGATCATGTTCTCAAGACCCAGTTCTGCTGAGAAGTACCCTGTTAGACAGACAGTCTTATTGATTTCGATGATATTTCTTTTTGTAGTAAAACTAATTGCCTAAGTAAGGAAGTGTTTCCAGAATTAACAGCTATCCGCGTATCCCATATAGATTAAAATCAGTGAAACTTGGTGTTTGCATGTATTTGTGTTAGCATTTATCCACAACTTAGATCAGTATTTGCTAACCTCATGATACCTGGATTAATATTGGTGGGACACTTCACTCTTACGCTCAAAGGTGTACATGTAGCTAATTTTTTTTTCAAAACATGACACATTCCATTCCATTCCCCTGCCGAAGGAAATCCATACCAGTGCTCAGATGTACTGTTAAAAATGACACCATATATAGCTTGCTTTAATCAGATGATTAGTCCCCTATTCCAGTTGTTGTCACTCTTTTTTAGCCTCAAAGCCCCCCTCCATAACTTTTCTGAATTTCCTGGTACTCCAGTTGAAAATCACTAAGATTTAGATCTAATTCAGAAAAGATAAGGAGGGGGGATTTGAAGCTAAGAGTCGGGGAGCAGGACCTCATCCTGCTATGTCTGCCCCCTACCAACCTTGATCTGTACTTTATGGGGCAAGGGCATCCCCCACTGCTGAGGCTACTCATGCCTGGTCTCAAATGCTGCTAGCCACCCCATGGCCCCTCCTACCAACCCTGGGAATGTGGGAGGACTGGAGGGGATGAGCCAAACTGCAGAGTGAAGCTCCATCTGTGCATTTACCTGCTCATGCTACTGGGAGTGTGGAGTGCTGGCACAGGGGCTGCCTGGAGGTGAAGAAGTGGTGGGGGAAGGTAGCAGCAATAACAGCAGTCCCCAGAGGAGCAGCTGCAAGTGCCCTTGGAGTAGCTGGGATGGGCACAGGGTACCGGATGGGGGAAGAGAGCATTTACTTCCTCACACAGGGGGATCTTGTGGCACACTTCCATCATTCTCACAGCACATTTGTATGCTACAGCTCACCCTTTGAGCATCACTGACTTTTTGATGTACCCATGTTTGTGTAGCTTAGGGGACAGAGCATTGGACTGGGCATCAGCAGACCTGGGTTCTGCCATTGATTTGCTGGGTGAAATCAAATGAGTGATTTCACCTCTTTTGTGCCTCAGTTTCCCTGCCTGAGTCTACTGCTACTGGACTATCTTTATAAACCACTTTGTGGTTTGCTAATTAAAAGTGTTATCTGTGTTAAACAGTAGTAGTGTTTACAATTGTGCAGTTTTAGTAAGAATGCTCCATACACATTTTCACCCATAATAATTTTACCAATCATATTCAAATAATACAAGGAGAAAAGAAAAAAATAGGTCAGAAGATGAGGGAAAACAGCATGTGCAGCACTCATATAGTCGATGATAACACTGTTTGTGATTCTGAAGCACAATGCTTCCCAGAGTATAACAACTTCTGTATGAAGCCTTCAAATTATTTCTACCCTATTTCAGTTGTGTGTGCCACTGTGATGCTTATTCATCCTGTTTTGGCTTTAGAATTTTTGAGACTTAGAGACAGTTTTTTCTAGGGCTTGTCCTGTCCTCATTTGGGCACTGAGTTCCAAATCAATTACGGTGGAGAAGAGCCTGACTCAGAATTTTAGAATTGCAAATTTGGCACCTTGTGTGTATTTATGTATATGTATATAATGTATGTGTCTTTATGTGTATTGTAAACACAACAAATTAAACAAATATGATAAATTAAATAAACCTGTATTGCTTACCATATCCAGCCATGACAGAAGGTGCTCAGTGATGTATCTGTTTTTCAAGTACTACTCCCTAGAGGGTGCCATATACTAACTTTTTATAGGCCCTCATTTAACTGTTTACTCAGTAAATGGGTGATTATTTTGATAATTTATGACAGTATTTTGAAAACATCATTACTATTAGTCATCAACTAATACCACTATAAGTACATAAGAAATCAGTAGACTGCATTTGGCTCAGCAATTTGTTCAGCTATAAATAATGTGTTAGAAAGGAGAGGATATTAATTAAAAAATAATGTTACTGAATAGTAAAAGAATAATACTGGCAAAGGAAATGTAAATTTAAAAATATATGTATTGCACAGAAACCCTACTGGGAAGTTAATGAAGTAAAAATTTGTGATCCAAGTTTACTAACAATAAATCATAAAGATCCATTTGTTTAATGGGAGTAAATTTACCTAGTGGCAAAGACTTCGGCTAGGTATAGACATTACACTTATACTCATATAAGTGCTCAGAAGCTGGTCTAAACCCATAACCATATAGAAATTCAGCACACACAGATCAGCTTAAAAATGGCAGAACCCTGTCTAAGATGGTTGGGTCTCCCCCAGGGGATTGGCAGAGATGCCTGCAGGATGCTTGGGAGAGTGAGGTGGGGCTGCCTCGAGCTGTCCTACTGAAAGGAGCAGGGCTCAGCACCAGCTCCCACAGCACCCTGCCCTGCCCTGCCCCGCCCTACACTACTGTGCCTTGCCCAAGTCTAACCAAAGCTGGTGGGGACAGTAGCTAGACTGGAGCCCAGTACCACCCCTGAGAGATGGGTCCCTAGCAGTGAAGTGGGCAGGAGGAAGGGGTGGGACCCCCACTTCCATCAGAGCAAGAGTCTGAGCTGCCCTGCCCATCCTTCCCCCTTCTTCAGGGAAGACCCGTCTTTACCTCGGCTCCAGGTGGCAGTGGCTGTTCCCTGACTTGGACTTCACTGGGCTGCGAGCAGAGTCATGCAGTAAAGTCAGTCAGGAGCTGGGCATGTGCATGCAGGTTTTCACCAATCTGGGACTTTTGCTTCAATTTTCTCCAATGGCCGGGATGCTAAGACAGCCTCCGAAATCCAGGAGGTATAGTCGCCCTATGTTTGCACAATACTTTGAGACTTCTGGTTAAATGTATACAGCATGCAAAAAAGATTTACCTGTATCAATAGCTCCTGGTAACTGTAAATGACTGAACTTTCTTCAAATATGCTTATTCCTCAAATGTTCTTTTAAACCATATCCTGGAGAACAGTAGTTAAACTTTCTAATGCTGGTACTTTCTAGTGATGTACACACTCTAGTAAACCATGGTTTCATGGGCCCAAAACTGTGGTTACACCTGGAGTAGATAGGACAGCTCAGGAGGAAGACTGCAACAGTGACATCCATCCTTCTAGGATGTTAGAGCAGGGACACTGGCAGCAGTGGTAGAGGGGGCAAAGGAACTATACCACTGAGATCCCTTTGCATTACAGTCTGTCTCCTATAACTGGCTGAAGGGACCTAATTCATAAAGTGAGCACATGGTACTGGAAAACGGGCGTACGTAATTTAAAAAACATTTTGTTTTTTGTTTTTGTTTTTTTGGTGACGCTATACTTGTGGTGGCGGAGGCACTTTAATTATAAGCTTCTGTTTTCAGGGACTTGATGCACTTTCCATAAAGATCATGTTTTAAGCTGTTTCAGACATTTGATCTCAGCCCTGAAGTTGATTGATTTGGAAGTTTGGTACTGTTCCACTGTTCTTTGTTTGATTTGAGCATGAAGAGAGATCTTCTGACTGTGAGAAATTTTACTTATATAATGCTATGCATGCTGTAGTAAAAGGGCCTTTGGCATATTTAAGAACTGTCTTTGCAAAGAAGAATAGAATTTCCCAAAGGTGAAGAGTAGTATCAATCCACATCTATGTTTTAGGAGTGCTATGGCAGGTTATAAGTATAAGTCTAGGTGCAGGAAGAGGAACATTGTAGTTCTCAAGTCTCAGAAACTCCCATCTGTATCTGTATTCAGCCTATCATCATTTGCTTCATATGCTTTTCCATGATTTGAATTGTCTATGAGTGTTTTAACTTAACTGTGGAATCACATGACTGATGTTAGCCACCTTGCTTAATGCACTACTGGAAGTTATGTAGCTTCCACGGTGATAAGTGTAGTATAAGAACTTCTATAGAATGGAATTAGATAAACTAGAGATCTAGAATCATCTGCAAGATGAAAACACTATATGCTTTTCAGTTATAGAGGCTCTGACCATCTAATTTGCTGGCTGGTTTCGATTGCAGGTGTACTTAACAAAATGTAGCCAGTTTACTCTGCCCATGTCTTCATGCTGAGGAAAGAGCTGTGAGATGCTCCCATCTATCACTTTGATTAAAACTCTCAGACTGCAGCTGCCCAGGCTGTTCATGGCTCTAATCTGAGTTTAGCTTTTTTTGTCTGGTTGAGAGTTGAACAGACTCTTGAGTTTTGCAGGTTGGCTTAAATTAGTAAACAGTTTCTGTGAACAAATATTGGCCTTTTGGATAAATATGCTTTGCTCCATCTTTATTCATGTGGAGAAGCCACCAGAACTACCTAGTAAATAGTGTGGACATTACCCCTTATAATTTTCTATGTAGTATTGATTATTAAGTATTACTATAGTGCCACAAGGTCTCAGCTGTGTTCAGGACCCAACCAGGCAAAACTTTGTATGTTCCTTAGGGCAGATACAGTATCTAGTATGTGTTTTACAAACTTATGCAGATATATTTGTGCTGTTGAATGGTTCCTTAAATCACATGCTCTTTCTGTCTGACTGGGTGACTGACAGTATTATGAAAAGGGCTCAAACAAGTCTTTGAGTCTCTCGCAATATATTTCAAGATGGCTGTACAGACCCTTCCAGTATGAATCTTCAGGCAGATGACATAGCATTAGAGTTTAGACTTAGACTTGTGGTAAATAAAATGTATAATCTATGTAAGCTTTCATGGCTAGATAGCTAGCTAACTAAGCAAACAAATGAGAAGAGTAAGTTCTTGTTCAAGTGAATATATGAAATTGTGCAATCACATACAAACCACGTCCGGATGTTTGTAGCATTCCCATGATACCTCAATCCAATCTAAGGTTTCCGATACAGAAGGTCTGTATTTAATTTAAAGACCTATTCACTTAGCTCAGGAGTCAACAACCTACGATCTGTGAGCTGAATCCAATCAGTAAAGAATCACAGAAAATTAGAGTGGGAAGGGACCTGAGGAGGTCATCTACTCCAATTCCCTGCTCAAAGCAGGACCATTCCCAACTAGATCATCCCAGCCAAGACTTTGTCTAACTGCATCTTAAAAATTTCCAAGGATGGAGATTCCACAGCCTCTCTAGGTAACCTGTTCCAGTGCTTTACTACCCTCCTTGTGAGTTTTTTTCCTGACACCCAACCTAAACTTCCCTTGCTGCAACTTGAGACCATTACTCCTTGTTCTGTCATCTGCCACCACTGAGAACAATCTAGCTCCATCCTCTTTGGAACCACCCTTCAGGTAGTTGAAGAGGTCTAATCCAACCCACAAAGGTCTAGTTTGGTTACGGAGACCTTTGGTATGGAGCTGTGCAGTACCGCCAGTTCTTTTTGCATTCGGTCCCTCCACTGAGGAGCCAGCTCCTCCACCACATCTGCATTTACCCTCACTCCAGAGGGGATGGAGAGTGGTGAGGTTCAGTGCAGGCAGCTGGCTACTTATGTGTGTTGGGGGGGAAACAGGGACTTGCTACCAGGGGCCGGGGCTGCCTTGTAAAGGGTGGCCTATGCCAGCAAAAAATTGCCAACCCCTGCCTTAAGTGAATAATCTCCTTGGAAAAAATAAATTCATTCTCAGTAGAAAGCACTGAGCTCAGGGCCAGAAGGTATAGGAACTATAGCCATGATAATTCAGTAGTCTGGGTATAAGCCTAAGAAAAAAACTGATTTCTATCTTCTGCTATATCATAGATTTATAATGTAACCATGGGCAAACCTCTTAGACTTCCCTGTGCCTCATTTTTCCATTTTAAAATGGGAATAAGAGTAATTCCCTAGCTTGCAAGGATGTTATGTACATTAGCATGCAATTCTGAGGTGTTCCAGTCCAATTGAATAATGGGGGTGGAGGCACATTAGAACTTTTATTTTGCAGCCTATATTGGAGTAGCAGTACCAGCTCCTCTATACCAGATGCCTTAGGTGCAAGTGCTATTAAATTGTCATAAATCTGGACATATTGTTCTGTCCAAAAATATTTTCATAGCTTCTACTTGTATGATAAATGACAATTATAGTAATCTGGATGATATTTAGTTGCCAAGGGAGTGTCATAATTGATTAATGTTGGTGAAGTACATGGGAGATGCAAAGTTTCATATAAACATTTTTTTAAACTGATTAAATACTAATGAGTGTTCGGGAAAGTAACTAGAACTGTCATCATTTTTCTCCTGTATGAGTGTTAGAGAAAATTACAGACACTGTAGAAATAGGATGCATCTAAACTATTTTAGCTTTCTTGTATTCTCACCCATTTGTCCCTTTCTGTCTTCATAATAATCACTAGATTGTTGGTTCTTTTAATGCTGCCCTGAGTGTAAGGCACTTTTTTTAAAAGCATCTTGTGTGAATGATCCTGTATAATAATGCATTATAATTTATTTTCTATCATATAAGAATGTATTGTGAACTTAGGATCCCAGACAAGCTATCCATTGGTGTCCTGACAGCATCTTACAGATGGCCTCCTCCCTTTCTCTCTTGTAGAAGGTTAAAGAGCTTCATTCTAAGTAGCACAAATACTCCACCACCTACAGAAAAAATACTAAGGTTTATATATCCACATCCTGTGGATCTGAAAAGCTACATGTATTCTTATCACAAAGCTTTTTGGTATTAGCTTACTGCTTTACTCCTTGTTATGCTGTAAACCTCACTATTTGTCATTTCCTTTCTGAATTTTGAATACTAATCAGCTGACTGAATTCAGTCATGTTAAGTGGGCCAGATATTACAGTTCTTAGACAGAACTTCAAGTGAAGTCACTAGAGCCAAGGCAATTGAAGAGAGTTGTAGTTACTGATTGTTGCAGCATAAAGTTTGCAAATGTATGCAGTTACCAAAGTAGTGTATCCACAGGCTGAGGTAAGGAGGAATAGATGCATATGTCCAAGAAGATTTATAATTAATAAAAGTTTGTGATGCTTGATTTCATGGAAGTAGGGATCTCTGAATCCACATCTAAAAGTGGGCAAGTTGTGTCCTGTTGCATTGTAACCTGTTAAAGCAGGAAGGAAATGATTAGTGAAATGAGAAGAGGTTGTGAGAAAGGTAAAAACAAGAGAGTAGTTATAAGAAATATTTTTTTTATGATATGGTAAAAAAATACGCCTGGGCATATTAGCAAGGAGAGTGAGCCCAGTGGTCGGGGTGCTCCCTACTGCTTAGGAGACTCAGGTTCAAATCTCTGCACTATTACAGTCTTCCTGTACAAGTCATTTAGTTCCAGATTTTAAAATACTTAATGTTTTTAATGCTTAACTCCCATTAATTTAAAAAAGTGGTTAGATATTAAAATACCTCTCAGGGTCTGACCCGTAGTGTCTTTGTGCCTCTGTTTCCCATCTATAAAAGGGGGATAAGAGCACTTTATTTGGATGTTGTGAGGATAAATAAGTTAGACTGGCATGCTCAGGTACCATTGTCAAGAGGACCATATAGTACCTAAGATGTTTAAAAGAAAGAAAGTCAAGGGGCCCCCAGGCTAGCATAGTTAAGGCATGCTGGTTTCTATAGCCCATGATGCAAAAGGGATGTGGTTAGCATCATCTCCAGCTGCCTTTGACTCTACTGTTCTAATGACTAGGTACAGATAGATAACTGTCTGAGGAAGTCACTTGTACGCTCTGTCAAGCCTGTAATGTGTAGGAGAATACAGAAAACGTCACTCAATTTCACTCAACTGCTGCAGACTTTGTAACATAAACTGCTTCCACCAAAGTCCTCACCATTCACAGTGGCTAGTAAGTGTGAACAGAGTGAAGAGTTGCCTGATAAAACCTTCTCTATGCCAGAACAATATGTGCCAGTGTTCAGAAATGACCACAGGACTAGGACTGAAGTGAATGACACAGTTGTTCTGAATAAATTTGATAATCAGGGTTTGAGATTTGTCATGGAAATGATAGGAACACTCTTGTTTGGACTTCGTAAGAAAAACAAAATAACTAATATACAGTAAAAATACCAAAGTCACACATAACATTTTAAAGAAAGTAGCCTATAAAACTTTTAACTGATCAACTTATATCTACTGTGATCTGCAGGATTCTGGATAGCTGCCAGTCTAGCACTGGAGGAAGATCTTTTTTCTCCTACCACGGACCCTACAGACTCGGCCAGTGTAACAGTTCTGTGCAATTGCCTTTTAAACCATGTGTGAGATTGACACGTAAATGTTCACTCCAGAGTAAATTGGTTTCACACTATACTGACGGTAGAATAGACGCATAATATACAGCTTTAAGGTGGTCACTTCACTTGAGGGTGAAGTTACCCTTCAGTAAGTGAAGGGTATCTATACATTTATGTTGGTTAAAGCAGTTGTGTTTCTGTTTCTTGAGTGGGTTTCACTGTGGTAGCCGTTCGCTCAATGCAAACTGACTCTAGTGCTTGCTGCGGCTAGCCAGCATGGGAGAGCTAGTCATGTTTCTGCTCCTTACTACAAAGTTAATATGCTATGGGATAAATTGCTCTGTAGTCATGTTGTGTGGCTGCACCACAAGGAATACTTTACTTCACAAATCGTTCCATTTACTTCAGCCGGTGGAGCTAGGTCCTAGCTACCTTATAGTGGTAATGTTTAGAAGGTACCTAACGTGCCTAGATAGTGGCTGAAGGTTGCATCCCAACAGAATAAAAGAATTGATAAGAGATTATCATAATCATAGCATACATTTAGAAGACACTTATATTAAGAAGTAAAGCCACTGTTGCCTTATTTTAATTCTGATGTAGCTGCATTCAGCTATTGTTTTGATGTATTTTTAGACTTTCTTCCCTTACACTCAGTTGCTTCAGCAAAATATCCTTGAAATAAAGGCCTTTTACTGCTTCATTTTCCAGGATTACAATCCTAATTTGCAGGCCAGTTTCCAAGATTCTGACTTGCTGAGTTCTGTATGTGAGAGATATGTGTTTATTCATTTTTTTCCTCACTTCTTAAGAGTGGAGAATTACTTGCCAAGATTCTGCCACCCATACTTTGATTCACTAATACCCTGCTCCACATGTAACCATAACAAAGGCAGAGAAATTGCTTGCAGAGGATGGGCCTGATCCAAAGCCCAGTGAAATAAAGGGAAGTCTTTGCTTGGATTTCAGTGGGCTTTGAATCAAGTTCCAGGGTACTATTTAGCATGTATATGGGTGATAGTACTGAATTCAGTTTTATCATGGAAGCCAAAATTCATTTTTAAAAAATCCTCTTCAGCTTTCACAATGGAATGGTGTATTAGTAAAAGAAAATGCCATTGAAGAAGACAAAGAGAAGCATTAACGGCGCTTAAGAAGGTGGTGCAGCAGTCACCATAACAGCCAACTACAAAAGCTGAGCAGGAAGTAAGCAAGAGCCAAACTGATGCTGTTGGAATTAGTTAGGAATTTGGGTTCCACAGCTGCCAAGTGTGTCTTGTGTGGCCAAGGTGTCAACTTCAGTACTGGAGCAGATAGGAGATTGATGGAAATATAAACAATACTAGCAACAGCAGGCAAGATTACTGATTTTGTACAGAAATTACACAGCTGTGCCACTGTGCTGTTGTAATTGCATTAGAAAAAGTCAAACTAATAGGCATAAAAGCATGACATGAGGCCTCCTCTCTAGTGCACTCTCATGTATAGATGCAACCGTCACATAAGAGTGTATGTCTGTTCCTAGTAAAAGATGTAGACATGGAAGAGCTGATCATAACTGAATTATTGACAACCTGGCTTTTTGTGCAATGTCTGCTTGTGCTTTTAGCTGTTTTCCTTTAGAACACAAATCAGTTTACCCCAAAGAGACATGAGAAATCCTGGCAGCAAGAACATTGCTTTAAAAGAACACATTTCACTTCCCTAGCATGTGTTCTAATTAAAATAATACTGTTTTTTGACAGATTACTGGACAATTAAAGCCTAATCAAACCCAGTGCAGAATGGTCCCACGGAGCTGTGTTATCCTATTCCATCTTTAGAAGGTTTATAGGAAGAGTATTTCCAAAGATGATATTAACAGAAATTGCTTTTGTGCAAATAAACTTGTCTGTCATCAATAGAAACAGAAGCCTTTGTATAGGATAAATGTAAGGCAGTTGCGCATACTAGTTTGCGATGACTGTTACATTAGAATCACTATTGGAAATTCTTAGTTCTCATTTATAAGAGAAATCCATTTTCTGCTAGATATTTTTAGTGCTAACTTTCTCTGAAGTGCTATTATCTTACACTATATACCATTAGTCCTTGATATGTTTCCAAGCTGGTCATGTGATTTCTAAGCATTTCTTTAACTGCTTTCTGAATGACTTGTCTGGCAGGAGTCGGAATGCAAAGTTGTTAACTGCTAACAGCCTGCAGCCTCTTTTCTTTTCTTGATTTTTTTTTTTTTTTTTTTTTTGATAAAAGATAAAATGCTTTATAGTTACCTTTCTTAAAAGGTCAGCTGTGCCTTTTCTGTGTGACCTCATTAGCAGTGATCCTTTTCCACACTAGCTGTCTATAAAAATGTAAAAAATGTTAATTTCTGCAGAAGAACTGCCTGTGTGGGAACACATAACAAATATACTATTGAAAGCCATTTCAGAGATAAACACTGGCATTTCACATCAAACCATGGATATTTTAACATGAGCCACGTGAAGCAGTCCAGATTTTTGCATTATTTCTACTTGTTACATTTACAAATCAAATGAGCTGACTGTTTCAGTAAATGATGAGACATGAAAAAATGCAGCTCAGTTCCTCAGTGAGCCACAACTATTTTTCCCAATTAAAGAAAAATAGCCTAAATGAAGTATTTTAGAAATATTGTCAGCCTTAAGTTTACACATGATTATTAACGGGTTCTTGTAATTGATCCTGTCCTGATTTTTAAATGCACAGCTGGTTTCCTTAAACTGGGGATTTTAATAATTTTGGTTCCACAAGGCTGGAATGAGAGGAGGATTATTGTAAAACACAGGAAGCACAAATGTTCTCATGTGAATTCAGAAGCATACACAGGGAGAAAAAGATCTTAATGTTGCGTGAGTGTGTTTAGTTTCAGTGGATCAAAATCTTTCCTATATCGCATCCAAGCTATTTGGTTGTGATCAGATGATCACAGCTCAAGGAAGCGATTGGAGAGCTAGCTGGCTGCAGCTGCACTGTAGGCTGTTTTCAGGGACAAGGAGCCACTGTTTTTCAAACGAAGCATAAACATAGAAGTTATTTTGTAGGCTTCAGGATGCAGATATGGGTTGTGCTGCCAGCATTGTTCTGCTTCAAGCCTTTCGTTCTGTGGTACAGAGGAACTGTCCACATATTTGTAGACGACGACAAGAGGAATTGTCACATGAAATTCTGCCACTGGATAGTGATGATGAAATGAGCAGACCCAGAACTCTCATCATAATGGTACAGTACACTTTAGCAACAGACTCAGTTGACAGGATTATTATTACAGATGTTATGGGATTTATTATCTTTATATAGTCACAAGAAAAGAGTATTTGAGGAACTGTTTGCAGTCATGTTAGTCTTGTGGCAGATTTGTTGTCCTTGTCAGACAGCTGAATTTTTACTTTAAAGCTGAAACTGTGATGTGCATGTATGCTGTATACAGAGTAATGTTCTGTTGTTTAATTTATCTGTGTTGTGGTACCGTTGTAAGATACTGCAAGCATTAAAACCAAAATGTGGATTATTGTATTTTATGTTAGATTTTGAATGCCAAACAGCAGACAGCTGGGAAATTGTGCACTGTTTCATTGAAATTGAAATTACCTTCCCATAGGTCTTTGCAGCAAACTGTTCGTGGCAAAAAAACCCAACCCTGTCTGCTTTACTTGTTCTGAGTAACCCTTAAGTAAAAAATACATAGTTCTTTTAGCTGAGTAGTGAGTTTGTCAGTTCTGTATCTTTTTTTTGTGAAAGATAGCATTCGGATGGAGGTTTCTTGTTTTATGAACTAGTCCTTTTTGTTTTTTTATCTTATGCTGTGATTGTAATAAAACAAGTACTGTAGGCCATTTATTAATGTTCACATGTGTGTTAGAAGAAATCCTTATTTAAATCATTGTTTGAGAAGATTATATAAACTTCTTAGTTACTCAAATTCCTCAAAAATTCTGGAAACGAAGTATAGCTATATCTTGTAAGTGTATAGCTCTGAATAGTGTATTATCTCTCTATATTATAATTATAGTATTTAATACCATATTCTGCTTCTTGCCATGGTTTAACGATCTGATTATTTCATTAGTATTTTGGCCAATTTACATCAAAGCCATCATGTACTGTACTTCATTTGAGTAATATAGAGACTCTCAACTAAAGTACATTATGATGAAGTCTAAACTGTGTCCTCTGACAGCTTGTTTTATCATTATACATAGTAATTCATACATAAATGTGCATCAGGAACATTAGATAATTTCAGACCCATCATGAAATAATAGTGGCTTTATTGCCTTTGGAAGTGCCATGCTGCAGTCATGGTAACTATGATGAGAAACAGTGGGCTGGATCCTAGCTAAGTCAACCTACCAAGCAGAGATTCTTATCTGAGGTTTATATTGGTAATTGGTTTTGGGAATGAAAGAGAAAGATTTAATCATTTTTAAGTCTCATATCTTAAATCCGTTGTTTTGCTTTAAATTATAGTCTCCATAAAATGCATATTTCTTTTTGTTCAGTCAAAGGCTAAATAGCCTATCTCTGAGGAATTAAAACATATCGTCTCTGATGATGGTAATTATTTGGATTACAATAAATATGAAGCGACAACGGTCTAAAAAAATTGTTGGATGCCAAAGCACTAATCTGTTATAACGTTTACATAAAGGCATACAGACTCTTACGTGTAAATCTGTTCAGATTAGAATTTGGTGTGCAATGCGTCTTTACTAGCTTTCTCAACAGTACCAAATTGTCAATCATCTTGACTGCATAACTGCAGTAAAATCTATGGGATTGAGGCTAAGAAGCATAGTATCTGGGAAGTGGGAGTTACCCCAGCATGGAATGAATTGTGGAACCTTGAGTGTCTGTAGAGATCCTGGAGAGGCCAGCCACTTGTTCATAGATGGATGTCCTCAATTGTCAAACAGAACAAGAAAGTGGACTAAAGTGGCAACTTTGTGTGTTCTCCAAGGCTATGTCATAGCACCCAATCTTGCAACGATCTACTCAGTCCTTATCCCTTTCCCAGTAAACGTCCATGTCCCATAAAGAGCTTGTCTCCAAGATTTCCTGAGAAGCTGGGGAGGACATTGATCCTTTCACCTTCCTGTGGGAGATGGGGGAACAAGTAATATTGAGTGTTGCCCACTAAAAAAGCGAGTTGCACGTGTTTTTTTTCTGTTGAATAGTTATTGCATTCCACAGATTAGATATAGGCTAGTAGCAGTTAGTTACAAATAAACACATTTGTATCTAAAATAAGATGGCATCAAGCTTTGTGGTTAGATATTGTAATGATATGTGAGTTACTTCGAAAGAAAGTTGCTTCAGAACTCTTCTGGCAAAAATGAATGGTACTGTTTCAGATAGATTTCAACTGTTGTTTGAAAAGACACCATGACAAAGAAGATGGAAGATTACTGATTCCTAGCCAGATGTGTGTATAATGCTAAGACTCTCACTTGGCTGTAGCCTGTCACTAACAATTATTTATCAGTAATGTAGTAGACTATATTACATGCAAAAGAGCTTTACTTAGACTTGATTATTGACATTAGTGATTTCCGATGCTAAAGGGATTGCTACTGATTTACTAAGCATTTTCATATTTGAAGGCAACGGGAAGTACAAATATTCAGATGATGAAGATAATGCTATAAAATTCAGAAATTCACTAGGTATAATTACATTTTGTGAGTCAGATCCTTAGTGTTTCAATCCAATCTTTCAGCAAGTCCAGATTTCTACCTGCTGAGGATCCTAGTACTTTTTCACTGGTCACTTAAATCTGTCTTTCAGGTACAGTTGATCTACATTTCATCTTAACATTTGTGAAATAAGCTATAGGGAGTTTTTCATTATGAAGATACTTGGACAATATTGTACTTTTTAAACCTGTTTTGTATGAATAGCTGTTCCAAGTAGGCAGCCCTTTTCTCCTGTGCTTCAGAGACTTGTTATTTCTAAACTATTGCATCCTGGATATACAATTAAATTTCCATGTCACATAATCTAGAAATCCTTCTATGAATGTTGCATAGAACTTACCCCAAACACTTTCAGCAGCCAGGCATTTGCACATTGTGATTTACAGTTTTATATATTTCCTCGCATTTGAAAACCTCTTAATTCATGGAAATATAAGTTTGAAAATGTTTTTGGTTATCTTAGGAATTTAATTTTATCATATCACATTAGTAATGTTAAAAATCAAAGGTGATGCAAGCTAATATGGTTCCCTAATTTAATATGAATTAAGCCATGTAGGCAGTAGGAAAGAAAGGAAATAGATTGTGTAGTTTTTGTACAATAGGTACCATGTGGAATGAGGCCATCTGGGTTTTTTTAACTCCTGACAATTTGCCCTTGTGAATCAAAAATGTAATTGCTATTAACCTGAATTTCTTACTATTTTTTATTTGTAGTCTGGTAATGCCTAGAGAATTCTGTCCCAAAAGATTAAGCACACATTTAACTAGAACCATGCTCCTCACCCCAAATACAAGATAAGAGACAACAGGTGGATTCAAAAGACGGACAAAGAAACAATGAGATGTTTATGATGTGTGTGATACGCAATGAGCACTGTGTGCCAACTGCATCATCATTGTTGCGAGTTTTGTAAACAACACAGAAAACAGATTTGAGTATTCCTGCCAGTTCGGAAAACAATTCTGATATCTTTATTGACATTTATTTTTCTGATCTAATTTTATATCGTGATATCGCATCCTTAGGTAATTGGGTAATTTAATCTACAAGATAAGGGGTAATGGAAAGAGTAGCCTGATGACTGAGATATGTTATCTTTTCTTGAAGCCATAGGAGAATGAGCGTTCCATGGTCTCTCAATAGATGTATGAATTGGCTCAATGTGATCAGTGGCTCAGCACTTAGCACAGGGGCAAGCAAAGTCCGGCCTGCAGGCTAGATCCAGCTGGCAGTAGACTCCATTTCGCAGCAGCCCCTGCCCATATGGTTGGGGACAGTCTTCATGGAGACCCTGGTCACAGCTGCGCTATGATTAGTGCAAGGCTGGAGTTGCCATGGAGACCATCCCCAGCCATGCTGGCAGGGCAGGGCAGGGCAGGGCAGAGGGTTGCTCCGGAGCTGTTGAGATCTTGTGGCGGGGGCAGCTTAGTCTGGGGCCAGGTCAGAGCTGCTATCTACAGCCTTTACACTTCATTTAGGGGTGTGCAGGCAGCGGATCATGGCTCTGCTCCAGCTCAGGACAAAGCTGTCACCGCTGCAAGGAGCCAGGGTAGAGCCATGATCAGCTGCCTGTGTGCCCCTGCCTGGAGCATGCAGGCTGCAGATCACAGTGTGACCCTGGCCCCAAACAAAGCTGTCCCCACCACAAGATCCCAGTGGCTCCAGAGCAGCCCCCTGCCTTGCCCTGCCCTGGGCCCTGCCAGCATGCCTAGGGATGAACTCCATGGCAATCCCAGCCTTGTGCTATCACAGTGGAGCTGCAGTATGGAGACCGGCCCCAGTCATGCAGGCAGGGGCTGCTGGGAAATGGAGTCCGGCTGCCGGTTGGATCTGCCATTTTGCCCAACCCTGACTTAGCAGCCTATCTCAATTCATACACTTTTAAATCAGAGCTAGGCAACCCCTGGCACACATGGCAAAGCATGGCATGCAAAGACATTTTTCTTGGCACGTGTGCCTCTGGGAAAGAGCTGGGGTGTCACTGCCACAACAAAGATCGGACGCCTCTCAGGTCTCTTGCCATCTGTCCCGGCACACCAACATCTTACAAGTCAAGGTTGTGGGTGTTTTTGCCCCTCTGCCCAAAAAATGTTGCCGACCCCTGCCTTAGATGAACATCTCACTGATGACCCTACGCATAGAAGGCTTTCAACTTCACTGTGAAATCAGGAATGAGATAACGGAGTATGAGATAAAGTAAGTAGCACCAAATACATTAAAACAACGATATACTGCAGAAGGTAAGGAAGAGACTAGTCAAAAAGCTTTAAAAAAAATGAAGATATTTCTGCCCATAAATGCTAATTGGGGTTATGTAAAATCAGTTTGATAGGCAAAAGGTAAGATTTTGGGGGGTGATATCTTTTATTGGATCAACTGCATGGCTGAGGTAAAGTTTAAGCGAGCTTTCAAATGCAAGGCATTCTTTTTTATTGAGTAAAGTGTTTGGAGAGAGAGTACTGACATTTAGGACGGAATTTTTGCCTTCAGAGCACAACTGGAGACACGTGTGTGTTTTTTCCTTCCAAGGCCACCTATATCTTTTCTGTTGATATGTGGTGATGCTGTATCCTTGATAGGTAAGATTTTATGGAGAATAAGAGCAACAGATGATGTTTGAGGCTACAGTTGAGATCCAGTTAAACACAAGGCAGTAAAGTTTTGAACTTTTATTGTAATCCTATAACTAGCAATAACAAGATGATTAAACTTAACTTCTGTATACCATTTTTCATCCTTACCTCTCAAAGAACTTTGCAAGGGAAAGTAAGTATTACTATTTCAATTTCTATAGATGAGGAAACAATAAATTGAAGTGACTTTCCCAAGTATGTGGTACAAGTCTGTGGCAGTTACAGGAGCCAATCTGTAAAACGCCCATTGGAGTTGCTTCTCAGATCACTTATTCTGGTGTTAATTAGAAATTACTCCATTGGAATTGCTGGAATTGTATTCTTATAAAGCCAGTGGAAATGAGATTAAAATGAGAGCCAACATTTTTTTCATAAGGTCTGACATTTGAGCCTTTACTTTTAATTCTAAAATAAATCTCCACAGTAGTGTTCTTTTAAGTTTTTTCCAGAATATTTATTAACTATTTATATGTATATTGATTTTTGAGATTTACCCATCGTTACATCAGATGGATGCAGTTAACTCCCTATGATGAGCACCATCAATAGACAGTAACTGATGCCCATGTTCTACACAATCTCAAGATCTCCCAATTATCATGGTGATAAGCAGATTGGCTAAACAGTGGAACCATGTTCTGAATGTTTCTTTAGGCCAACAAACAGATTTGATACCACCTCTTTAGTCTGATGCCTTAAGGGGGAGAAGATGCTTCTTAAGTAGCCAAGTAATGGCTCAAATAAAATATTTGTATCCATTTGCCCTCGATATAAATGTCAATGTTAAGCATGTTTATAATCAAAGATTAATATAATTCCCTTTATAGTGCAGACTTGGGACATTAGCCTGTGCCCAGTTTTTGCTACTGGTTTCAGTTGGAGCTGGAGAAGACCTTTAATTTGTATACATTATCAACAGAAGCATGTGAGAGAGAGAGGAAACAAGTAGAGTGATATACACAATAACATTCTGCTTTGAAAAGTTGGCATCTCAGAGTGCTGTACTCTTTGGTAAATTGTCTTACAGATATTTCTTTTTTTGTGATTAATGCTCTGCTGGCCAGATTGTGCCCTTAGTAATGGCTGCAAACATCTTGACCTCAGTGAGGTTCCACATATGTAATTTATTGGGACTTAAGCAATTCTGTCAGCAATGCAGCAAAAGAATCCATCTTAGTTTGTGCTCTGTTGGATCTACAGTGCTAATAATGAAATTCTGGTTTTGTCAATTTTGGTAGCAGATATGGCTCTCCATATGTGCAGGAGGATAGATGTACTCAGTGAAAGATAGAGAAAATGAACATGAGATGGAAATGGTTGGTATAATAGTTACACAGTCTCCTTTCAGAGTAGAGCTGCATTTGTAAGCTCAATGGAACTGTTATTCTACTTGAAGTGTGGATGTGGTCTGAAAAGTGACAGTATAAAAATGGCCTGTAAGTACTGAGCTCAGTTTTTTCCTTGTAATTATCACTGACTTGTGCTTCTGATTTTTAGCAACAAAAAGATTTAAAAAGAAAAAACTTTTTGCTCTTTTTACCCCTGCAGAGACACTTCTAGCATGATGGAATGAACTGGCTTGCACCTCTAATGGAATTCTGAAAGCAGAATATAAAATGTGCAGGTTCAGAAAGCTATAATAGGGCAAGCAAAACATCATCCTGCAGAGCAAAAGTGTTTGAAAGGGATACTGCTTTTTTAAAGCAGTATATAGCTGAACAATGGGGCAGAAATGAAAGGAAGAAAGGAAAATCTTTGGGAGCAGCAACCTGCAAGAGCAACCACAACCTCTAATGTTGTGGTTTTAGGCCTTTGCAGTTTAAAATAACAATATTTAGTATGCACATTCAGAATACTCTTTAGGCATTAGTGAAGAAATCCTCCTAATGCCCCTGTAAGGTGTAGATGGTTTGTGTTATAATCCCCATATAATAGATATGAATGTTGAAACTGAAAGGTAAAGTAACTTGCCTAAGGACAGGTAAGAAAAGGATGAAAACTCAATTTTTTATGACTGATCACGTGGAGTCATATGCAGCCTTATGCTTCCAAGTGCTTTCTGCTGTAAAGAGATGCACACACACACACACACACACACACTTAATTTGCTCGTCTGCAGTGTACACACACACACACACACACACACACACACACACACACACACACACTTGATTTGCTCATCTGCAGTATCATCCCTGCTTGTCTGTCACCAAGCCTGCATAATTCCAGTTCCAGCGGGGTATAACAGAGATTTGAATTCCCTTGTTGCTCTCAGCCATTTTACTCAGGAGAGCTACCTGTTATCTTTTCAGCCCATATAGTGATAGCTGCAGAATCCCTGAAGCATGCAGAAAGGGGAATGGTGCTCAGGAGGGATCTTGCACCCTTTGATCTGGGGGAACTACTATTGTCTTGACCGGGAGCTGTTTGGGGGCCTTACATATTTAGGTAGGAGTTCCACAAATCAAATGATCTCCAAGGCAAAATTTGTACCTCAGTTTGCCTTCTCTCTTGCTCTTCAAACAATTTTTAAATAAATTAGTGAATGATACGAAAGACTCTTAAGGACGAACAATAGGTAGATTTATTTTTTAGAAGCAAAAAAAAAAAAAAAAAAAGTGGATATAAATGTAAAAACAACCACTCTGAATTAACAGATATAATCACAAACACTTTAATTATGTTCTGTTTTATTCCTAAACTCTAAAAGACTATTTCCTTCTTTCAAAAGTGTAGAATAATTGATTTCAGTGGAGATGCTTAGGTTTGTTGGTCAATAGATGAGTGATAGGCAACAATGTAAAGTCCTATAATGAATGGAGAGAGAAAATCTAAGCCAAAGATTTCCACAATAATATCATAGACTCATAGAAAGCTACAGTTGGAAGGGACCTGAGGAGGTCATCTAGTCCAACCCCCTGCTCAAAGCAGAACCACCCCAACTAGATCACCCAAGCCAAAGCTTTGTTTAGCCGGGTTTTGAAAACCTCCAAAGACAGAGCTTCTACCACCTCTCTGGGTAACCTGTTCCAGAGTTTTACTATCCTTCTAGTGAGAAAATTATTCCTAGTATCTAACCTAAATTCCCCTTGCTGCACCTTGAGACCATTGCTCCCTGTTCTGTCATCTACCACTACTGAAAACAGTCTAGGTCCATTCTGTTTCAACCCCTCCTTCAGGTAGTTGAAGGATGCTATTAAGTCCCCTCTCAGTCTCCTCTTCTTTAGACTAAAGCCCAGTTTCCCCAGTCTTTCCTCATAAGTCATGTGCCCAAACCCCCTCACCATTTTCATTGCCCTCTGCTGGACTATCTCCAACTTGTTCACTTCCTTTCTGCAGTGAGGGGCCCAAAACTGAACACAGTACTCCAGATGTGGTCTCACCAGTGCTGAATAGAGGGGACTAATCACTTCTCTTGCCCTGCTGGCAACACGCCTACCAATGCAGCCCAGTATGCCGTTAGCCTTCTTGGCAACAAGGGCACACTGCTGGCTCATATTCAGCTTATTGTTCACTGTAACCCCCAAGTCTTTTTCTGCAGAGCTGCTGCCCAGCCAGTGAGCCTCCCGCCTATACTGGTGCATGGGGTTGCTCTGTCCTAAGTGCAGGACTTTGCACTTGTCCTTGTTGCACTAGTCATAATATGACAATGGCTCTCTCGCAAATCTTGCTAGAGGTGAAAGTGTGCCATAGCCTCCAATTTACTCTGTTGTACCATCTAGACTAGAGCTGGTTGAAAATGTTAGTCAACAATTTTCCACTGGAAAATGTTGACTATATAATATCACTGTTCTATGGGATTGTATTGATTGCTACAAAATTTCATTTTGAGAAATATACCAACTATTTATTTTGGAAGGCAAAATGTTTCTTTTTGGTTTTTTTCTTTTTAAAATGTAATTTTCTTTACAATTTTGATTTTTATATTGGAAATGAAAGTGTTTTGATTGTCCTAACATGAAATTTAAAAAAATTTCTAGTAAATTCCAAATTTTGATGTTTCTCTCCACTTAGAATACAAGCAGATTTCAAAATTGCAGAATTTGCCATGAAATTTGGTTTCCTTTAAAGCTTCATCTGAGATTCTGTGATTTCCTTCTAAATCCATATAATTAATATTATTAGTACATATTTAGTAATATGGTTTGAAAATTTTAACTAAAATGTTTTATTGGATACAAGTTTATAAACTGAAGAAAACCATCTCATCCTCTTCCTGCTAAAACAGACTATTGTTTATTGCTTGTCAGTTGTAAATTTTTCACTTTGTGACCCTGCCGCCTCAGTCTCTTTTTAGAGAATTTTTGCTCATGTAGAAGCTAAGAATAATACCACCTAATTGCAACCTGAAGTCAGGCAGTCCCACTTTTACAGAAGCCTCTGAACCAAAGTGATGATAATGTTACCTGAACTTTTTAGGCATTCTTCAAGAGTACAAAATGAGTGTTGTTGTATAGCTCTCAGATGCCAAAGTGATGGGCCTGATATACTAGCTTGGACAGGCAGGCTTAAGAACCTGTCCTAGATAGTAGGGTTGTGCAAAGCAGGCCATATTTGATTTGGATTTGGCCTGATTTGGGGGATAGTGATTTGATTCACTGATTCAGATCACTGTCCCGATTCAATTCAGCCGAATCCAAATCTGAAGATTCAATTCTGATTTGGAGAATCATCAATTCGTCCATAGACACAGCTTTTTATGTTTTTTCTACATACCTTGAGGTACCAGGCGTGGCTTGTGAATGCTGAGATGGTGGGGCAGACCCCTTCCCCACCGTGCTTGGTGGCAGACCCCCCCATCAGGTCCCCCCAGTTCAGTGATCGGCTGCAGGGGGACCCCAGGTGCCCCCCAGACCCAGGAGGCACTAGTCACCAAGCTGAGGGGGGAGGTGGGGGTCCCTGCCTACTCCGTGGTGGACCCGGAAGCAGACTGGAAGTGCTTCTCATCCACTTCTGGGTCCACCACTGAGTGCGCTGGGGACCCCTCCTGTGCTCCCATGGAACGCTCCATCTGCCCCACCATCTCAGCGTTCATGAGCCGCCTAGTAACTCGAGGTACGTAGAAAAACCATATAAAGCTGTGTCTATGTCCGAATCGTCGAATCTCTCAGAATCAAATCGGAGGCTTCCAGTTTGGTTCAGAGAGATTAAAGGGTCCCCTGATTTGATTCGGATTCAGAGATTTGGCCGCTGAATCAGGCCGAATCTCCTCCGAATTGAATCAGTGACCAAAGCTTCTCACAGCCCTACTAGATAGGCATTGAAACCCACTCACATGCTGAGAAGGTGCATCCAAGAAAGCAAATACAGGGAGGTTGAAAAATAAAACATCCCCTTCTCTGTCATTTTAGTTTAATGAGCTTTGTTTACTTTCTGCTCTGTGCTCCCAGGTCTAAATTCAGCTTGTGGTAAACTGGTTCAGTTTCTACAAAATACGATGGACTGAAGTAGATAAATGAGAATGTAAAGAAGTTGTAAATCACGCTCATACTGCACGCCCTCGGAATGCCAGATCAGGGCCAATTATACAACTT
The DNA here is from genome assembly GCF_030867095.1 of Alligator mississippiensis. Lineage (NCBI taxonomy): Eukaryota > Metazoa > Chordata > Crocodylia > Alligatoridae > Alligator > Alligator mississippiensis. Next base: position 52,032,761 of record NC_081830.1, on the reverse strand, counting down.
TGCCATTAACACCCCCTTACATCTATTTTCTGACTTGTACCCATGCCAAACAAATATATTAATACTTACACTACTGCTGACCTTGGCCCTTTTGGCCAATTTTTTATCTTGTATATACCAATATAAATCCAGAGTACTTAGATTGGGGTTACTCTGAATGTAAATGTGTGTATATGAGATCAGACTCTATTCCCAAGTCTCTGGCTCCAAGCACGGATATGTTGACTTAGCTTGGAAACAAGTATGCACTGTAAGAAGTCCTTCCAATGAGAGAGAGAGCCAGGAAGAGACATGGATTGGAAGAAAAAGCCAGCCAACCAAAGGAGACTGCCAAAATAAAAGCTAGGAGAACTAAGTTGGGGGGGAAAAGATGGAAAGAGATGCAGAGGCAAAGACAATACGTGAGAAAGGAAGAGCTTCAATAAGGAGAAAGAGAAGCCAACTGTAAAAGAAAACAAACAAAAACAAAAAACCCAAACTTTTTCCTTCTCATCTTAAAGCAAATCAGTACTCTTTTGTTAAAAGATACTTTTGTAAGATTTGCTTTTTAACCACTGGCAGCCAGTGCTCTGACTTGACAAAGCAAGGCATTCCGATCTCTAGCAATGCTTTATTCCTTCTTTTTTGTGTCAGAAGATCTTTATTCTTTTTTTTTTTCAAACAGGTGTTACTCCTCTCCACCCACATAATATTTCATCCCTCTTTTTGCTAGAATAATAACTTAGCCTTGATTTCAGAATAAACATCAATCCGTCTCCCTCGTGGTTAAATTGGAAAGCTGAATGGAGTGTGACAAAACTATTCCTGATGTTCCTGGCTCAGATACATTTTGTTGTCATTACAGTAACATTCTGGACTCATAGGGCCTGATCCCAAGCTCTGCTAAACGCATGTAAAACCAGAGTAACTCCATAAGTCATGAATGTTGTAAGTAATTTCAGAAACTGGCCCCACGTAAACTGCTCTTGAGATAAGTAGTTATTCATTGTTTAGTGTGCCATTCAAATTTGCTTCTCCTCACCAACAATAAATGAATGGCTTTTAATGTCTGTAGTAATTTCTTGCTATCAAGTAGCCTTCCCAGCAGCTATAACTGGCCAGAGGAGTAGGGGAAGGTGATGTTACCCTGTAGGAACCCTTCTGGCCTTTTCTTACATGACAGCAACTTTTAAATAGTTCCTGGTCCCACGCTGTCACCATCCTGCGATCCTGGGGTCTCTGTGGAGACCAGCCGGGAGCCACAATAGCTTTTGCTATTAATCAGCCTTAGGGTCTGAATGATTCAGGGTTAAATAGGTGAGTGGATATTGAGGGTTTATCTAAACCAGGGGTGGGCAATTATTTGGGTCCACAGGCCATACAGGGAGTTTTGCTGAGATCGTGGCAGACTAGGTCAGCACTCTCCACCCACCTTCCACCCACACAACAGCTCAACAAAACTCTCTATGTGGGATGGGGCTGTAGGTGGACCAAGTGGTATTCAGGAGTGGAATAGATGGGCATGGCTGGGATCATGGGCTGCTGACAGTGCAGGGCCAGGGCAAAGCCAGTCCACTGCCTGCACACCCCTGTGGCAGGTGCCAGTTTGGCAGCCAGTGGCATGCAGGGAATGGATTGTAGCTCTGCCTCGACCTGGGCCCTGTGCTGTAACCACCCCATGATCCCAGCTCCTGACGCAGCTCCTTGCCCAGCTACAGCCCATCCTGTCTGCCTGGCCATGTGCCTTGCTTGTGTGGCTCCCAGCCATTCTCCATGGAGACCCTGGGATCATGGGGTGGTGACAGTGTGGGGCCAGGGATGGGGCGGAGGCATAATCTAGTCCCTGCACATGCCTGCCTGCAGAACCAGGGCTCTGCCCCAGCCCCAGTCCTGGCCCCACGCTGGCACCATCCTGCGATCCTGGGGTCTCCGTGGAGGCCAGCCGGGAGCCACAACAGCAGGGTGCATGGACGGAATGGGCCTGGGACTAGGATCTTGAGGTGTGACAGTGCAGGGCAGCAGCCAGGGCAGAGCCCTCAGTGGTGAGTGCAGGGCAGCAGGGTGCCTGTACAGTAGGGCCAGGGCCGGTGTCTGAAGCAGCTAGAAGGAGCTGCCGCTGCCGGGGTTGCTGGAAAATGGAGTGCAGAAGCCCTGCCCCAGTCCCGCTGTGCACTTGGGGGCAGTGGGACCAGCTGCACATGCCTCGACCTGGGCTTTCCTCCATGCCTGGGCCAGGTGGGACCAAGGAACCTGCCACAGACTAGACGACAAAATCCTTCGGTGGGCCAGATTCAGCCCGTAGGCTGTATTTTGCCCACCCCAATGTAAACAATAAGATGCTTGTAGCATAAGCTAACGCAGCTTATTCTAGCTAGCTGGGAGGGAGGGTAACCTGGTGCTAAGGGTACTGGTGGATCCCTGGAATATGAGAGATCCAGATTCAGTTCCTTGCCCTGCCACTGACACGCTGTGTGACCTTAAGCAAACCACTACGTCTTCCCTTGTGGAATCCATGGAGGAGGCATGTTTGGTGTGAGTGCCACCAGATAACATGTAGCCAACAGTTCCTCTAATTACAACACCATGTTGGTATGATGGAGGTTTAATTAATCTAGTAGGGACAACACAACCAAGGAAGATCCAATGACACAAGCTTTTGTCTGGGCAACTTGGCTGTGCCCCTCTAAGAAAAATAAGTATATGCTTTTACCTATACAATCAATTTTAAATATTGTCCCAGAAGTCCTGTTTTTACAGTTGTGATCTATTATTAATCAATGACAATAGGTGGCTTGCATTAAATGCAATAATTTACTATTCCTGGTATTATACCAAACTAATTATCCCATGATAAATAACCATATTATAGTGTTTGCAGACTTCCTGATGCTGTAAGGATCACTCTGAAACTCTTGTTAAAAATGGGATTGTGCTCTATAGATCATCTGCTTTCCCCACTCTCTATCCATGATGCTTTTCAACACTATTGATGCTTGAAATTACCAGACCAACGTTCTGTTATCAGCTCTGTTTTCCATTCCATTGGTGCAAATCCAGAAGAATTTACCATAACTTGGACTGGTATAAAACAACAGGTATTTGGTCCTAGGATTCTTGCACATTCTTAAAAATAAATAAATAAAACAAAAGAACTTAAAGCAGGTACATGGAGATTCTCATCTCTGACCAAAAAGCAACTAATGTTAGAGGTAAGCTATGAGACCAGTCTGTTTAGATGTTAAAGGACAAGCCATATATCACTCATATGCTTGTTTAGCTCTCAGTAATGATGGGATGCTGTAGCCAGGCTATAATGGGCCAGGACATGTATGAGAGACAAGCCAGAAATTGATCTGCAGGATGCACCCACTTCTGCCCGGGCCCTTTCCCTTGACCAGAAGGATCGAACAGACCACTACCTGAGCACCCATCCCCTTCACCCTTGTGACTACAGGGTTCTGGGTACTTTTGAGATCAGGCAGTATCAAAGATGCCCACATGAATAAGCAGCATAGGTTAGTAGTCAGAGGGCTGGGTAAGTCTTGGTAATACCTCTGTGACATCTTGGATCCAGGCTCCAGGCAAGCAGCAGACTTCCCAAGACAACAGGTCAGGTCGGCAGATGGTTCTCTCTATCCCCCACAGAAGGGAGTTTCCAACCACCACCACCCATCACTTCTTGGTGGCGGTCATCTCAATTCTTCCTGCCTTAAGGAAGCCTGGCCTCTCTTCCTCCACCAATGGAATATGCTCCTTGCCCTCTGTTGCTAGGGTTCCATATCTGTTCTCCAGGTCTCAGGTGGAGATGAAGATTTCTGCTTGCTGCCAGGGGTCACAAGCTTCCAGCTTCCACCTTCATGGGAGTCCATGTCATTTCTCTTCTCTAGTGCTGCCTCTGGCAGTTCCTCCTCCACAGTCCTGGAGGTCTCCTCCAGCACTGAATCAAAGAAGTCCTCATAGTGGAGGATGCTTTAGATCCTCACTACCTCCTCTTGTAACTGTCTTGCCTGTTCCCTGAGAGATACCACCAGGAGGTACCACTCACACCTCATGCACTCCCCCACTTGGCCATCACTGGAAGGAACCTGCAAGCTGCAGTCCCCATAGCACCAAACCTGGACCTGGGTGGAAGCCTTGATGGTGAGTGGTCCTGCCTGGACAGAAACCTCACAGGTGTAAGCAGAGGCAGTGTCAGTGGCATTCCAGCATCCTCCAGCCATTTCCCTGGGTTTCTTAATTTGCCTCTTCTCTCCTACTTCCCTTCTTCCAAGCACACCTTCTCTAGCAACCTCACCTGGAGGCTGGCCTGTTTACTGTTCCTTGCCCCCAAAGGGTTCCTTTTACCCAGCTTCCTCACATATAGCTGAAAGGCTCTCCCCTCAAAGGGAGGCAGGGGGAGGGGGTGAAAATTGACCTGCAAACTGACCAGTGAACTGCCTACAAACTGCTTACCCCGTTTGCTTCCCTTGTTCACTGGCTTCCTGGTCACTTGGGGAGTCTCCTTTTATACCCTTCTGGGCCTGGACTGGCTGAACCCCCTCTTTTAAAATGTCTGGTATAAATAAGTACTAAATGACTGCTCAATACCTGGAGTTGCTGCACAGTAGCATCGCCAAGTAGCTTTTTCATGATGCTGACTGTGTGGTACCCTGAGACTACTATGCAGTAGCACTGTATCATGCTTTCTGCCGTGTGATGCTGTTGCACAGTAGTTGTAGGCTACTGCACAGTCCATCTCTTGTGTAGATGTGGCCAGTTTCTCCTAAATGAAGGTAAACCTAGAATAAACTTATCTCATCCCTTTCCCTCTTTTTTTTCCCCCTGATGCTGTAGGGCACCAGCACACACCATGGGTTGTAATCCTCATTAAATTAAATAGATTTATAAAATTTAAAATTGTTTATTTTGGAACATTGCATCTGTGTTTACACACACTAGGTTTTCAAACAAATTAAGCTGGGTACCTGGCCAGCGCTGCAGGAGAGCAGGACAGTCCAGTGCTGCCCTCCCGTGACCTGCCATGCAGCTGTGAAAGCAGGGAGCTGGCAAACCTAGAAATGACCACCTTCCTACTATTGCCATAGAACTGGTATGTGATCATTAAAAGAATTAGACATATGTAAGTCAGCAGGGCAGGATTAACTTCAGTCAGCTCCTTCAGCACTCTCAGATGAAGTCATCATGTGTGGCAGCAAGGATCATGCTGCCCACCTTAAAGAGGCTACAGGGACTAAAGAGAAGGTCCCCGAAGAGGGTAAGGCATGCTGAAGAGGCTTCCCTGAACACCACCACTTACCTGATGAGAAGCAAGAAGCACCAAGATTCATCAGCTTCTGTTGGCTCTGGTCGGCTGGGTGCAGGATGGATAATAGTTAAAAAAAAACCAAAACAAAAAACCCCCCAAAAAACCAACAACAAAAAAATGCACCAGCAACAACTGGAAGTGCAGGGAGAGAGAGATGACAGGAGAGAACAGACCGAGCACTGAGGATATCGAAGTCAGGGACAATGCCCCAGGATGGATAGAGGAAGAGAGTTAGGAGACTCTCTCTTCCTGAGACTCGGGGTCTTCATACTTACCTACACTTGGTAAGAAGAAAACTTTACTGGCGAGGTCCAGCATGGCAATGAGGATTTCAGCCTGGGAACTGGAAGAGATGGATGACAACTAACCGTGAATGTCGGTGCTGCAGGACAGGTGTACGTGTGGGAAATACAGGGATTCATAATCCTGCAGCCCACCGAAAATTACTGATAGAGATAAGATAGCTGGGAGCACCACAGAAATAACTGCCTAACAGCTTAGTCACAACAGAGTGTCACAGAAGTCGAGTAGTGTGTAAAATAAATAAATAAACAAACAAAAAATAAAAAAAGACCTTATTAGCGCCCAGGTCAACAGCAATTAAGAACAACAAGCCTCCCTCTTTTATTTTGATCCAACAAGTCATAGCAGGCGAGAATAGGGTGGATATCCTTAGGAAAAAACGTTAATTAGAAGAGCAGCTGTGACTCAGGGGCTGGTTTACATCTTATGCAGGACAGCAAGTAAGCGAACGAACTAATTCAGTTAACTACCCCGCTTATATTGTGGAACCCCTGGTGAAGCTCTTCCAAAAATTGTGGCACTTTGGAGAGGTCCCTGAGGACTGGAAGAGGGCCAATGTTGTACCTATCTTCAAGAAGGGGAGAAGGGAGGACCCAGGTAACTATAGGCCAATTAGCCTAACTTCTATCCCAGGGAAAATCCTGGAAAAATTAATTAAGGAGTCTATGTGCAGTAGGCTTGCAGAAGGTAGGATTCTGAACGGCAGTAATTGGCATCATCATGGACAGGTCTTGTCTTACCGACCTCATCTCCTTTTATGATCAGATAACCCAACACTTGGATAAGAGAGAGGAGGTTGACTGTATACCTTGACTTCCAAAAAGCTTTTGATCAGGTATCTCATGCTGTTTTCATGAGAAAATTGGAGGAATGTGGGCTTAACTGTGAGATGGTTAGGTGGATAGGAAGCTGACTGTGGGGTAGGACCTAGAGAGTTCTAATGAACAGATCTGTCATCTTGGCGAGAAGTGGGCAGTGGTGTCCCGCAGGGGTCAGTGCTTGTTCCAGTACTATTCAACATCTTCATCAATGATTTGGATGTGGGGGGTAAAGAGCTCACTGGCCAAGTTTTGGATGACACCAAGTTATAGGGAAGCATGGTCACACTTGAAGATAGGCTGCAGATACAGGCAGACCTAGACAGGCTGGCAAGTTGGGTGAATCGGAACCAAATGAAGTTCAACATCGAGAAATGTAAAGTGCTCCACCTATGGATGAACAATCCCCTGAACACCTACAGGCTTGGCAATGCCAATCTGACCAGCACTATGAATGAAAGGGACCTGGGGGTAGTAATATACCGTAGTATGAACATGAACTGGCAGTGCGACGCCATAGCTAGCAGGGCTAATAATACCCTGGCATGCATCAGTTGATGCATCTCCAGCAAAACCAAGGAAGTGATTCTTCCATTCTACTTGGTATTGGTGAGACTGCAGCTGGAGTAGTGCATCCAGTTCTGGGTACTGCATTTTAACAAGGATGTGGTAACACTTTAGAGAGTCCAGAGAAGGGCCACCCGTATGATCAGAGACTTGCATGGCAAACCATACGAGGAAAGGCTGAAGAACCTGGGACTCTTCAGCCTGAAAAAGAGGCTGAGAGGGGACTTGGTAGCACCACTACATCAGGGGTGTACATCAAGGGGTCGGTGAACAACTGTTCACCAGGGTGCCCTTGGCGAAAACCAGGGGTAATGGCCACAAACTCCTTGAAGACCGTTTCAGGCTCAACGTTAGGAAAAACTTCTTCACAGCTAGAGTTTCGAGACTGTAGAATAAGCTCCCTCCAGAGGTGGTGGAATCACTTACCCTGGAAATCTTCAAGAGGAGACTGGACGGTCACCTTGCTGGGGTCACCTTACCCCAGTTGTCGTTTCTGCTTGGTGAAGGGGGCTAAACCCGATGATCTTCCAAGGTCCCTTCCAGCCATAAAATATATGAACCTATGAAAACCACACAAGAAAAAAGTGGAAGTAATCAATAGTGAAAGCAATTTGAAGGGGTGAACTGCAAAAAAGTTGCAATGCCATTTGGTGGACAAAGTGATTCATTACACATGTTTGCATGCCTTTGTGTTTGCACGCAACAAATCCATGGACATGACGCTTTAATTCCCAGTGAGCCAAACTAAACTACATCCAAGGAGTTTTAGTTTAATGCACAAGGAAGACTTTTTAAAGTGTTGGTAAATACCGCTTGTGCAAACAGACACACAGTTGCACCTCATGAAGGGACAAAAATCATGGCATGTACACGAGCCTATAGTGACCCTAGCTCATTCTTTGTCCTTCACCACATAGTCCTTCACCACCAATTTTCCATGTGGCTAAGCAGCTTTATCTTATTTCCCTAGTGCTCTTGCAACTCCTTAGAAGCCTCAAACAGGCATTGGGTATTCCATCCTCAGGTCACTTCTATTCACCAGCTAGATTCTGAGCATAGATTTGCTTCCCTGCTCTGTGCCCATTCTGCTCCACTTAAATTGTATTCCTGGCCATCTAACACTATATGGTTCTTCGTGTTAAACTAAGATGGGAAGGGCCATGAGAAGGTAAAATGAATGAAGCAGCAGACTTGAGTACTGAGGAATGACTAACCTAGTCTTAGAATTTCTCCCTTCCCAGTCTCCTCCTTAGCCTTTGAACTGACCCTTGAAGAGAAATCAAGTCCCTGATAACTGCATAATTCCGAAGAGTTAAAGATGCATTAGGAAACTACCTAAATTTTAATAATGGTAGGGGAGCTTCTGATTGGTCAAAGTGCAGTGAGTAATGTCGTTGCCATGTGTCACCATTAGTGTTGACACTCTCAGTGTGCCTGTACACAAGCGCAAAGACTGTTCCAACATGCTGTAATTATGGTGCATCGGAGCAGAGTCAATTAATCGAGTCTGCTGCAGCATGGTAGTTATCGCATTCCAGCAACCTCCTGCATCTCGTGTATTAGTGTCCCTGTGCTTAAAAATGGGCGTGGGGTGCTTGAACTTAAGCCTCATTGAATGAACTTTAGTTTAAGTGCCCCCACTGATGTTTTTAAGCATGGGGATGTTAATACATGAGACGCTGTGACGCTCTATTTAGAACGGCTCTCAGACCCGCTCTAATTAAAGCGCTGCCCCCTCCACCCTCAGAGCCCTTAATCTTTAGGAAAGATTAAGTAAAAGTGCCCTTAAACTTTAGGAAAAGCTATTCCTGACAGAGATGTCTCTTGCATTAAGAAGTATCTACAGACTTGAATATTAATTTTCTATTCTCAGTTGTCTGACAAAAAACTCAGGGTAGATTTGCACCTTATAGACTATTAAAGTACAGTAAAATCCCTGTTATCCAGGATTTTACTAACCGGAACACTCTAGTAACTGGAATTTATGGCAAGCCAGCTGGACATGGAGGGGGAAGCTCACACGAGGCCGCTGCCACCCACCACGCTGTGCTGCCACTGCTCCATGTGCAGCCGCTGCCACCCTACCCCTCACTCCCGCTTCGTGTCTGGGCGGAAACCCTGTGCCCTCAGGTAACCAGCATTTTTACATTACCGGCACCCCACCATGCCCCACTTGCACTGGATATCAGAGATTTTACTGTAGATGTATATACATGTTGTAGCTATACGTATGTGTGTGTGTGTAGCACAGGCTTTTGTGGGCTGAAGCTCACTGTGTTAGGATGTGCATGAAGCAGTATCAATACATTCAAAAGAAGTATCTGGGAGGTGAGTTTGATACTAGCTTTCAAGGAGAATTTTTACTTATTTTCAGCCTACCAAAAGCCATTGCATTCACCAAATGTTTGTCAGTTTACCTTTTAAAAATAAAATTGAAAGGAATTTTGAGTTATATGAGCTTGAACAAACATTTGAACTCAGTGACCTTGTACATTATCAGTTATGTTTTGTAACATTTTTAAGATATAAGGACATTTCTTGAAAATATTTGTACAAAAGGATTTGGTCATAGCCTCAGCGCTGGTTTGTCTAGAACAAGGCACTGACTGGGGAAGAGCAGCAGGCTCTGCTTTACTTCCTATCCACATCCTTGCTGGCACTTGTTTCTGTTTGGATGCAGAATGCATTTGTACAGAATTAGAAGACGTTAACCTTTAAGCTTCTGAGCTTCTGGCACTTAAGCAGTGTTTCATAGGAATCAGCATCAGGATATCCCAGACTCTTTTACAGTCCATCCAGCATTAATTTGTTGGACTTGTGTGGTACATATTCAAGCCAAATGGGTAAAACAATTGTCCTTCACCCCACTTCAAATGCATGCAAGGGGCCAGGTTCAAGGGAAATTGTTCTTTGAACACTCCATGTTCAGGCCAAGCAGCATCTGCATTTCTTGTGAAGGGAAAATACAATGAGTATGCTCTGCATACTCAGAAAATGGAGAAAATCATACTCAGAAAGGTGAAACGAATTGGCATGGGTAGCCCCACCCCTTGATGGTTGCCCTGCTGCCTGGTCACCATATTGGGATCGGAAGTCCCTCTCCTTGTCCCTGGAAATACTCCTTTTGAGAGGGGAGGATTGTTACCTTGAAACCAGAAAAAAAACAAATCATACACTATAAAAGTCGAACAACTACTAGAACATATTTTAATTTTATTACAAAAATATTTGGCATGATTTGTGTTTCCATAATAAATAAGAGGGGATTGCATAGAGGGGATTGCATAATAAATAAAAAAAATAAAGTTTTACCCTTGTATATGGGGGGGGGGCGTATGGGGGGGTGTGGGGATGTGTGGGGGGCATAGGGTATGTTGGGGGTGTGTATATGTGGGGGGGTTGTGGGTGTGAGGGAGGGTGGGGGATGTGGGACCTCCCATGCACTAGCACATGGCGTGTAGCCCCTGCTGCTGGTAGCAGCAGCAGGTGGGGGCGCTCATGCCCCACATAGGCACTGGTGCCCCAGTAGTATGCAACTACAGCCAGAGCTGCATGTTGGGGCAAGGAGCACAGCCTGCCCAGTCCACCTCCATTATGGGGGCTCCATGCAGCGTGCCTGCAGCTCCTGCACTTGGGCAGCACAGAGGAAAGCTCTACACTGGAGCCAGCTGCCTTCCCCACCCCCTATTGTGCACATCCCAGGACTCCAGTGGGAGTGGAGGGAGCCTGTCGCCTGCTTCTCTGCAGAGTCCCAGGACCTGCACAGCATGGGGCAGGGAAGGCAGCTGGCTCCAGCAGTGGGATTCCCCTGGTGTTGCATGAGTGCAGGAGTTGAAGGCATGCTGTGTGGAGCCCCGTGACAGAGGTGGGCCAGGCAGGCTGTGCTCCTCACCCCCACATGCAGTGCTGGCTGGAGCTGCATGCCACTGTGGTGCCAGTGCCTACATGGGGTATGAGTGCCCTGAGCACCCCCACCTGCCAGCAGCAGGGGCTAAGCACCATGTGGAGGAGTGTGTGAGAGGTCCCTTTGCACCCCCACCCTGCCCACCTGAGGTCCACGCTCCCACCTCCCCCTGGGTGCAGCTTCTGTGCTGTCGCCAGCCCCGCTCCCATGCTCCCTGCCCTCACTCAGCTGCAGCTGTGCCCCACTGCTTCCCTAACTGCTGTCCCAAGTGAGCGGGACACCAGAAATGCCAACCAGGTCCTCCTGGGGCAATTGCAGCAGTGGCAGCAGAAGCCTCACCTGGAAGCTGCATGCTGGCTGGGCTGGGCCCTTCTGGCCACAGGGGTGGGAGCAAGGTGCCATATGGTATATTGTTGGGTATGTGTATACCTGGGTGCCTCACTCCCACCCTCATGGACAGAAAGGCTGAGCAGGATACAATTCGTTGGTGGGTGCCCGCAGGCTGGATGAAAGTGCCTCATGGGTCAGATGTGACCCGTGGGCCATGTTTTGCTCACACCTGGTGTAGATGGTAGAATTGAAAATAGGACAGAAAGGTGCTGTATCTTTTCTAAGATCACAGCAGGTAAGTCTGAGAGCCAGGAATGAAACACAGGATATATGACTCCTGGTCCAGTGCTCTGTTTCTTGGACCATCTAGATTTTCTTTCTTTACCCCAGTAACAGAGAGAAGAAAAAAGGTTCCAAGGATGCATGTTGTTCTGATCTGTCCCCTTGCCACAGACTCAACTGAAAAATATATAACTCAGATTATCAGGAGGTCACATTTATTCCTTTTGTAATAAAACAATAAGGGAGTCCTTCACATCTGTTTTTGAAATTTCCATCCTTTTTATTTCTTTGCCAAAATTGCATTAAGCAGCTGGGTCTTGCAGGGTATCCAGAGGATACATTATCTCATGCAGCCTTCTTCTCTATTGTTCAGAATATTTGCAGGAGCTGTGAGGATATGCACGTGCATGTCTAATGAGTGAGTTTGAGGCCACAAATATGCAATATTTCACAGAATCCAGAAATGTGGTGTACGAGTCTCTATATATTTAAAACACAAGGCAAGGAAGTGTATACTTCAGTAGTTGGAACAAAGCAGACAAGATGATCCCAGGATCTAATTCTGGCTGGGCTTATTGGTATGCTGTGTGACCTTGGGCAAGTTGCTTGACCTCCTTCTGCTTTAGTCATTCCAGCTGGAAAATTGGGTAAAAATGCAGACTTGTTCTTGAAACCAGATGTTATATCTGAGCTAAAATTTTTATTGGTAAATAAATAAGAAATCCTTCCTGTAAATTACCATAGACATCAGTGACATATTTAGAGCCCCAGTCAAAATTGTATGCAGTAGAAACTAAGAATTCAACAGCAGCATGCCTGGAAGTAGTAAATTGCAATGATTAAATTATTTAATGGCTTCTTATGGTTCTTCATTAGTATTTGTGTTTTGTTATCAAGACATGATTCCAGTCCAAGCATATGAAAACAAAAGGGTAATGTTTATTTGAAATTCCCAGTGGATCAAACTAAAGAAGGCATTAAAGTAATGCATATTTTATTTTGTACAAACTAGCACAACCAAATGTGTCAGATTTATATTCACAGTCCTAATTCCTGATGTGAGAAGACTTTAAAAAAAGGTTGTTTGGATCCAACTTGTGCCATATTTTTGTTTTAGCTTTGGGATATTGTAGGTACAGGCAGATAAAAGACTATTTTTTCTATGCTGTTGTACAGTAATAGCCAGCAGCCAACATAAAGGCATTCTACCCCTCGCTCACCAAATAGGAACCAACTTACAGGACTGTCAATACAGTATGTCCTCTAACCTTGTTTTCCAAGTGGTAACTGCTTCAGTAAAAAGGGAGAGATGGTTAAAGAAGAGACCTAAGACAATTTTTCTCTCAGAGATACTATGCAAATCTGGCTCAACGGATTTCACTGGAATTATTTGTGATTTGCACCAGTGCGAGTGAAGAGAGAATCACAGGCATGGAATAGCAGATGAACATGTCATGCACCCTTTGGGTGCGGGTAAATTTCTAAAGTGGAAAGCTGATCAGTCCAGCAGTATTTTCTTGAAGGAGTTCATGGCACTACAAGCAAGAAACAAGCTAACATGAGGGAGGAGACATGAAGATACCTCTGCATCTTTTCCCAGTGTGAGATCTGCTGCTTCTACATGCAGCTGAGCCTAGTTCCCAAATGGGAGAATTGGGAGGGATTTTCATGTATAGCAAATGTGGATGGGAAAACTGGTTCAGGGGTAGCAGGTGGCTCATGATGCACAGACATTATCAGCAAGCTCCTGTGAGTACTTATTAGACCATTTGAGGTGCTGAAATGTATGTGCCAAAAGAGCTCTCGAGCACTCTGTGTGAAATTAAACTCCTGACTGACAAAATGCCCTTACCAAGTCCTGTCTCTTCTACTCTCCTCCAAGGGCAATTTCAACCGCAAATGAATCCCATTGATTCTGGCTATGCACAGAGATGCTAGCAAGTGCCACCCATTGAAAACTCATGACACTACTGGTTCAACGAGAGGGTGTGTTCTACCCTTTCACTCGGGGCAAAGAAATACAGGAATCGTTCACAAATTTGTTCTGCATGAGATGTACTAATATCTGGGGCAAGAAACAAAGGTAAAAGCACAGTGAAAAGAATAGCTGAGATCAGTGCAGTGTCAGCCTAAGAAAAAGAGAAATAGACTGACGTAGCTGGAGCCAGTGACATTAGGAGCTATTGTCTGGAAAGGTCCATTAGCAAAGCCCTGGAAAGTATAAAAGAGACTTCCTTGTGTTTTCCTTTCATGTCTATTTGCTGCAGGGATGCTGTCATCCTGCCTTGGAGAGTTCACCTTGTGTGCTAATGTCATAGTTACCGGGATGCATTCTGTCTTCAATCCGGTCAGAGCTAGTTTTACAGTTTTGTAGTAGCAGTGCAAGTATCAGCTATTTAAAGGCTTCAGCTGGATAACTCAAATATTTAATATAAGTACCTGCTGAAGTTCTTGGTTTGAACAGGACCAAGTCCTGTGTCCTTAGTAATTATCAGCTTTATGCTCGCAGCTGAGTTACTGCTAGAACAGTTTTGAAAAACTTGCATATTTTTATATTAGGGGAAGTGGATTTTTTTTCACTTTGCTCTCAAAATAGTTGAACTGTTCCCTTCACCGCCACCAATTTCAGGCAGAGGCATGTTGGATCATTTCAACTATAAAATTTTAAGTAACTAAAGACAAAGATTTAGGGTGGACATAGCTGTGCAACTTTGCTAGTACCTTTGACAAACAGTAGTAGCTGCTGCTTCTCCTGATGTAAAGTTTACTTTAGATATCAAAGGTGGGGATCCTAATTTCCAGTTTTCAGGGAGATTCACTCACAAGCCACTTTTGAGAAGATGCAGATAAAAGTAGTATCTGACTAAGAACGCTTGATACTTGGCTTTTGATATCTCAAACATTTATCTAATTTAGTAGTATTTACTTCATGGAATCTGTGTGGAATATACCAGCAGTGATTATAATCAGTTTAATAGTTAGTACTCTGACAAACCACTGAAGAGATGACACATTTTAGCTGATGCAACTCTTGTCGGTTTAGTTTCATAGCCTAGATGAAGCAATGTTACACTGTTGCAGAATGCAGACTATGACGAACAGTGGTGAAGCGCTAGTGCAGGGGTTGGCAACGTTTTTGGACAGAGTGCTGAAAACACCTGCAAACTTGGCTTCTAAGATGTTGGTGTGCCAGGGGTGGATGGCGAGGGAGCTGCAAGGACCCCTGTCCTTGTTGTGGCAGTGCAGCCCTGGCCCCTTCCCTGCCATCCGCCCCGAGGTGCGCATGCCAAGCCAAATGCCTTCACGTGCCACACTCTGGCACCTGTGCCTACCCCAGTGCTAGTGAATTGAAAATGAAAGGAAAAGCTCTGAATATGAAAAGCAGTATCAGTATATATTTTTGTGACTTACCTGCTGACAGTCTACACATTGTTGAACATAATATCGTCATCAATATTATCATCTTCAGTAGCTAAAATAGATCAGTGCAGACTTCAGCTCTTGTGACTTCCACACAGCTTCTGCCTGCAAGCAAGAGAAGGCAGCAGGACAGAGTATGTAAACGTGAGCATCTGCAGAAATCATCAAAAAGAATGACCACAGTAGCATTAACAGCCATCCACATCTCCCTTACATCGCCCTAGGGTTCCAATTCCTGCATTGTTTTAACCTCTGATTATTTGGCACGGTTGCTATGTGGTGTGAATTGGGGGGAGAGGGGCTATTTCTGTTTTCATCGCAGAAGTAAAAAGTTGGGTTTCACTTTCATCCTTTATTGTTCAGATCTTTATTGTTATGGCTACAAAACACTTGAATTGTTGTATACCATTTAAAAGAGAGAGATTGTAATTTTAAACTCCCCATCAGTAAGTTCCTGGATAATTGAGACAGTTTAATTCTTGACCTGACCTTAAAGAGCATACAGTCTGTCCCCCCTCACCCAGACTTTTTGTAAGGTTGGTCTGTGTTACAAAGACTTTGCTTTTATACCTAAACTGGCAAAATTCCTTGGAAGCAGCTTATAGTGGCAAAATGAGTCCTTTAGTTACACTACCTTCCCCACTGTATATGCTATATGAGCAAAAGATCAGCAAAAAGACCTTTTTGTGGCCCTGCCACCTAGCAACCATAATATCACAAAATATAGTACTCTGGGAAGACAAATGATGACTTGATTTTGGCAAAATAATTAGTGGAATAGTGAGCAGGAGACATAGCCCCTTAACTTAATCAGTTTTTAAGAGCTAAATGTAGTTTTTATTGGCTGTTTTTCTTAATTAACTCTTTTGTAATAATTATATATTATTCTAATTGCTTTAAATATTCTAATTATTCCTACTTATTGTTTTTTCCCATGGGCTGTTTGAGCCATGGTCCCCTTGATAAGAAGTTGATTTCTGCCTTTCCTTTATATTTTTTAGGTAAATTAATGTAGATTGCCCTCCCAAAGTGAATGAAGTTCTTTATTCAGACAATCCTGGAATAGCACGTATGATGGAAGAGCCACCTTTCATACAGCATTTCACTAATGTGTCTGATGCATGCAAGAGAGGTTGTAGGGGCAAGAATGTTTTTAGTCTTTTCAGACAAGGTTCCTTGGGTGAATCTGATATCTTTTATTAGACCAACCCAAATAGTTAGAAAATAATTATTAAGCAAGCTTTCGGGTTCAAAAACACTTCCTCAGGCTAAGGAAGTTTCAGCAGTTGGTTAGTCTTTTCATTCAGTCATGACCTCTTTGCTGTTCAGCCTGTCCCCTTCCACTATTTATCCTCTTACTTCCAAGTCTTTTCTGATCCTTTTCTTAATTTTTTAAATTGCCCTTTCTCATTGAAAATCCACACAGATGGAAAACAAAGTAAGATGCAACAGTATGTTTTTATATCTGTTCTGTAAAGTCTTATATAGTATTTGATTTTATTCTGTTGCAGAAAGAACATGGGTAAAACACTGGGTATGGTCTCTATAAATAAAAACTACATTTTGTCAGTTTGTGGTCAGTTCCTGCATTTGTAATTCTTTGTGTATGCATTAATTAGGGTTACATTTTTGGACCCCCTCAGTATTGTATATGTCAGTATTCTTCCTGAATAAAGTACCAAGCTCAGTCCAGTCTATTAATTCTCCCGCCATTTATTCTGAGTTCTGATCGATTCAGTGCTTATAAGGAAACTCAGCACTTGAGTTTGTTGTTGGGAGTTCCGGCATTATTAATCAGAGCTAAGACTATATCATGATTCTTTTTTCTATAGAATAAGAATATTTTACAGGATATCTCTTCTGTCAAGTGCTTCTAATATTTGGCCTGTTATCCTTACAAGAGTCTTTGTTTTAGACTGTAAACTGAAGATATGCATCTTTGACACCTGATAGGCACATTTTTATTGGTCTACCACCAAACCACAAATGAAATGCATGATTGCATGATAAAGAGTCTTATAACATTAATGATCCAATTCTACCAGTAAGTACATTTACACATATGACGTATCTCAAATTCCAACGGAAATTACTGACCATACAAAATAATTCACAGATTTAAGGGAGAAGCATGAATTTGGGTACAGTCTTGAAGAGAAATAGGAAAAAAACAAATCTTTAACAAGGAATTGGAGTTTCAATGACAGAAAAATATTATGGAGTACCACATGGCTACACAGCCAAGAGAATATATAGCCATTTTATGTAGATTTAAGAAACAATCACATTGACCTATAAGATGTTTCAAGTAGGTAGCTTTTTCCAAAATACTGGGATTAGCTGAAAAAGTTCAACCAAGGCATCATGGTAGAAATAACTATTGACACATTGCAGTGAATGCTACATTAGCTTTTGAACCCAAATATGCAAGCCAGATACAGCGGTTCTCAATCATCAGGTGGGGCTCCTGAAGATAGAAGATCTTGTGTTGATCCAGCTAATTAGAGAATAAATAAATAAGGCTGCCACTATGACTTAATGGCATCACATTGCTACCTGACGACAGTCATAGAACAAATACAGTGCTAGCATTGCACTTCGTGGGTGCATCCACACATGCAGGCACGTGCACTTGCAGCAGCTCAAATAGAAGAGGCACAAATTTGAGCTGGGGCTTTTTGCCTTGGCACACATGTCTGGATATGGCACAATTTGCCTCACACCAACATGCACTTGGGGGGAAAAATAACCCTGCCTGGTTCCTCCCAGATCTGCAGCCAGAGAGCTAGAGGCTGGGCCCAGCACCTGTGCTGGCCCCAGCTGTATAAAAAGCTGCCCTGGCAAGTAGCTCAGGGCCACTCATTCTGAGGAGCTTCTGGGGATACTACCCCTTGTGCCAGCTGGACTGCTGACTGTTCCTCATGCCAGCAGCCCTGACTGTTCCCTGCATCCTCTACCCACTGCAGCAGTCTGGCAGTGGGGGCTGCTGCCTGGCTCTGACCTGTTGCCACCTGCAACAGCATGTGGCCCTATGGATGCATGTCAGCCAGACCTGGATGGGGACTGCACGGCCAGTAGAGACATCTGCACCTCTGGGCCTGCTGCCAGTGGAATATGACTGCACAGCTAGCCCTTGTGCTGCATTACTGCCATGTGTGCTACTGCCCGGCCATGTGGGCATCTATTGCCTGGAGGATGTTCTTAGTGTGGTGGCCTACTTTGAACTGTCAAAGCATGTCCTCTTGGCCCCAATTGGCCAGGAGGTCAGCTACCTCCAGTTGGGTCCTGGGTGCCAGCTCTGAGCAGGCTCCTCTGCCTGGGTCCTGCCACTTGTCTCACTAGCAGGAATTCTGGTGTTCCCTATTTAAAAACTGCAAAATCCCTCATAAAAAAATCCCGAAGTCACTCTTTAAAATACCCCAAAATCGATGTTCTTCCACAAGTAAAACAAAAGACCACTGGAGAGAGAGAGAGAGATCAAATCAATTGGGCAATGGTTTATTGATATATTTACAATTTTAAGCAATTTGGAAGCCTACCAGTGCCTCTATCATCATAATAAAATAAATTCTAAGTATGTGTACAGTTTGGCCTTTACTTTTGGCTTTTTTGTCATAGAAAAATCAGAGGTGCCCCTACCCCCTTTGCTCACCAGTATGTGCAGCACTGATATGCCAGTGCCCTGCCCCTGCCCTTGCCCCTCACTCCCAACCCACAGCCTGCCCCTCCGCCCCAGTCCCGTCACTCCTGACCCACAAGGCCAGGTATGGGTGAGTGGTTTGTGAGGGTGGCTTGGGTGTGTGGGGTTTGTGGGTCGATTGTGAGGGGACTGGGTGTAGGGGGTGTAGGGGGGTGCTGCTTAGGAGGGGTGGGTCCCCTGCCCCCTGCAGAGCTCAGCTCCCTGACAGCTCACATACTGCTCCCCCCACAGGGGCCACAGCTCCTTCCTGCAGGGCCACAGCCCCCCCCCCCCACAGTCGCTACAGCCCCTCAACAGGGGTCCACAGGCCCCCAACAGATTCCCACACCCCTCAATAAGGGCCAAAGTTCCCCAACGGGGACCACATGCCCCCCTGCAGGGCCCACGTACCCCCCCTCCCAGCCTCTTGCTTGCTCCCCCGCCCAGGCCCAGCTGCCTACTCACTCCTCCAGCCTCCCCCCAATCACACCCCCAGCTCCCTGATCGCTCCCCTGCCCAGTCCTAGCTGCCACTGCCACATTGTGGGGGTACAGCTCAGCTCAGCAGGGCACTGTGCAGTGCCGTGTGCTGTCTGGCAGCTCCCAGCCACTGCAGCTGTCACCCAGGGCTTGATGATGCTCAGCCCGAGCAGCCCCAAGCTGCCCGACAGCCTGCACCCCTATGATGTGGCAATGGCAGCACAGATGCCAGGCAGCTGGGGCCAATCCCTGCTGGCCCCTGCTGCCCCACGCCATGTGAGGGGGTTGTGTCATGAGGCCCTGAATGGCCCCAATGGCTGCTGCTGCAGCTGGTGAGTGCAGGGATGCTGGGGCTGGGCAGGGGCTGGGACCAAGTTGGGGAGTGATCAGGGACTCGGGGGAGTGATTGGAGAGCTGGGGCTGGGTGGGGGGTGCAATTGGGGAGCTGGGGGAGTGATCAGGGAGCTGGGGCCAGTCAGGGAAGCAATCAGGGGGGCTGGGAGAGTGACTGGAGAGCTGGGGGAGTGATCAGGGAGCTGAGGGAGCAATTGGGGATCTGGGGCTGGGTGGGGGAGCTGGGGATGGGCAGGGTGCCCGCATGGTCCCCACCCACTCACCCCCTCCTTACCTGTCACAGAGCCCGGGTCCAGGTCCCTGAAGCTTGCACTGCTGCTTGCCCTGTATGTGCAGGCAGCGTGCTCCAGCACCGGGGCAAGGGATAGCCATAGAGACTCTCTGGCTGGCTACCAGAGTGTCTCTGTGGAAGACCAAGCCTCTGGTTGCCTCAGAGCATGGTCTGGGACCATGGCCTGCCTTGCCTTTTCCCCCAGGATATTTTTTGGTACTTGGATATCCAGGTATCAAATTTTGCCCCCATGCTGCAGATATTCAGCACAGGGAACATTTTTGTTCTCGGCGTGTGTCTTGCAGCATCTCAAAGGAGTTTGAGATGTTGCAAGAGGCACGTGCGGGTTCGTGTGGATGCACCCCATGGTTGCAATTTTAACAGCAATAGACAATCCATTGGATTGGATTGGATAGGCAGTCCAATCACTAATCTATCTTAAACTTGTATTTAATTAGTTAACTGTTCTCTTTAGCTCAGTCATCCATACAGAGAGAAGGGCTAGGCAACGGGGTGCTGAGGCAAGGATGCTCAATCTAGGTAAGGAAGAGAACCTTGTGAGACTCTGGTAACAACTGTCTTGTCTAGTTAAAGCCCTGAGGCAAAGCGTGCAGAAGTCAATAGGAGTCTTTCAGTTAGCAATACTGAACATTAAAAGCACCGTTGGCAGAACAACTTCTTCATACAGCACTGGAGC
Source organism: Alligator mississippiensis (assembly GCF_030867095.1). NCBI lineage: Eukaryota > Metazoa > Chordata > Crocodylia > Alligatoridae > Alligator > Alligator mississippiensis. The sequence continues at coordinate 52,012,373 of NC_081830.1, read as the reverse complement.
CCTTATGATAGAGTTAAAAGTAAAAGGGCAAAAGTAGGGGAGCTCTTGAGAGTTTCCTGCGGCTACCCAATCCCACTTATCCAGCCTGCCCCTCAGTAGAAGAATGTCCATTCTGAACAAACCCAGAAACTTGTCAACATAAAACAATTCCTAGGAATAAGAGAGAACTGTTTCTTCTACATCTCCTTAACAAGGTTTTAACAGAACAAGGAGCAATGGTCACAAGTTGCAGCAAGGGAAATTTAGGTTAGCTATTCACTAGGAGGGTGGTGAAGCACTGGAACAGGTTACCCAGAGAGGTTGCGGAGTCTCCATTCTTGGGGGTTTTTAAGACCCAGCTAGACAAAGCCTTGGCTGAGATGATCTAGTTGGGGATGGTCCTGCTTTGAACAGGGGGTTGGACTAGATGACCTCCTAAGGTCTCTTCCGATCCTAATTTCCTATGATTCTATGATTATAGAGGCACGCTATTCTACAGGACTGGAAAATCTTCAGTAAAAAATAGGTTACTGACTGAATGCTTGCTCCAATTATATGGAAGTGATTAGGTTCCTGCTGTACTCTAAACATTCATACGTATGGTACCCGGTACCCAAACTATTTGACTAGCTGTGCCGATTTAATGTCCAAATTATACATCCACCTCACCTAAAGTCTCATTGCTATCAAAACTGACATAAGTAGCCTGATAGCTGATGGTGTTAGGCTTGTTGCTGCAGCCGGTTTCCATGGAGACCCCAGCAGTGGCGAGGCTGTGACAGCGCAGGGCCAGGGTTTCCATGGAGACCAACCTCAGGAGTGCTGGCAGAGCACACAGGTGGGTGAGGAATTGCTCTGGGGCTGGGATCTTGCAGTGGTGACAGCGTGGTCTGGAACCAGGACAGAAAAGGAGCATGCAGGCAGCAGATTGCAGCTCTGCCCCGGCTCTGGACCACAATGTCACCACTACAAGATCCCAACCCCGGCTGCGGAGCCCCTCCCTGCCCAGCCGCGTTCCCTGCCAGCGCTGCTGGGTCTGGTCTCCATGGAAACCCTGGCCCCACAATGTCAAGGGGCTGCTGCTGCTGGGGTCTCCATGGAAACCAGCTGCAGTGACATGGGCAGGGGCTGCTGGAAAATGGAGTCTGGCCAGATCCGCCATTTTGCCCACCCCTGCACTCAAGATTTGTTTTAAATTGTTATCCATTTTATTATTAGTTCTAGTGGTGTTCCCCATTACAAATTTAGGGAATATGCATCCAAACAACACTGCCTCAAACAACAATGAAAGGGTAAAAGAAAACTTAGTTTTAAGAGTTACCTCAGTTGCAGACCTGTTTATCTGTACTCATTCATATAATTGTATATTTGTTACTCAGCCACCTCCTGTTTACCATCTACGCTGCAGACTGAAAACTTCTCAGGGCCTTCCGCTACTGTGCGTGGAAGTACCTACCTTTAGTGCTTGTGATGCCAGAAATATATTATATTTAGTAATATAAGGAAGAGTCAAAGAGATAGGAAGATAGTCAGTGGAGATGGAAAAAAAAGGAATAGTCAGAATAAAAACCAACTTAAGACTTGAACCTAAAATGACTTTTATTCCTTTAGGCCATGTACAGACATTACACTTTTAAATCATCTAAAACCGGTCTAAACCCGAAACAGAATAGAAGTTCAGACACATAGACTGGTTTAAAAATGGAGGATCCTGGTCTAAGATTTGCCTCCCAACCCCCTCAACACTGCTCCCCACCCCCCACCCACCAAAGGGCAATTGTGCGTTCTGTTCGCTACTGATCTAAACTACACCACTTACAGAAAACCACATAACTTAGATAGATTTCACCTTGGGCTTTTGGAATACCTGTACCTAGCCTTAGAAGTTCATAAAAGCTTAGCTGAGTTCAGGAAGCGGGTGATGCATATCCTTCAGAACCTGGCATAATTTCCAGCATAACTAGGGGTAGGAAGGATCAGAAGAGAGCCTGGTCCTGTTAGATGATCATTTTGAGTCTGGAGACTCAACTAAAGTTCAAATCTGTACCTCAAATTTCAGATGCTTTTTTCCGAGGCAAACTATAGACCAATTTCTGCCAGAGCTTTAAACAAATGTATTGGAACAAGTGAATGTCCAAGGTATGGGCAAGCCTGTGTTCCAGTTGCAGCCTCTGAGGGACACAACAGAGGTTCATTTATTCTTGTGTCAGAAACTTTGCAAAAGTGCATTGCACATTCAAGGTCCCCATTGCTAGGTAGAAAAAAAGGCAGCACAGGAGTTTAGGCTGCTGTCTGGGGAAGCTGGTGAGCTGATGGTCCCCTCTACCATCTGCTCTCTCTCCTGCCCTCCAAGAGGAAGGGAAGGGGGAGAAAGCAGCTGGCTCCTTGAGAGCTCTCCCAGCACTGCTGCACTCTCACCAGGGGCTGCCCAGGAATGAGGGGGAGCTAGCAGTTTTTAAGTCCGACCTAGGCTGCTTGTGCCCTCTTTAAAGTGTCTGCCATGAGCAGCCTAGAACTGGAAAACGGCCCCTGGTCCTTGGCTGCTTGGCTGCTGAAAAGTTTAAAAGGTGGGTTGGTACAGTACCACAACAAGGAAGTTTGGCGTCCAGGGCAAAGCCCTCAGTGGCAGCCCACCCTCACCCTACGCACAGATCCAGGGGTACATGCGCCCCCCCGCTTGCTTGGAAGTGCACGTAACAGCGGGAGCCGCCCTCCCTCCGTTCCCAGGCCCCCTCAAACGAGCTGCTTGCGGCTCCATCCCATGCCTTGCCCCAGCTGGGCAGCACCTGTTGGTGCCCATTTGCTTCAGAGCCCAGGGTGGTTGCCCCGCTTACTCCCACCCTTGCTACAGCGCTGGGTTTGTAAAACTAAACCAGAGCTTCCTACAAGATGCCTGGGGGTGGCACGAGCATGTCCGGCATGAGGGTGAGGGAGACACGGGTGGGGGAGTTGTTCCCTAGTCAGCCACTGCTGCTGCAGCTGTCCTGTCCCCATTGCTGCCTGGTGGTAACAGGGACAGGGCTAGGTGCAGGCATCCCTAACAGTTCTCCTCTCTCTCTTCCTTGGAAAAGGCATTCAGATTAACCTGTAATACAAATATACCCTATAAAATTTCCACATTCACCAAATAATGTCTTTGAGATGAATTTGACATCTTTGTGGCATTTGACGTTTTTAGCACATGATGAATTGCTTGATTATCTGGCATGTTGTCATGTAAAGTGCAAAACGTGCATTTCAGTTCAGCACCACCCCCTTTTTTGTTTCATTTATGAGTAACATTCAGCCCGTGCTCAAGAAGTTTGAGGAAAGACTGTTCTGCTTTATAAAGTATTACAAAAAGTGATCAATAGTCTGAAGAGCTTCTGAGAGAAATTGAGACCTTCTTTAAGTTAACTCAACAGACTTGATGGATCTAGCATTACATTTACAGTCTGGCAAGGACATTTGTTCTTGGCAGATCCATTCTATGCACTGTGTGAACCAGCTGAGCAGTGTGGTGGTTTGAGACCAAAAAAGCAGTTGAATTCCAGGTTGTTTTATGTTGTGGTTCAACCTTGGTAGCCACTGCAAAATTTGGCAAAGGACTCCTGCTGTGTTCCATCTTGTCATATCATGAGGTATGGATGACTTTCACTGCTAAACGGGCATACAGGAAAGCCTGTCTTAAACAATTACACAGGAGACCAACAAAATGCATGTCCTTAATGGAGATGGACTTTCAGAGCTGGCTTTAGGGAAAATGGTGCCTTGGTCAAACTTGTATTTTGGCAGTTCCCTCCAAGTCACCAAAACTGTGAAGGGTATGGGGGTGGGAGGGGAGGTATGTGTGTGAGAGGCTCATGTGGCTCAGTGACTGTGGGTGTTCAGGGACTCCATGAACTATTGCGGGACAGCATGTGTCTGCTGGTACTAAGTGATAGCAGGGGCTAGGTGCAGTAGAGAGGCAGGTGGGTGGGCAGCCTACTCTGGGTCACTTGCTCCCCTGCAGTGTGTCCCCCCTGGTGCCTGCCCATCCCATCACTTGCCTCCCCTCCACACAGTGCTTGCCTCCCAGCCATTTGTCACTCCCCTGCTGCCACTTACCTTATGCCATGGCTCTTGCTCCAGCTCCAGCAGTGGCTCCAGCTCCAGCCCAGGGCATGGAATATATGTCTCTGGCCCCATCCAGGCAGCAGCAATAGCTCCAGCTCTGGCTTTGGCCCTGGCTTGACTCCAGATAGGGGCTGCAGCCAGACACACAGTAGTTGCTGCACAGTATCCCCTCTACTCCCCATGACTGCATTGCATGGTCTTCTCCACACTGCACTCCCCCTTCATAACCATTCATTCTCCAACATTGGAGTTGGGCCTGGAGTCACAGCAGCTGCCTGCCCTGGGTCATACTCAAATCTAAGACAAGGTTTCTTTTTCCCACGAGGGTGTGGGGCGTGGACAATACTCATCTTTGATTTCAACTAAATATGGAAGATTGACAGCTCTTGTAAATGATGTTTCTCCTATTGCCTTCAAAATGGTGATACAACAGTGTTGGTTTTCCAGAACTTAAGGACACTCTAAGCCATTCCACCATGACCAAGGTACCCTTTACGCTGACAACATTGAAGTAGGTGTCTAGGAGCTGCTATACTGCCTGTACATCTTTAGGAGAACCCTGTGTATATCCTTCTGTGCTTGGGTACACATGCTGTCCATATGTTTTATGCCAGTGGATATTATGACTTTAAAATAAGGACTGAGAGCTTTTGGGAAACTATACAGTTTAACATGTGGCTTCAGTGTGACCTGAGAAGGTAGTGAGACAGTACTCGTTGGTAATGTTTTCTTGATTACATGGTTATTAATGTATTCGACTGACAAAACTTGTATAGACCAAAAGTCTACACATTTTAAAAGGCAGTCTTTTAGTCTTCCAGAGGCACAGTTGAATTAAAAGTAGTGGAACCAATTTTGTTCAGCTGTAATTCTGTAAATACTGAGAAACTTAATTGTCATCAAATATATCAAGTCCCTCTTGAAGCTGATGGAATTGTTCTGAATTTGTACTGTTGTAAAGAGGAGAGATACTTTAAAATCAGACCGTTAAGGAGTTTATAGATAGAAAATGGAGGTGGGAGGGGAGATTTTCAGAGTTGGTCATTCCTTTTTGAGTTTCTTATTTTTATAAGATGTTTTTAATATGTCAGTGGGGAAGAAATACTAAATCAGAGATTTATTGTATTATATTTATTATATGTTAAAACTACATTTATGTACCATTAATATACATGGAGTATGTACTCTGTAGAGGGTAGAATTTGTTTAGGGCTTTGCTTCCTCTTACTGGTTTCTCATGCTATTTAAAAAGGTGAATTTATATTTAGATATAAAAGCAGAAATAATGTTGGGGTGCAGAAGCCCTGAAATGATCATGTTATTTGTTGTTCTGAAAAATAGGACTTGCAGTGAATAGGACAAGAAAATTCATGTTTTAAGAACAAATGCACAGGTTTTAATGGTTATGTCTATGCAGGAACTGAAGAACTTGGCCATTTTGTCATTCAGACCAGTGAAGTTTTGGGGAGAAAGGATGACATTTTTTGAGACAAAGATAAATGTTGAGGCATATGCATTTCTCTATAGCTTCCTATATACATCTGCTATAGAGACACAGTACTAAGTGTATATTGATGGTTAATGAGATACTGTCTTCTCAACAGTGGAATATTGCTTATAGGAAGCAGAGTTATTACTAGTTTTCTTTTCCTTTCTGTTTAGTTACTGTGGATACAGCATGTGTTAAGTTTTAGACATACTTCCTCTTTGAACAGTGCAACTTGCTTCATTTGGTTTGCTGAAGCTGCTGAAGCAAAAAGGTTAAAGCAGCACCGTTTTTAAAGAACGATTTGTTCTCTGCTTGAGTTATTATTGATACAATGAGCTTTCGAGGGAAAGTTTTTAAAAGGGAGCAAAGTGAAATATGGAGGAAAAGAAGGACTTTTCGGCGAGTAAATCAAGTGGAAATTCACAGACTTAGCTGCGTATGTATATTTTATTTTTTTTGTCTACTTTTCTTCAAGGCTCTTTTTAAAAATCACAGGCCAAATCCTGGTCACCCTACTCCTGGGAGTGGTAAGGAGAGCAGACTTTGGTCTCTGATGTAATTACTCCATATGAAAAAAAAATAGGGACTGACTAAATAAAATTAATGCCTGCAGTATAGAATCTATGATGCAGCATGGACACGAATAAAGTGTGTGCTGAAAGTCAGATTATGATGTGTTGAGTAATACTTTGCATCACAAGTAGTTTAATTGAAGTCAATTGTACTACTTTTGGAGCAAAATCCTACTGTGCTATTAAGATGTCATGATCAGATGTTTATGGCTTCTTGTAAAAGAAAATCAATGTTTTTTACAAGTGGTGGTGAGATCTCCAAATTCTGAATTAAACCAAGAGTGAAATTTTGCCGTGTTAAAGTCAATGGGAGTCTTGTCGTGCACCTGGGGTTTCACTCCTTGACTCTTACTACTGGCTTTTGCCATTATTTCACTGTGTGATTTAGGGCAAGTCACTAAAAATTTTTGTGTGACAATTTTCGTGCTGTAGAAACTTACCAGCCTTTATATAAAGTGCCTTGATTTTACAGATGAAATCAGTTATACAATTGCTAACTATTATTATACTCACTTATTTTGAAAGATTATTTCTTAGGGTTCCAACATTTTAATTATATTTAAATACACTTTCCCTCTTAAAGATAATCGATTCTTTTCCTTACATAGATATTATGAACACGGGGTGCCTGGAATTTGTGTGTAAAATTGTTCTATTTTGTCCTCATGTTAGTGGTGAAGTTATTTGGAGATTTTTTTATTTTTTTTTTTGTAGGGGGAGGTCTAAGTCTGGGTTAATGGACTTAAAATAAAAAGTGAAATGTATTTTCACTAAACCTCTTCAGAAGGATATTTTTTAATGAATTAAAATTTGGAGACAGATTCATTTTAAGGCTTGGGGTCATGGTTCCTTAAAAAGCATTTTTCTTTTTTGTTTGTTGAGATACCTTTCTGTTTGCCATCTTGTTTATGGTTTGGAAATCAGTCTTTTGTCAGGATAAAAGACAATTTACATGAAAATTTAGTTCCTGTTGATCTAAGTTACTGTCAGGCATGTGATCCTGGCAGGGCTGGATTTCCAAATGAGCTCACAAAAATGGGGCCAGATTATCTGAAGCTCTCAGTTCCCACTTGGCACCAAAATAACTGGCAAGGGTTTCAATAGAGCTCTGCATTTTGGGGGCTGAGTTCTTTGGAAAGTTTGGCCATGAGTGTCACAACAGGAGCTGCAAAGGCTGCTGAGTACTTCTTTAGGCTGATCTCTTGAAATTCTAGCCCTATGAGCCAGCTTTTGTTCCACTAAAGTCAATGACAAAACTCAGTAATGCAGGGTCAGGCCTTATGTGACTGAAAACTCAAATCAATTAAAAAGAACCATAAAAGACTGTGCTGTCTTTGTTATGAAACACTAAATAAACTTCTGTGCAAGCTCTTCTAAATTGAAGCATTTAGAAAATTCTGGCTTTTTTTGCCTTTGATAACAACAAAATGATAATTGCCCTCTCTTCTTCATTTTTGCCTAACATATAAAGACAGTTCTGAAAACATTATACCTTTTGTCAGCCTTTCTCAGCGAGTCTAGATAGCTTATGGCTCTCAACATCCAAGCTTCTTAATACCAAATTACAGAAAAATCAGTGTTTTTACTTGGAATATGAACTTTTTAGCCTAATCCTGTAGCTTCATTACCTGAATTATCTTTTTTTTAAAATCCTCTATTAAAAGGATTTATTGTCTTAGTTGTGCAAACTGTTCATTATCCAAATTAAGGCCACTGCTGTAGAATCAGACGTAAGGGCTAAAGTAACTTTACAACATGGTTCCTGATAAAAACAGAACACAAATAATGATTTTTTTAGAGGAAACAAAGTATGTCTGTATTATATACTTGTTCATGTGTTAGGTTACATAATGTGCTAGTGTAAATTGCTGCCACAGTGTTTAATTCAGTGAAGCAGCATTTACAGAAGCCCAAGATCTTCCCCTCAATATCTTTAGTTTCATTTACATATTATTTTTGAGAGAGAAAATGTATCATTTGAAATGTGCATAGAATCCTTCTCGGTGGGGAAGGACAAGAGCACCAAAGACGAGTTCTTTCTTATCAAGAAACAATGTATAGCAAACATTTTGATCAGATATTAGGGATTCTTGCTGAATTTTTCTTTATGGGGCTGGCTGTTGCAATATATGTGGTCGTTTAAATGGGACTTTTATTTTAACAGTGTCATTTGCTTTGAATTGTATTTTTCCAAGATGGGGCTATTGTTATGTCCTATTCTCCCATTATATTTCTCAGTGTGTTTTGCCCAAAGGGGAGTAGCCAAACATGGATTCCCTCAGCTTTAGTTCTACTGTATGTAGCTTGTGTCTTCCCACCCAATATTTTGTAATTGGAGCACACTAAATTCTTGACCCAAGGGCATTTTTGCTGTCTGTTAGTAGCTGGTCTTTTCTGAGTTGCTGCAAATAACATCAGTGCATCTGTCCCCTGTAGGTCTGGTCCTGCAAATTTCTGAGTACTGTTAGTTCCCATTGTAGTGTATGGGCATTGCAGGCACTGAGCAGAGCACTTTCAGAGGAAGCATTAATCTGAATAAAGGATCAGGGCCTGTGTTTGCTCTATGGTGTAATACCTGCCAAAAAAAATTATGTAAATATATTAATTGTCTTTGATTCTCTTCTCATTTACAGAGGCACAGAGAACCTCCTGATTTATATCAGTATGAATATCCCTTGGGCCCTTTACATAGATGGGGATCATTTTCACAAATGAATCCTTGACAGTAATATACAAACTTTAAAAAATAGTGTTACTTACTGAGAAACACAGCACGAAACTGCCTGTAATATAGATCAAAGATAGAACTTTCAGGAATAAAATGAGACAGAGCAGCATATATATGAGATTTGCATTATGTGACAATGACTTCTTAACTACTTCATAGAAAGCAAGTAGAACAATTATGAAAAGGTGTTTACTATTTTACTTAGGGCAGATGTAAGAATTTTCACCAAGTTTGATTTCATTTTTAACTAGAAATCTGCAAAGAGGTGCAATATTTCAAAGGTTATAAGGCAAGCACTCTAATAATCTGCACCTTAATAGCAAAGTCACTTTGAGCCTTTTGGGCTATTGTCTGGCCACACCCCAAACCCTGCTGCTGCAGCAGCTAGTGGGGACCGCTAGGTGGACCCCCTCACTGGCCAGTTCACTCCAGGTTACTGTCGGGGCCACGTCCCCCCAGCACAGCTACCCTGCTGCCAAGGCCACGCTCTAGCACCCATCGGCTCCTGACCTGATTGACTGCAGGCACGTGCCTGCATTTCCTCAGTCCAGAGGGAATGTCTGTCACTTGCAAATTGGTTCAGTCTAGGCAGGCTAGACTAATCTGCAAGGATTGAATCAGTTCAGGCTCAGACTTTTGGAATGCCTGTCCCTAGGCCTTGGGTCCCAGTACCATTCTTGCTGCTGCAAAGTGTCCTGCCTGTTCTGCTCCCTGTACTGATGGTGGAGCTGTCAGAACTGTGTTTCCTGGGATGCTGACTGTCTTTTGGCAGCAGGAAGAATTTTTCCCCCTTGGGAAAACCCTAGTAGTAGGATTTTCCACCTTCCTCAAATTGTCCTGTAAGCCTGGTGTTGGGGCTGAGTAAGATTCATAGATTCATAGATGTTAGGGGCTGGAAGGGACCTCACTAGATCATCAGGTCCAGCCCCCCTGCACTTGGGCAGGAAAGGCTGCTGGGGTCACATGACCTCAGCAAATGCACATCAAATCAAGAAAAAGTATTTTAAAATGAAATAGGAAAAGCTAATAAATATCAGCAAAGATTGTTACATCTTGTAGCCAGTGTCCAGTGAGAATCAGACATTTGAAAACTCACCTCATGGTATAAATGTGATTATAGGGCCTGGGGGAGACTGGGGGAGTTTTTTGGCCTGTAAGAAGGGATGTCTCTTGGATGTCTCTTCAGATCAAGGTCTCCCTTGACTATGCCCTGAATCCCACTTGCTTCAGGAGAATGGTGGAATTCAATATTTGGCTAAATCAAAAAGCAGGTTCTGTGAAAGGGAGACAACACTCATTCCTTGGCTATATGACATGAGACTATTCAATCCCACACTGGGCTTAATTAATGCTTAGCAATTTAGGTCAAACGTGTCCTCCACCCTTGTAATTATTTTAAATTACCAAAGCTTAGTTCTGCCACTTTAAATCCATTCCTCTGTCTTTGCTATATTTCTCTGTGCCCTGCTGAAATGTAAAGAATAGAAATATGCTTGTTTCAGTAATAACTCATGTTTAAAATATATGCAGTGGTATGAATTGGCCATACTAATTCAGGCATCAAAGTCTTTGCTGCAAGACAATGCTTGTTTTTAAGCTTTTGCAGAAATTATTAATTTTGAATTTTCCAACGATGTGGGGAATGTTGACACTCCCTCCAAAATGCTGCTTAAGCAGCTTTTGTGGCAGAAGCTCCAAGAGGAATCACCAGCAGGCACAGGGCTGCAGTTAAGCTCCATTGGATGTCATGAGCCATTGCCATTGCTTTTCCTGCTGGTGAAAAATGGATAACTGTGAAATCTTGTCTCTCTCTCCACCACGCTCTCATAACAAGCCTTACGTGATAATTTAACTGTGGCTGCTATTAATACTGAATTTTTCTCAATGGTAAATAGGGAAGAAAGAGAAAAATCTTCCACAGAATGAAATAGTTACTAGGAAGCAACTGTTCTACAACCCTACACTCTCACCCAATTCAGAGGTTTGATTTCCTTTTCCTGTAGCAGCTGATTTAGGCTTTAAGTGGGTGAAGTGTATTTTGTGCTTAGGTTCCACAGCTGCTGCATACTTTCTTTAAGATTGGATCAACATGATAGCTTTAAAAGAAAATATTAGGTCAGTATAACTACATTTTCCTTTCTGATTAGTATCAGATGAGGGGAAAATAAATAGAATGGCTGATTGAGCTAAAGCAAGTTTTGTGTGAATAGAACTAAAAACCATAATATATTTACAAGAATTTTTTTTTTGATCCTAAGTAACCTAGGAACAAGAATTAGTCAAGGACTGGGAAATATTTACTATATAGAAACTGCTACCATCATTTTAAATACACAATTTTAAAAGTTTATATTTTACATTAATTCAGAAATTTCTGAAATATATTCATAATGATCGTAATGTCACTCGTATGGTGATGATAATTCCATTAACTTGTTTTAGTGGTATTAGATTTACATATCTACTCCAAAGTGTTTAGAACAAAATTTCTACCAGCTGCTAAAACAGAGGCCATATAGCTAATTTTCTTATTCTCTGGAATATTTTCCAGAATATGTGTGGTTCTACCTAATCGTTAAAATGCCAAGGACCAGATGTATGAGAGATGCATGCAAATATTTAGTCTTGATTCAGGAATAACTTCAGCATGCTTCTAGCTTTAAGTCTGTACTAACATGTCAAAATGGAATTGCAGCATATGCTTAGACTTAAGCTAAACACAGGCTTAAACATCCTTCCTGAATAGAAATGCTTTCCTTAATTGATTCTTGTGTTTAGCACTCAATTTTTCTAGAAGCAGAAAAGCTTTACCAGATTTAGCAGTTGTGGAATTCATATTAAAACATCATTTCCTTTCTGCTGTATGTCAAGGAAATTTGTGATCAGTGAAGAACTTGTAGGATTGCCCTGTGAAATAACAAAAGCAATACAAAACCTGAATATTTTTTTTCCAGGATGATTGTCATAGTTTAAGTAATTTAAATGCAATTAACTCTAGTTCTTTGCCTCACTGGAGAATTTCAGTGGTTGTACATGCCATAAAAGTCTCTGAAAGCCTCCCTTGGCCACCCATTTAAAAAAAATGGCTTCAGCTATTCATCCATAAACTTGTCAAGATCATCAGAGGTGTTTCCACTTTTGCAAAGATCTGCTGTCTATTATGTCAGTTTTCATAGCAGGAAATTATGCACAACAGACAAACATTAGCTTGGATCCACAAAATGTCAGTAATTTTAGCCATAAGCAGTTGCAATCCATCTCCCCCAAAGTTACATTTGCACAGGATAAGCCTCATTACACAGGCAGAACTTCCATTGATTTCAGAAGGAATTCTGCCCGAGTAGGGGATGCAGGCTGAGGTCTTAAAAGAGTCAAATATATTTTTAACACTCTTGAGCATCCTAACAATTTACTTTTTTTCTTAAGGTTTCATTTAGTCTCTCTAGTAACTGATACCATTTAAAACTGGAGTTGGCTGAGCCGGGATTTCTGTTTCACTATAAATTACCCAAACAATTGCAGGTAGCAGCCAGAGTCCCTGTCCCAGAGGCAAATCCATTAGGTGTGTATGCTCCAGTGCTGTATCCCACAGCTTTCTGGGTCTTCAGCCCTGGGGGAGATCAACCAGGAATCCAGTAGGGTTCTGATGGAGCTAGGGTGACCATTCGTCTAGTTTTATAGAGGACAATCCGGTTTTCTGGTCTTCTGTCCCCTATTGATATGAAACTTTATGTCCTCTATTTTTCACTGCTCAGCATACCCCCTCACCCTACCCCGCTGCTGACACCACCACAGCTGCCTGTGAGAGCTAGCCATGCCCCATACCACCAGCCTCGGGAGGCATGCAACATTCACGGTGGTGGGGACAGTTGCACTAAATGCAACTGTTCTCTATACTTGAGGTACCTCGATGGCCACCCTAGGTGGAGCCCAGACTTTCATCCAGTAAATCTGTCCAACCCAAGATGTTTGAAACAAAATTCTTTGGTCTCAAAGAGTCACCATTTTTTGATTAAACAAAGTTCTCTCAAGATTTCTGACCAGCTCTAAATATAACCAACTTAATTACTTTGGAGCCAATCTCAAATAGATTTTATGGTATGTGTAACATGACTGTAAAGATGGCTGTATGTATAGCAGGTTGAATGGACATATGGATGGTGATACCTAACATATAGAAGTGAGAAGAAGGAACAGCATATTGTTACTCCGTATATGAATGCTCTGCTTCCCTCCCATTCACCTATGCCATCTCCACAAATACTGTCTCTCTCTTCCTGTGCTTGTGATGAAAAAGTTTCCCTTAAAGGCTTCCAAGTAGTCATAGCAAGATGGGGAAGAGGGTAGGGGAAGAGGGCTGTCAACTACCTGGGTTGAGGGAGTGGTTGGCCATCATTAGGGAAGAATGTTTGCTACTCCAAGCTCAGTCACCAGAGAATCAATTGTTGGGGGAACTGTAATCCCTTTTTGGCAGCAGCATATTCTCCATTTTCTGGATGCAAATTTCCTTTTGTGGCTATCAGCCAGAAACTGCCTGGAGCCACCCTTACCCGTTCATTTAGTTTCACACTAGTTGACAGCTATTTAGCTGAGAGGAACTGATGTATGCATACTCACACATACACCTTTCCCAGTTTAATTTGCTTACAGTGGAATATCCTTCCTTCCCAAAAGCCAAGCTGCTATACTGTTATATAGTAACCAGAGGGTACAGAGGTACATACTCTGCCCATGTAGTAGGCAAGAAGTTGGATGACTATCTAGAAACTCTATTGTTTTTGGCCTTCTCTTAGTGAGGAGTCAGTGGGTGTTTCTTCCCGTCATTGTTAACCAAGGCACTTACCTGGGTCTTTATCCCTTTGGATCTACAGATTCATCCTGGAAGTTGCTGCAAATCCTACATAGTAAGCACCGCTAATGCCAGGAGTAATATTCAGTGTTATCCCAATTTACAAAAATCATGGAGTTGTAAATATTTAACAGCTTTAATTCTGACATGCTTGGTAAAAGGACAAGATACAAATAGGCCAATCCTGGTGGAAT